>NC_054472.1:132603023-132913439 GCF_017639515.1 Carcharodon carcharias
CGCATTCACACTTTCCTCAAGAATTGCCAGGCCATGATCTTTGCTTTGCTCTATGGGGCCCTGTAAGTGAGCTCACTCTGGGAGCTGAGAGCCCACTTAGGAACAGGAGCGATGCAAGAGAAGATTTGATGCCTTAGCCGCAATCTAATAAACAAAGAAAAGTACAGCACAGGAACAGGCCCTTCAGCCCTCCAAGCCTGCGCCGATCATATTGCCCGTCAACTAAAACATTTTGCACTTCCGGGGTCTGTATCCCTCTATTCCCATCCTATTCATGTATTTGTCAAGCTGCCTCTTAAACACCACTATCGTACCTGCTTCCACCACCTCCTCTGGCAGCGAATTCCAGACACTCACTACCCTCTGTGTAAAAAACTTGCCCCACACATCTCCTCTAAAGTTTTCTCCTCTCACCTTAAATCTATGTCCCCTAGTAATTGACTCTTCCACCCTGGGAAAAAGCTTCTGACTATCTACTCTGTCCATGCCACTCATAATTTTGTAAACTTCTATCAATTCGCCCCTCAATCTCCGTCGCTCTAGTGAGAACAATCCGAGTTTCTCCAACCTCTCCTCATAGCTAAAAACCTCCAGACCAGGCAGCATCTTGGTAAACCTCCTCCGCACCCTCTCCAATGCCTCCATATCCTTCTGGTAATGTGGCGACCAGAATGGCACACAATATTCCAGGCGTGACCTAACCAAGGTTCTATACAGCTGCAGCATGACTTCCCAGCTTTTATACTCAATACCTCTGCCAATGAAGGCAAGCATGCCATATGCCTTCCTGACTACCTTATCCACCTGCGTTGCCACTTTCAGTAACCTGTGGACCTGTACGCCCAGATCCCTCTGCCCGTCAATGCACTTAAGGGTTCTGCCATTTACTGTATAATTCCTGCCTGTATTAGACCTTCCAAAATACATTATCTCGCATTTGTCCGGATTAAACTCCATCTGCCATTTCTCTGCCCAACTCTCCAACCAATCTGTATCCCGTTGTATCCTTTGACAATCCTCGTCACTATCTGCAACTCGTCCAACCTTAGTGTCATCTGCAAACTTACTAATTAGCCCAGTTACATTTTCCTCCAAATCATTTAAGTATACTACAAACAGCAAAGGTCCCAGCATTGATCCCTGCGGAACACCACTAGTCACAGCTCTCCATTCAGAAAAGCACCTTTCACTGCTACCCTCTGTACTCTATGTCCAAGTCAATTCTGTATCCATCTTGCCAGCTCACCTCTGATCCCGTATAACTTTACCTTCTGTACCAGTCTGCCATGAGGGACCTTGTCAAAGGCCTTACTGAAATCCATGTAGATAACATCCATTGCCCTTCCATTGTTGATCACCTTTGCCACTTCCTCGAAAAACTCAATCAAGTTAGTGAGACACGACCTCCCCTTCACAAAACCATGATGCCTCTCCCTAATATGCCCACTTGCTTCCAAATGGTAGTAAAACCTGTCACAAAGAATCTTCTCCAATAATTTCCCTACCACTGATGTAAGGCTCACCAGCCTGTAATTTCCTGGATTATCCCTGCTACCCTTTTTAAACAATGGAACAACATTGGCCATTCTCCAATCCTCGGGGACCTCACCCATACAAGGATTTCTGTCGAAGCCCCAGCAATCTCCTCCCTTGCCTCCCTCAATGCTTTGGGGTAGATCCCATCTGGCCCTGGGGACCTATCCACCTTAATATTCTTCAAGACGCCTAACACCTCCTCTTTTTTGATCTCAACATGATCCAGGCTATCTACACACTCTTGCCTAGACAAATCAACCACCAAGTCCTTCTCTTTTGTGAAAACTGATGAGAAGTACTCATTTAGTATCTCTCCCATTTGATGCAAAAATTGCTACAACTGGGATGTGGACATGCCAAGGGATCTCATCCTCCAGTCCACGTCTTTTCTTCTGCCACTACCACTGAAGAGACACAAATGTCATTAGAATATCAATGCTGATGAGCTGCCCTTGCTCAATGGTTTTATTTGAGGAAGAAGGGTTGGAAATGCTTGCATCACACACTCCCAATAATGATTTAAACACATCTCCCTGACATCACACAAGGGTAAGGAGACTAGTTCAACTGATGTTGGCATCACAGGAATGTGAATCTCACAGTAAGACGCTATCACTGAGTGGGAGGAAGACTAAATCTTGAGTAAGAGGATTCCAAAGTATAAAATCACCCCCAGTAGGCAGGAACATTCACATTACCATCAAATGTATTAACAAAAGTATAATTTAGTTACATGTCTAGCACATCCATGACCCAAAAGTGACACCTATTTTTCTTAACTTGCCTAACTCTACTGTTATGCCTGGGTACAGCGACGACATCCGCAGCAGAGGTGGAGGCTGACTGCTATGCCCTGATGTCTGTGATGGCCTTGGCAGACGTCCTCTGGTGGCCCATGGCTGGAGGGCCCCGGCCTGATGAACGTCACCTGTTCAGGGGCAGACTCGCCCTCGGTGGCCTGAGAAGCTGGAGTGGACGAGATGACAGTCAGAGGATGCTGTGAGTGGCTACACACCCATGGAGTATCCTAAGAAGAGGCCCCTGGGGTGTCTGGCTTACATTCATCCTCCCTGTGGGTGCCCAAGGGCCCCGCCCTGACTCCTGCAGGAGATGGTGCAACTGGAGGGAGGTGCCTCATCCCCATGTCGCACACATCTTGATGGTGTCCCCCAGGGTGTGTGGCCATGGAGTGCAGGACCGAGTGCAAATCTGACAAAGTCTGCTGGACCAAGGTCTCCCTGGGTTGCCAGCCTTCCCATGGTGACCGCGAGGCTTTCGCATGTCGGAGCCACTATCCATGTGGATGGACTCTAGTCTGTTGAGTGACTGCTGAATTTCTGCCTGATGTTCTGCCACCTGTCGTTTCATCTCCAGCATAGATTTGGCAGCCACTTCCAGCGGCTCGTCATCTGACTTGGACTGAGCAGGTGGCTGGTCTCCAGCAATCTTCCAAGTGCCAGAAACCTGGTTGTCCCTGCCTCCGACTGCTGTGGGGATGTGTCAGTGAGGTGTTACCCAGAAAGTGAGCCCCAGCCTAATCTATATCTGTGGTCCACCGTCGTGTGTGTGTCTGAGCTGTGGAGGGTGTGTGTGAGCGCTGTGACAGTTCTTCCAGAGCTTCCTCCTCGGATGAATACACTTTGAAGGAGTAATTTGACAAGGATGTATTCAATGAACGGCATGACACTAGGAAGTTCTGAGGAACAAAAGGACTTGGCGTGTGTGCCCATAGATCTCTGAAGGCGGAGGGGCATGTTAATGGGGTGGTGAAAAAACCATAAGGAACACTTGCCTTTTTCAATCAAGGCATAGATTACAAAAGTAGGGAGGTCATGTTAGAGTTGTATAGAACCTTTGTGAGGCCACAGCTGGAGTACTGTGTGCAGTTCTGGTTCACAGTGGGATTTCAATGCAAGAGTGGGTTTGGGCATCATGGCCTGGAAAAGATAATGAGAGCAAACAGAGACACTTAAGTTTTGCTGCTACCACGAGCTTTGTGTAACTAACACCTCATTTCAGAACAAGTCATACCACAAGGTGTCCAGGTAACAGCCAAGATCAGGCCAATGGTACCAGCTGGATCTAATCATCACCAGACGTGACTCTCTGAACATCATTCTCAACACATACGGCTACAACAGTGCTGACTGTGATACTGATCTTGACTGAACACATCTACCTCAAATCACAGAACAGGAAGATCTACAATTTACACGATCTTCTCAGTCCAGCAGTTGCATGAGAAATGCCATGGACAAAGGAGAGCACTGTATATTACCTCCGTTGATCTCACCAAGGCACTCAACCATGTGGGCAGAGGCAATCTGCTTAAGCTGCTGGGGAAAATTGGCTGCCTGCCGAAGCTGCTCAAGGTGATCTCCTCTTTCCATATCAACATAATGGGTAAGGTCAGCTATGACAGGGCAACATCAGAACATTTGAGATCCACGGTGCGGTCGAACAGTGTTGTGGTCTGGCACTGACACTTTTTGGCATATTCATGTTTTTGCTGCTGTCATATGCCCTCAGGTTATCTACAAAGAGTGTCTACTTATATACCAGAACTGATGGAAAGCTGTTTAGCCTTGCTCGCATGAGACCCAAGATAAAGGTACACCAAGTTCTCATCAGTCTGCAACCTGACTGAGAACACCAAACTGCGAGTCTACCAAGCCTCAGCGCACTCCTCTACAGTAGTAAGACTTGGATAACATATGCTAGGCAGGAGAAAATGCTGAACAGTTTCCACCTTCGCTTTCTCAGGCATGTTCTCGGAATCTCTATCTAGGACAAGCTCACTAACTCAGGGGTCTTGGAGCATGCTAATTCCATCAGCACACACCCATTGCTAAGCCAATAATATCTGTGCTAGCTCAGCCAAGTTCATTAGATTGATGATGATTCAAATACCTTTTTATGGTGAATTGGCGACCTTTGCTACAAGGACACCTGCAAATGAGATATGAAGATGGCGGATATTGACACCGACAACTGGGAGACAGCTGGTGACTGCCATGACCTCTGGATGTTGACTGCTTGGATGGGTATTGTAAGAGGTGAGGCAGAATGAAATGCTCAGCTGGTCAAGCAGATGGCCCAGAGAAAACAAGAGGCCAGCAAATTGAGCACCCTCTCAGCCCACTGTCTTCCTCTACAGCAAATGAGGCAGAAACTGTCATGCCAGAGTGGGGTTCCTGAGTCATGCCAGGTGATGCTTAACACAGTTGACCATGACAACACTAACCATTGTCTTATGAGATGGAAGGCTTCCCCAATTCTTCAAAGATATCTGACCAGCAGAAGCATCATCATACACAGTGCTGATGAAAGGTCTTTGACCTGAAATATTGGGCAGGATTTTTCAATTGGCATGCGGGCGCGTGCCCAACATGCCTGAGCGTAAATAACACGTGATATTTCGCTCTGACTCTCACACACAGGCACCCACCGACAATTAAGAGGCCTATTAAGGCCATTAATGTATTAGTTAACCTGGATTTTTCACTGCCAGTCCAACATTATGGTTGGCAGGCAGGCGAATGCATCATTTGGCCTTTGGATTTTTGAGGAAACCTCATCCAAGGGTGGATGAGGTTTCCACTATTAATTTTTTTAAAAGTATTTGGGCAGAATTTTTATCATCTATATATTTAGGTGAGTGAGTCCAATGTGTGAACATTTTTTCCTGCATTTTAAAACTTTTATTTGTTGGTCTTAAAGTCTTCAGCCCCTGAGGCAGCTCTCTGCCTTCAGGGAGTTTTCATAGCACGCTCCCCCTTTCCCGCACTGACTTCAGTGCTTGTCATCCTCCCACCACCACCCTGGCAGTGCTGAGCCTTTCAGTGCGCCTTTCCTGCTGGCTGGCTGTTAATTGGCCAGCCAGTGTGAAATCGCAGTCGGGGGCCTATTGCGGGTGATGGATCGTTTCCCGGGCGCTCCCAGGCCCACTCACCCAACGACCTCAAAATTCTGTCCATTAATTCTGTTCCTCTCCATAGATGCTGTCTGATCAGCTGAGTTTTTTCAGCATTTTTTTGTTTTTATTTCAGGTCTCCAGCATCCACAGTATTTTGCTGTTGCACCAACATGTACATCATTGACTGAGTTCCAGAAAGCAGGTGTTCATGGGGCCCACATTCTATGAAAGAGCAATAGAACAGGATAGGTGGCTCTTGGGAGAACATACCTATCCTCTGAATGCATGGTTGCTGATGGCCCTCAACCCCCGCCATCCCAATCACCTGTGCCCCCACCCCAACAACTCCGAGAAACCCCCTCACAGTAAAAGAGATCTCAGGCTGTTAATGTTATTTATGCTGTTTCACCGGGGCTTCCTCTAATATCCCTCCAAAGTTATGGTGGAACTTCAGGAGAACTCCCTGTGGTAATTCCAGGCACATCGAATGCTTAAAATTCAATGTAATCCTCACTGAGCATGGTGCAAGGTCTGATCTCAGCAACTACAATTATGTTGCCTTTAAATTTTTGAGTTTATCAAAATAATTCCTTCTTCAGCTGAAATATGTTGTAAAACTCATAGGCTTAAGTGGCAGGTCATTATTTCTGTTTTATATCACCACTTTCACAAACTTACTTAATTTATAATGAGCATGACCCAAATCCTCCAGGGATCACTTTAATTAAATTACTCACATAAATATTAATATTTGGTCTAAGCAAATAGTCTCATCAGATTACTATTTCTTCCCATTCTTGCCCTCCATGACCCATGCGTGAAATTCTTAAACACCTTCAATTTATTAATTAGATCTGAAGAATTAATTTGATAAATCTGCTCTCTATAAATCATTATAAGATATTCTGCATCAAAAAGTATCAGTGCAGCGACCTCATTAAAACAGTCAAGCTATAATAGCAATATATATAAATAAACATATATATAAATAAACATTTTCCCATGCAAATGGCTATTTGGTAAATCTACTGCGGATGAGAGATTGCCCCTTGAGCAAGTGAAGGGCTTTTAATTCATTAGAAAGTAGTTAGGTGAACACATGACTTATGTATAGCCTTTGCTACTTAAAAGATAGATGAAACTGAGCTCAGTGACACAGCTAATGGTGAAAGATCAAATCAAAGTGAAAACTTTTGTTCTTTAATTTTCATGAATCTTGGTTCAATTCTTAATATGACATTTAATTATTCACAACTGTCTTGATCAATAATCATCTTACGTATGTAGTTACTGGACTGGTCTCCCTTTAAATAACTGGATGGCTTTCAATAACAGACTAACATGTTGCTCATGATTTTCCATATCAGCTGCGTTAAAAGGTTATTTATTTTTATAACAACAAGATCAGGTTTTGAATTTCATTAATCACAGCGTTTGTGAATTATTCTATGTGTTAATGAATTCATGGCATGAAAACATTACTTTGGCTTTCAATCTTTAAGCGGCACAGTTGCATTCAGGCACTGGGTTTAATCAGCAATGTTTGTACTCTTTCAGCCAAGAGATGAGATGTGATAAGCTGTTAAATAACAACATCTGTTCTCTTTGTTGTCAATGATGCAATCTGCAATTTGAGTGAAGAAACATAAAACCTTTTTACATACAATGGTAAGGAAGGTAAAGCAGGCAATTAAATTGAAACCTGATACATCCACAGCAATGAATGGTTAGAATGAAATATATCTATCAAACTATAGAGTTAAAGGGTGTTATCATCATATTAGGGTGATTTTTCTTTTGGCAGTTCAATTCCTGGAACAGATTGCTTGGCAAACTGCTTCAAAACCACTATGGAGACCAATATGGTGAGTTCAAGCTGTAGACTGAATCTTTTCAATGCAGTTTTAATAATTGGTTAGATTTACTAGGTGACATGATGATGTTGGTGCAAAATAAAAACAGAATTACCTGGAAAAACTCAGCAGGTCTGGCAGCATCGGCGGAGAAGAAAAAGTTGACGTTTTGAGTCCTCATGACCCTTCAACAAAAACAGAATTACCTGGAAAAACTCAGCAGGTCTGGCAGCATCAATGGAGAAGAGAAAAGTTGACGTTTCGAGTCCTCATGACCCTTCAAAAGAAGAACAGTTCTGTTGAAGGGTCATGAGGACTCGAAACGTCAAATTTTTTCTTCTCCGCCGATGCTGCCAGACCTGCTGAGTTTTTCCAGGTAATTCTGTTTTTGTTTTGGATTTCCAGCATCCGCAGTTTTTTGTTTTTATATTATGATGATGTTGGCGCATTGGCAAACATGTCATGATCTCATTTTTATGATAAAACTTGATGCAAGTGACATTAGCATGATGACGTTGGCCTTTTAGGCAGCTTCTCATTTAACCCTGAGCATTTCTAAAATTGCTTTTAACTTATTCAGTGCATTTTTAGAACTTTGTAAGCTATATTGCACATTCTCTGTGCATTAACCATGGCGAGCTGGTATCTCCACTGCAACAAGGAATGGTTCCTGGTCTAGAAGTGGTGAAATGGAAGAGTTTGGAAAGAGATTTGTGATAGACATGCTCTGAAACAGTAAAGTGGGAATAGAACACTTTGAACCAGGTGTTATGTGTCTGGGATGCTTTCCAGCACTAATGAATACACATTAGACACATTGGCCAGGGGCGGGAACTAACCATTCTGTTTGACTTTTTAGTGTTGCTTTTGTATTGCTGCTAACAAAAGTTAGTAGGGTCAAATGGACCCAGGCCATACAGTCACCATCTGTATATAGTGAACAGGCAAGAACTAGTGCTAGCAGGGATAGGGGAGAAAAGTCTAGGTTCCTGGTGAGGCAGTAGGAGCCTTTATTACCAGAATTTCCATTATTTTAGCCAAAATTCCATCTGGTTTTGGGTGGGATTGCCAGGGGAAACCTCTTGCTTCCCAACTTTTAATGGATTGCTCATGATACTCAGAAGTTAAGCTATATTTGTCAAGAGCAAAATATTGCAGATGCTGAAAATCTGAAATTAACAAAACATGATGGAAATACTCAACAGGTCTAGCAGCAATTGTGTAGAAAGAAACAGAATTAATGGCCAGACCTTTATGCACTTAGTCCCTGCTGGAACAATGCGAGCAATTACAGGTTGGGAATTCGATTTACTAATTGGTGTGCTTTACTGAGACTCTTTTTCAGAGCTACAGTATTAACATCCCACCTCTGTGATCGCTGTCCAATCAGGGAAGGTGGGCAGGATGGTGTACATAAACAAGCAATGAAGGATCTCTATTTAAAGGGATCCTGGCTGGGCTCACAATGGCAGCACTGAGCGAAGCATTCAAGATGACAGTAGGAAGTGTTATAATATGCCTTTTAAGGGATTGCAGCATGACATCACTAGAAAGGAAGTATGTCGTGCAATCCAGTTTAGTTTCACTTTTGCTTTGAGCAGAGAGCATAACACAGGTAGCTCTGCTAGTGTGTCTTCAAGCTTCATACCCATATATATCTGATCTTATGTGCCTTGTCTCAGTAAGTAAACCCACAATATGTTCACCCAATCCCTTATCAGTGATTGGTGCCTTAATATCACTATAAAAACACAACAGGAAGGAGGAAACTGCTACAGAATGGCAGCAAGATAAGAGAGGGGTGCCTCTTACCCACCCTGCCCCCTTACCCACCCCCCCCTTGGTTCTCAGACTCAGCCCTGGAGGTCATGTTGAGTGCATTGATGGCAAGAAGAGAAGTACTCTCCCTAGAGGATGGGAGGAGGAGACCATCCAGTCTCTGTTTACGGGCGAGGCTATAAGTTGCAGAGGAGGTGAATAGCAGCAGTATGGTGTGCAGCGTAGTATAAAGCATTAACAGATGGAATATACTACAGATGGGATGTACAACTGATACAAGACAATCTTGTGTTAGACTCTTGAAAGAGAGGTTAGAATCATGCCTAAGAGCTACGTGCTTACTCTGTAACCTGTTTAGATGTAGTACTAACAAGTGTTATGTAGATACCAGAGTATCTCATGCCTAGAATCCAAGACAGAAGGACCCAATCTCAAAACATGGTGGCAGTGATGGAGACATCAATGTAAAAGACATATCCGTGTTATTGAAGGAACCACAGAGTGGAGAAACCTTTGAAAGCAGCTCAAAACATTTCGGTGGTAGGAGGCGGCACACTGGAGAAAGCTAACAATGACTGTATCTAGTGAGTAGTCCCTGCCCTCTCCCCACCTGTTTGACTGCCTTGAGGGCCCGCAGAGAGGCCAGAGCGGAAATTATGTGAATGCAATTTTCTCCGGCACTGAGAAGTATTAGGTCTTCGTGAAAAGGAGCCAAAGCTTCAAGTTGATTTCATTATTAAAGACTTTGAAACCTTTATTATTCTGCCTAGGAACCCTGTTATCAAGCAGTGCGTGATGCTTCCCCAATTCTGAGCATTGAATCAGACTATTATTTGTGGCCACACCGAGGCTTCGCATGACTCTGTAGATTGGATAGGCCCAAGGGCAGTGGGCCCAACCATGCAAAAGGCTGTCAAACCAACCAAAAGAGCAGGAAACACCATGCTGGCAGCCACTTTGAGATTCCTGTGTTGTAGAGCAAAAACCCAGCATAAACACCAAGACTACCCGGCAAGGGGCGCAGAATGCTTTTTTTATTCATCATGGGGTGTGGGCATTGCTGGCTAGGACAGCATTTATTGCCCATCCCTAGTTGCCCATGAGAAGATGGTGGTGAGCTGCCTTCTTGAACCGCTGCAGTCCATGTGATGTAGGCACACACTCAGGGCTGTTAGGGAGGGAGTTCCAGGATCTTGACCAGGCGACAGTGAAGGAACAGCGATATATTTACAAGGGGAACTTCCAGGTTGTGGTGTTCCCAAGTGTCCACTGCACTTGTCCTTCTAGTGATCATGGGTTTGGGAAGTGCTGTCTAAGGAGGCTTGGTGAGTTCCTGCAGTGCATCTTGTAGATGGTACACAGTGGTGCTATTGCGCGTCGGTAGTGGAGGGAGTAAATGGTTATGAATGGGGTGCCAAACCAGCTTTGTCCTGGATGGTGTCGAGCTTCTTGAGTTTAGGAGCTGCAGTCATCCAGGCAAGTGGAGAATACCTCATCACACTCCTGACTTGTGCCTTGTAGGTGGTGGGCTGGCTTTGGGGAGTCAGGGGGTGAGTTATTCGCCGCAGGATTCCTAGCCTCTGACCTGCTCTTGCAGCCACAGTATTTATATAGCTAGTCTAGTTCAGTTTCTGGTCAAGGGTAACTGCCAGGATGTTTTTGGTGGGGGATTCAGCAATGTTAATGCCATCGAATGT
The DNA here is from genome assembly GCF_017639515.1 of Carcharodon carcharias. NCBI lineage: Eukaryota > Metazoa > Chordata > Chondrichthyes > Lamniformes > Lamnidae > Carcharodon > Carcharodon carcharias. The sequence goes on from NC_054472.1 coordinate 132,613,805, forward strand.
TAAGGGGGGGTGGTTAGATTCTCTCTTGTTGGAGATGGTCATTGCCTGGCGCTTGTGTGGCATGAATCTTACTTGCCACTTGTCAGCTCAAGCCTAGATATTGTCCAATCACCTTCCTTTGTGCTAGGTATGACTGCAACCAGTGGAGAGTTTTCCCCCTGATTCCCACTGGCTCCAGTTTTGCTAGGGCTCCTTGATGCCTCACTCGGTTAAATGATGTCAAGGGCAGTCACTCTCACCACACCTCTCAAGTTCAGCTTTTTTGTCCATGTTTGAACCAAGGCTGTAATGAGGCCAGGTGACCCTGCCAAAATGCAAGCTGAGCATCAGTGAGCAGGTAATTGCTAAGCAAGTGCCACTTTATAGCACTGTTGTTAGCCCCTTCCATGAAGTGAATCGAATTGGCTGAAGACTAGTATCTCTGGTGGGATCTCTCGAGGAAGCCAAGGTGGATCATCCACTCGGCACTTCTGGCTGAAGATTGTTGCAAATGCTTCAGCCTTATCTTTTGCACTAATGTGCTGCTCTCCCCGTCATTGATGGGGATATTTGTGGAGCCTCCTCCTCCAGTGAGTTGTTTAATCGCCCACCATCATTCAGAACTGGACGTGGCAGGACTGCAGAGCTGGGATTTGACCTGTTGGTTACGGAATCACTTAGTTCTGTCTATTGCTTCCTGCTTATGCTGTTTGTTATGCAAGTAATCCTGTGCTGTAGCTTCACCAGGTTAACACCTTATATTTAGGTATGCCTGGTGCTGCTCCTGGCATGCCCTCCTGCACTCTTCATTGAACCAGGGCTGATCCCCCGGCTTGGTGATAATGGTAGACTGGGGGATATGCCGGGCCATGAGGTTACAGATTGTGGTTGAGCACGGTTCTGCTGCTGCTGTTGGCCCACAGCACCTCGTGGTTGCCCAGTCTTGAGTTGCTAGTTCTGTTTGAAATTTATCCCATTTAGCATGATTGTAATGCCACACAACACAATGGAGGGTATCCTCAATGTGAAGACAGGACTTTTTCTCTACAAGAACTACACGGTAGTCACTCCTACCGATTCTGTCATGGACAGATGCACCTGCGACAGGCAGGTTGGTGAGGATGAGGTCAAATATGTTTTTCCCTCTTGTTGGTTCCACTACTACCAGCCACAGACCCAGCCTAGGAGCTATGTCCTTTAGGACTCAGCCAGTTCGGTCGGTCTGTAGTGGTGTCACTGAACTACTCTTAGTAATGGACATTGAAGCCCCCCATGCAGAGTACATTTTGCACCCTAGATATGCACTGTGCTTCCTCCAAGTGGTGTTGAACATGGAGGAGTACTGGTTCATCAGCTGAGCGGGGCGGGTAGGTGGGAGTGAGTGGTGAGGCGGGGGGTGGGAGCGGTACATAGTAATCAACAGGAGGTTTCCTTGCCCATGTTTGACCTGCTGCCATAAAACTTCATGGGGTCTGGAGTCAACGTTAGGAGGGCAGGGCAACATCTTCCAGACTGTGTACCACCGTGATGCCACCTCTGCTGGATTGTGATGGTGGTGTCTGGGTCATTGTCTGTAAGATAACAATCCATGAGCATGACTATGTCAGGCTGTTGCTTGACTAGTCTGTGAGACAGCTCACCCAATTTTGGCACTAGCCCCAGATGTTAGTAAGGAGGACCTTGCAGAGTCATCAGAGCTCAGTTTGCAGTTAAGAACATAAGAACATAAGAAATAGAAACATGAGTAGACCATTCTGCCCCTTGAGCCTGCTCCACCATTCAATAAGATCATGGCTGATGTTCTTGTGTTTCAATTTCCAGATTCCCATCTAACCTTTGATTCCCTTGCCTAATAAGAATATATCTACCTCTACCTTAAAAATATTCATTCAATGACTCCACCACCTTTTAAGGCAGAGAGTAATCATTTCCAGGGCTAGATTTCATTCATTTTAGGGAGCATAGCATTTTGATGCAACTGAGTGGCTTGCTAGGCCATTTCAGAGTCAATCACAAAGCTGATGCCAGGAGTCACATGTAGGGCAGCAGCTGTCCTTCTCCAAAGGACATTAGTGAACATGAGGGGCTTTCAGGGCAATGGTTTCTTCAAATTCCACTATCTGCCATGGTGGGATTTGAACCCAGCTCCCCAGAACATTACCATGAGTCTCTAGATTACTAGTCCAGCAACAATACCACCACACTACCACCTCCCTTTCCTGTGTGACAAAACTGGACATTTCAAGCATTTCTGCAAATCCAGAAATTTTAATCAAAGTTGCAGAGCAGTGAATATTTATGAAACACAGTCCTTCCAAGTCATGAAAATTAAAGAAAATGACGATCCAACAGAGCTCCCAAGTGAAGTAATAGTCTAAATCCAGTCTACTGGTTAGTTTCAATCCAAATTCAAGGCTTTGATATTTCTTTCAAAATTGATACTGTTAACATTTTAGCAAATAATCTCAACTAGCTTCAGGCGATGACACTTTATCCATCAGGCATTAAGTTACAATGCCCAGGTGGCATAGAGCTTCCAATCAAAGTCAAGGTTATTGCTGTTCTTACAAGAGGTGACGGATCATTGATCCTCTCTATGTTCTTCACAATCAATGTACATCCTTATTGAGTGGTGATGTTTGCATATTTCAAGGAATCCAAGAAAAAACAGATGTTGCTCATCATTTGAATGATTCACTGTCTTTCATGTAACAATCTTCAACCTTTTATTTAGGAACAGTGGAAATTCAGCCTTCAGAAGATGAGGAAGTTTATATACTCAGCAGTGAGCTCCTTTCTTTCACAGAAATATCATCCACTAGACCCAGGGCAGACAAGGAAGTTATGATTTTTTTTTTAACTCACAGGTTGTGGGCTTTGCTGGCTGGGCCAGCATTTATTTGCCCATCCTTTTGCCCTTGAGAGGTTGGTTGTGAATTGCCTTCTTAAACCGCTGCAGTCCATGTGGTGTAGATACACCCATGGTGCTGTTAAGAAGGGAATTCCAGGCTTTTGACCCAGCAATAGTAAAGGAATGGCGATATAGTTCCAAGTCAGGATGGTGAGTGACTTGAAGGGGGGAGTTTCCAGGTGGTGGTGTTCCCATCTATGTGCTGCTCTTGTCCTTCTAGATGGTAGTGGGTCTGGAAGATGCTGTCAAAGGAGCCTTGGTGAATTCCTGCAGAGCATCTTGTAGATGGTACACACTGCTGCTACTGTGCATTGGTGGTGGACGGAGTGAATGTTTGTGGATGTGGTGCCAATCAAGCAGGCTGCTTTGTCCTGAACAGTGTTAAGCTTCTTGAGTGTTGTGGGAGCTGCACTCTTCGAGGCAAACGGGGGGTATCCCATCACACTCCTGACTTGTGCCTTGTAGATGGTGGACAGGCTTTGGGAAGTCAAGAGGTGAGTTACTCATCACAGGGTTCCTAGTGATGTCATGGAGTAAGGCCAGAGGTGGTGGATACAGAAGACACTGCAACAGATAGTGACTGTCCCCAGGAAGACCTGCTGGACCTGAATTGGCTCTTCCTAGAGAGTGATGTGGAAGAATCCCTTACAGTGCTGTGTGATCTCTTGGAGGTTCATGTTCTAGAGAATGATTCATCTTTACCATTGATTGATACACCTTCTCAGATAATACTTTAGCAGCATTGCTGCCAGCAGAGATGGGAAGCTGAGTGTAGGTTGCAGAATTTCTTTTCAGAAGAATCAGCTGTGCTTTTAATAGCTGACCAACATTCAGATCTGAGTTCCACTGAATCTACTGATATATTGCCTACTTTTTCTCCTGTTGACCATGAAGAGTCTTCCACAGATGATGCCTTGCTTGAGTTTATGTCAGAGCCCATAGCAGATCACATTCCTCAAGGGCTGGTACCTTCCTTAGGTGAAAGTCAATTGACACCCATACCTCATTTCCAGCTGACAGTCCTCTCTTCATAGCTAGTGGTCAGTGCAGAAGCTGTGGTAGAATCTTTAGCACTTCTGAAGCTGCAGAATCCTGTACAACAATCTTGTCCCTGAGTTGATTGCCTACAGGAAATTCCTCCCATTACAGAAACTGAGGCTGCCTTGTCTCCATATCCTCAGCAATACTTGACTTTGCCCATAGTGGAGCAGCCTCTTTCAGAAAGAAGTGCGGCTCTCTTACGACTGCCTACAGAAAGTAGACAACCCTCCTGAAAAATCATTGGGAAATCATCTCTTCTTTTCCTAACAATCTTATAGGAAGTTGATTGTTTTCTTCCTTCATCATCTAAGTTCATTGAAACCTCAGATCTTCAATGCCTTTTCAGTCTTTGATGCAATAGTTGATGATGCAGCTGTGTTAGTATTCCCAACAGCCATAGATCATTCCTCTTCTGAAGTTTCATCCCAGAGTTCTTCAAGGGAGCAACAAGTTCACCACAGTGTCCTGAGTTCTTTTCTTCTAGTCTCACAGGATCCAAAGTTTGATTCTCTTCAGTTACCTCTTTTGGATCAGTGTTTTGTTACAAAGTCTTTGTTGTTCTTGCAGTTTAGTCATTCTGCAACCTACACTCAGCTCTGCTGGCAGCAATGCTGCTAAAGTGTTATCCTATTCTGCAGATGATGATGCCCTAACAGATGCAGAAGAAAACCCTTACGTCCCCAAGACATCTTCCCTCAGGGCTGAGAATACTGAGGGAGACTGAATCCCCTAGAACTGACTTGGAGAGGGGAAGAATAAGAGTTGGAGTTGAGTAGAGGCTGTTCTTGTAAAAAGGGAGTTACATAGTTTCATGTCGTTGTTAAAAAGTAGGATATCATTCTTGGGGGGAGGTGTAGTATAAAGGGTTAACAGATGGGATATGCTCATGTATGGCATAGATGATGATGCCCCACTGACAATAGTCAGTCATGTGTTAGACTCTCAAGAGACATTGGAATCATGCCAAGAACCAAGTCCCACACCTAGAGGCCAAGACAGAAGACCCAATCTCAGAACACCCAGGGCCTAGATCCAATGCAGCAAAAGATTTAATGACCTCGTGACATCCAAAACGGTGAGTGTCCTGCAACTCTCAGCTGCCAGCCATCACTCTCTCACCTCCCTTGCATTCCGCAGCACTGTACCTCTCTGATTGACATACCTTGCTGTCACATACATTGTTTACTTCCAAGCTCCTCCTCAAATCTCCATCTCAGCAGACAATATACAAAGTTGATTTAATTGCATTCCTGTGTCCATTCCTGACAGTCCACCTTTCTCCAGTGCTCAATCTCCATCCTCTGTAATTGTTTCAGATCTCATACTCTTCACTCTCTGCCTCATTGCAGGAGAATCAGAGAATCATAGAATGGTTACAGAACAGAATTAGGCCAATCGATCCACTGAGACAGTGCAATCTCCCTGCAAAAGCAAAATAGCTAGTCACACTCTCCCACCCTTTTCTCATGTGCATTTTTTTCTATTCAGCTGATTATCCAATTCCTATTTTGAAAGCCATGATTGAATCTGCCTCTACCACACTCATAGGCAGTGTATTCCAGATCCTAACCACTTGCTGCATAAAAAAATTTCCTCAAATAACCTTTGATTCTTTTGTTAATCACCTTAAACCTGTGTACCCTAGTTGTCAACCCTTCTGCTAATGGGAGCAAGTTCTCTCTGTCCATCCTGTCTAGACCCCCCATGATTTTGAATACCTCTATCAGATCTCCTCTCAAACTGCTCTTCTCTTAGGAGAACTACTCTATATTTTCCAATCTATCCATTTTACTGAAGTTCCTCATCCCTGGAACCATCCTCATAAATCTTTTCTTCACCATCTCTAATGCCTTTACATTCTTCTTAAGGCGCAGTGACCAGAATTGGACACAATATCCTATTTGAGGTTGTTTTATACAGGCTTATCATAACTTTCTTGCTTTTGTATTCTATGCCTCTGTTTAAAAAGCCCAGGATCCCGGATGCCTTTTCAACCACTTTTTCGACCTGCCCTAGCACCTTCAACGATTTGTGTATATATACCACCAGGTCTCTCTCTTCCTGTACCTACTTAGAATTGTACCCCTTATTTTAGTTTACTGTATGTATTTATTTGTGCTGCAACACCAGGGAGAACACTTCTTGCACAGGGGCAAATATAGTGTCAGTCAGCCTGTGACTTTATCATTTGCAACTAGACAGTCTAAATTAAGTTTTGAGATGCAAACTGAAGCCTGATAAGAGGGAGTAAATTAAAACAGAATCATGTTAGGATTGACTGTTCCCCACAATGTTCTAATCATTTGTCAGTTATTAAAATTCTCATTAGAAATACTTCAGGATATTAGCTTTTTTAATAGAACTTTTTTGCAGATGCATAAAAATCTATAGGCTTACTCCATCTTGCAATATTTATTAACTTTTACTATTTTGAAATGGATGTATTCTTCAGTAGCTGAGCTCTCCCGGGAAGTCCCTATTCACTCCTGACAATTCTTGTATCTGCAACAGGGGTCTTTATTCATCACGATTCTTGTGTTTTGAGTAAAAAATAAGTAACAAATAAACAATATTACATTTTTAAAAATTACCTAATGTTATATTTGAGGCCAGGACCCTGGGGTTAAGAGCCCTATTAACTACCAACTGAGCTAGTCAGGAATTACCTCCACAAAGTATTTCCAATTTGCTTCAGAAGACTGTTATTTAAGCCTACATGATAATTCATAAAATCATTATTTCCATTTTGTATATCTGCTAAGCATTACAAATTCAAACAGTTTATCCCCATAATAAAGAAGAAATCCAGGAGTTGATGCTCTGCAGTGATCCTGTGCCACTGATGTTCCTACCGCCGAATGGAAAGACATCTGGATCAGCTGCACCACATGCGCCGACAGTTACAGTGCAAGCTGAGTGCACATGTGGAATCATTCCAGCTGCCTTCCTGGTCAGCAGCAGGAGTTATGCATATTTTATATTGCTTCTCTTTGTTCTACCAAAATGTATCACTTCGCTCATCTCTGCTTTGAATTTCACCCGCCCACTCATTCACTGACTTATGTTCTCTTGAAGTCTGTCACTACTGTCACTAACCTACTCACAGTTTACAATACTTCCAAGTTTTGTGCCATCTGCAAATTTTGAATTTTTCCCCTATACCCAAATCTAAGCAATTAATATAGATCAAGAAAAGCAGTGGTCCTAGTACTGACTCCTGGGGATCTCCACTGTCCTTCAGTCTGAGAAACAACCATTCACCACTACTGCTGTCACTCAGTAATCTCGTCTCCACTGTCCTTATTATTCAACGCCCTTCAAATACCCTGACACATGATCTCATTGAAACACCCAATAGTCTGAATGGGCTTTAAAGGGTGGACACTGAGAGGCTGTTCCCTCTGGAAATGGGGAAACAGAATCTGAGAAAAGGGGACACAGACACAGGATAAGAGATCAGTCATTTAGAACTGAGATGGGGAGAAATTTCTTCACTTGGGATTCTCTACCCCCAAAGGGTAGTAGATGCTCCATCGTTGAATATAACCAAAGCTAAGATCAATAGATTTTTGACTCACAGGAGTATGGAGAGCTGGTGAGAAAATTTGGTCGAGTCAGAAAATCAGCCACGATCATGTTGAATGGTAGAGCAGGATTGAATAGACAGATGGTCTACTCCTGCTCATATTTCTTATGTTCTTCCTCTATTCAATATCCAGTGGAACCAGTGGACAGGCTGCTTGGTCATTTATAGGGCTGCCTAAAAATTGCATAAGACAGGCCTTGGGTGTCGATGGAAGTGGAAGTGTCCCTGTCAATCTTCAACTGCCAGATTTCCATTCTTCTGGTCAAGCAGGAGAAAATCACCTCCTCCGACTCTCTCATCCTCACTCACCTGTGGAGATGAAAAAGGCGGTTAAAAGTCCTGGTTTGAATTTAGCTCAACTCTTTCATAAATCCATCCAAAATTTGCATTCAACTATTTTTCAAGAACATATAAATTAGCATATTATTCTAAGCAAAGACATAAGTTACATTTTTAATCAAAAAAATAGATAATAGTTTGTTTTGGAATTTGAATATAAAAGAAAACAAGCATAGGCATGCACCCTGTACTGAGATGAGGAGAAGTTTCTTCACCTAGAGGGTGGTGAGTGTATGGATTTCGCTACCACAGAAAGTAGTTGAGGCCAAAACATTGTATGTTTTCAAGAAGGAATTATATATAGCTTTTGGGGTGAAAGGGGAAGCAGGCTATTGGGTTGGATGATCAGCCATGATCATAATGAATGGTGCAGCAGGCTCGAAGGGCTGAATGGCCTACTCCTGCTCCTATTTTCCATGTTAATCAATACGCCAAGGGTTTGGGTAGTGGGCTGAGAGGGTGAAGTCATTTTCCACTTGTCTGCCTGTAATCAATGGAATGAAAATCTGGCAGTTCTATCAAGAATGAGCGACCTGCTCCTCCAGGTTACTGTCCAGGCAGTGAAGCTGAAGATGGGTGGACCTAATCTGAGGAACTCCTGCAGTGATGTCTGGGGCTGAGATGATCCTTCAATAACCATAATCATCTTTGTTTGTGCTAGGTTTGGCTCCAAACAATGTAAAGATTTTTTTATGATTCCATTGACTTCAATTTATCTCAGGCATCCTGTACCACACTTGGTCAAATGCTACCTTGATGTGAAGGGCAGTCATTCTCACCTCACCTCGAGTTCAGTTCTTTTGTCAATGTTTAGATCAAGGCTATAATGAGGTCAGGAGCTGAGAGGCCCTGACAGAACCCAAACTGGGTGTTAGTGAGCGGGCTATTGCTGAGTCAGTGCCACGAGGTGAAGTAGATTTTTCCCTCTTGTTGGTTCCTTCACCACCTGCTGCAGACACAGTCTAGCAGCTATGTCCTTCATTAATCGGCCAGCTTGGTCAGTAGTGGCGCAACTCTTGGTGATGGACATTGAAGTCCCCCACCCAGAGTACATTCTGTGCCCTTGCCACCCTCAGTGCTTTTCAATATAGAGAAGTAGTGATTCACAGCTGAGAGGAGTTGGTAGGTTGTAATCAGCAGGTGGCTTCCTTGCCCATGTTTGACCTGATTCCATGGGATCTCATGGGATCTGGAGTCAATGTTGAAGCCTCCAGGATAATTCCCTTCTGACTGTATACCACTATGCCGCCACCTGTGCTGCGTTTGTCCTGTTGGTGGGACAGGACATACCCAGGGATGGTGATTGTGGTGTCTGGGACATAGTCTGTAAGGTAGGATTCCATGAGTATGACTATGTCAGGCTATTGCTTGACTAGTCTGCGGAACAATTCTCCCAATTTTGGCACAAGCTCCCAGACGTTAGTCAAGAGGACTTTGCAGGGTCCATAGTGTTGGGTGTGCCGTTGTTACTTTAGGTGCCTAGGTCGATGCCAGGTGGTCCATCTGTTTTCATTCCTTTTTCACGTTTCTGTAGTGGGTTGATACAACTGAGCGGCTTGCTAGGCCATTTCAGAAGGCATGCCTGCATGAGTGTGCCTGCAACAAACTCAAGAAGCTTGATACAATCCAGGACAATGCAGCCCACTATTTCAGCACCCCACCCACCAACTTAAACATTCGGTCCCTGCAGCATTGATGTACAGTGACAGCGGTGTTTACTTAGACTATATGTGCATACACCACCCACTATCTTGACAACTTTAGTATCTGTAAAATGGGTGCATTGTTATCAAATTTTTTTGTGTTAAAGGCTAAATACAAATATTAATTTAGTTAGACTGACAACATTCTACTGGGAAACACTGCACATTGCAAATGCTGATGTGAAGCGGGGTCTCTGATTTACAATAATATAAAATAAAAGCAAAATACTGCAGATGCTGGAAATCTAGAACAAAAACAAAAATACCTGGAAAAACTCAGCAGGTCTGACAGTATCTGCAGAGAGGGATACGATTGACGTTTCGAGTCCGTATGACTCTTCATCAGAACTAAGACATATAGAAATGAAATTAAATATAAGCTGGTAGAGGGGGGTGGGACAGGTAGAGCTCGTTAGGGGGCCAGTGATAGATGGAGGCTAAGAAGAGACTGCCAAAGATGTCATAGACTAAAGGACAAAGGGGTGTTGACGGTGGTGATATTATATAAGGGATGTGCTAATGGGGACATTAAGGGTAGAAAGCAGGATGAGCAAGTAGCAGGTGGCCCTAGTGGGGGTGGGGGGAAGGGGTTGAAATGGACTAAAAGTTGAAGATGAAACAATGGATCAAAATAAATTTAAAAATAGGAGGGAAAAGAAAAATATATTTGTAAAAAAATTATAAATTATTGGAAAAAGGGGGATCGGAACAGGGGTGGAGATGGACGAGAGAGTTCATGATCTGAAATTGGTGGACTCAATGTTAAGTCCGGAAGGCTGTAGAGTGCCTAGTCGGAGGATAAGTTGCTGTTCCTTCAGTTTGCGTTGAGCTTCACTGGAATATTGCATTTTTGTTCCCTGATTTACAAAACAATTTCAGTAGCTCTCTTTGAAAATATTCTGAAGCCCATGCATGAAAAGAAATACTTGCACTTATATATCACTTTTCATGACCACTCAACATCTCAAAGTACTTTACAGCCAACAAAGTACTTTTGAAATGTCATTGTTGTAATGTAGGAAATGTGGCAGCCAATTTGAGCCACAGAAATCTCCCACAAACAACAACATGATAATAACCAGATAATTTGTTTTTCTGATGTTGATACATATTGACCAGGACATCGGGGCTAACTTCCCTGCTCTTCTTCAAAATAGAGTGATGAGATCTTTTATATCCACTAAGAGGGCACACAGAGCCGCACCACCAACAGTGCAGCATTCCCTCGGTACTACACTTGAGTGTCAGCTTTGATGTTTTTGTGCTCAAGTCCTGAAGTCATTTGTATTCAACTGGAATAGATGTTAATATCAGCTGCAAACTATTTGTAAGAAAATTACTTTTGGTAAAAGTATGGCATCTCAAATAAATTTAAAGGCAAGGGAGAGTGGAGAGGGCTAGAGAGAATGCAGAGGGGAAGTAAAATACAGCAGTATGAGGGTAAAAAGTACAGGAGGCAAAGCCAAAGAAGATGAAGGGGAGAGGAAAACAGAAAGGAGGAACATGAAGGGGAAAAGAAAGAATTAAAGGAGATGGGAAAATGTGTAGCGGGATAGCAAGAGAGGAGCAAAGACCAGTGGGAAGGAGGGTGACCAGGAAAGCCAGTACGACCTTAAAGGTGCAGGAGTCTTAGCTGTTAATTGGGGGCAGTTAGAGTGAGCTTCTTCTGTCAGCATGTATTTTGATCTTAACAGGCGTGGAAAGACTGGAGAATCAGGCTCAAATAAAGAGGCAAGAAATTGACTCTGAATTGTAAAGATCGTGGGCAGAATCATCCCAGATTTGCACTAAGTGCAGTAGTGGGCGGAAAAAAGGACATTTTACCCACCGGCTGCAATAGCAGCTTTTCATGCCGTATCATCCCAGTTCTGCCTCATTGATTATGCATTCCTGGGAAACACGCTGTTTCGATGGTGGGCGGGCTCTCATTCACCCACCACACCATCACCTCACCGCTTCTTCATGTCAGGAGCCACATTCAAAGTGCAGCTGCACGCTCACCTCTGTGTTTCCAGCCCAGGACAGATGTATGGAAGACATGGCCCCAAGAGGCAAGAAGACTGCAGCCCCCCAGATAATGACGTCTCCATTGAGCACCTTTTGGATGCAGTGGAGGTCCACCGTGATGTCCTGCACCCCTGCCTGGCCACAGGATGGGCAACAACATCACTAATTCAGCATGGGAGTCAGTGGCAGCAGTGGTCAGCACCAATGCCCTGCAAAAGAGGACAGCCACCCATTGCTGCAACAGGATGAATGGTCATAGAGTCATAGAGGTCTACAGCAGAGAAAAAAGCCCTACAGTCCATCAAGTCTACGCTGGTCAAACAAGTACCTAGCTACTCGAATCCCATTTTCCAGCAAGAGACCCATAGCCTTGTATGCTGTGGCATTGCAAGTGCACATCCAAATCCTCTTAAATGTTATGAGGGTATCTGCCTCTACCATCCTTTCAGGCAGTGAGTTCCAGATTCCCACCACCCTCTGGGTGAAAAAATTCTTCCTCACATCCCCTCTAAACCTCCTGCCCCTTACCTTAAATCTATGCCCCCTGGTTAATGATCCCTTCTACAAGAGGAAAAGTTCCTTCCTGACTACCCTATCTATGCCCCTCATACTTTTATACACCTCAGTCATGTCCCCCCTCAATCTCTTCTGCTCCAGGGTAAATAACCACAGTCTATCCAATCTCTCCTCATAACTAAAACTCTCCAGCCAGGCAACATCCTGGTAAATCTCCTCTGCACCCTCTCTACTGCAATCACATCCTTCCTATAATGCACATTCCAGAACTGCACGCAATACTAACCAGCGTTTTATTCAGTTCCAGCATAACCTCCTTGCTCTTATATTCTGTGCCTCAGCTAATAAAGGCAAGTATCCCATATACCTTCTTAACCACCTTATCCACCTGCCTCGCTACCTTAAGGGACCGGTGGACATGCACACCAAGGTCCCTCTGTTCCCTCTGATGGTCTCATCAATTCTGCCAGGGTAAGTCATTCTTTTCATCACTCACAACTCACATGCTCACAAACCCATCACACATCCACAGCGATCTCTCACCTCAAGGGACAACACCTCTAACTCTCACACACACCCTCATATCTCCATCAGACTCATATCCTCTCAAGCTCATGTCCTCATCCTGTCCATGGCTCCGCTCACCACACAAACTTTCCACACAGTGCCATGTGTCCTGATCACACCCTTGATCACACCCTTTCTATCTGTTTTCATGCAGGAGAAGCTGGCTCACAACAGCTGAAAGAGATCCTAGACTGGGGGTGGCGTGGCACACATTAGGCCCTTCATTCATTTTGAGGAGTGTGCCATTGTGCTGACTGGTGAGGACATGGACCGGGCCTGTGGCAACTGTGAGGTCAGCAGCGAACACCCTTGTGAGGATCCTGCACCACATCATTCCTCTCAATGCAACTGTGAGTGTTTTCCCTCCTGCTTTAGACTCTGCTGCCATGCACTAATTATCTCTACTTTGGTTCACAGGGAGTTTTGCCAAGTGACCGACACCCTCAGCCAGCCAGTCCCTCAGCTCTACCCACGTCCTCACCTCCAGCCAAGAGGACATTCCTCCATTGAAGAGCTGGAAATAAGCAGCCTGGAAGATCCGTCACAGCCCCTACCCACACCTTCCACCAGCGCCAAGACACACACCTCGGTGGGACCTAGATCTAGAGCAGGCTCAGGTTTACAATCTGGTGGTCACCGCATGGACACATGGCTACAGTAGGAGGAGGCAGGTTTCTCCGAGCTCCCTAGCACTCGGAGGACTGCTGAGGAAGAGGCATCCGTGAGGTTCGAGTCAGGTGATGAACCTCTGGATTTGGCCTTCCAACTCAACAGAAGATGGGGGAACATCACACTGTTGGAAGCCCTCAACAGAGAGGCACACAAGTCGGAGGAGTTTGTCCTCCTGCTCTCTGATGAAGTGGTGCCATATGTGCGCATATGAGGTCTCCATGGGGAGGATGGCGGATGCACCAGAACATGGAGACGTTTGCAGACCACTGTCCATCGCGGGATCCATGGCTGAGTTCCTGCAGTGGAAATGCGAGAGGGAAAAATAGGACACCTCGACGTCCTCTAGATGCTCCTTACTCTCAAGGAGTCAGGCCGGGGCCCTCGGGCACTCGAAGGGAGGAGGAGTGGCAGCTGGACAGTCCTGGGTCATGCAATCTTAGATGCTGTCCTCTCCCTCCGAATCCCCTTTGCTCATGACCTCCTCAACCTCATCCTCTGTCACTGCAGAGGGAGCAATTGGCCCACAGGAGGACAGCCAAAGCAGGCCAGGTCCCAATGGCCTCAGTTCTCCAGAGGACCCATGCCAATGTCATCAGAGGCAACAGAGCCAACCACGGCACAGGCTGTCTCCACCCCTGCTGCAGATGTCAGAGCAATACCTAGCAGTCTAAGGCATTCAAAATTTAAAAAAATCTGATCACAGTGGGTTGCAGGGTGAGCACATTTTGTCACTTTACAGTCTGGAAATATATTCACTTCTACAAATAATGTGTAATGGTGTTGTTGGATTCAGTGCCCTGGCTTGTTGGGGGCTAAAGGATCTAGGTTGCACGCTTGTTTTGGGGTGACTGAGTTGGTACCAAGACAGAGAAGATCAGTGGACTGTTCTTAGAAGAAACACATTCTGCTTATTTACAAAAGGAATTCAGCAGCTACACTTGTGTTCTTAAAACTCAAAACTGTGTCTTAACTCTTCAGACTTTAACTCAAGATGACTGTCTACAGAGGTAGTCCACGCTACTCTACTATTGTGTATCAAGATCATGTGATACAACGTTTGTCTTAAAGGTATATTACACATCAGATTACTACACCCCTCCCCCTTTACTCAGAAATACATTTTACAATTTGTCTCAAAATATCAAATTATTCACATAGATAAATAATTTACAAAGCCAGTCTTTCTGGGGGTTTCCTTTTGCATGTAGAACATCTCAGCTCTACAGCTTCTGATATTTGATCTGGAAACGTCCCTCTCTACAGTCACCTGAGCATCTGGCTCTTCAGTAGGTACCTGCAAATCTGTTTCTTCGACTCTTTCAGGTACAGTTGGCCCTTCAGACACATCTGTACTCAGTTGAGTTCTTTCAACAGGAGACATTGATTCAGTCACAAACACTTGTTGTATCATTTCTGGGTATTTTGTTTCTCCTCTTCTTATATGATCCACATGTCTTGACTCAATCTTCCACTTTCATGTGGTAGGAAAGAGGTTCTGTTAATGCACTTGTTTCACCAAACAACCGTGTTGGGCCATCTCTAAAGTTTTTCACAAATACTTTCTCTTCTACGTTAAATGTTCTGTCACGGCTGTGACAGTCATGTTCAATTTTCTGACTTCTCTGACTTCTTTTTACCCTTCCCCCAAGTTTGGTATAATTAGGCTCAATCTCGATCGGAGACGGCACTTCATCAACAATTCCATAGGTGTGATACCTGTTGTCGTATGAGGGGTGATCCTATAATGGAAAAGAAAATGCACTAATTTAATCGCTATAAAATCTCCAGACAATTTCTTCATACCAGATTTCAAAGTCTGAACTGCTCTCTTGGCCAGTGCATTTGAAGAAGGGTGGAGTTTTCACATGAGTAATACCATTGAGGCTGATAAATCGATGAAATTCAGCACTCATCAATACTGTTCCATTATCTGATATGTCCAATCTTTAATCTGTCGAGCACATATTGGTGATGAGTCCAGGAAGTTCAATAACAAAACAAATTCTTGAGAAATTGGACACCCTCATCTTTTATTAGCATAGGCAAATGACCGAGTGCACCTGCATTTGCAATTTGACTTCTGGGTCTATGAATGAAAGTATACTCATACACTGTCAAGATCAATGCCCATCTTTGTACTCTTGCTGAGGCCAAAGGGGGTAACGCCTTGTCTGTGCTGAACAATCCCAATAATGGGTTGTGGTCCAAGATGATAGTAAAATGACAACCATGTTCATGTTAATGAAGCTTCTTGACACCACAAATGATTGACGGACCATCTTTTTCTATTTGAATTATCCTTATTCTGCTGCATTGAGTGTTCATGATATATATCCTATAGGCCGTTCTGATCTGTCATCCATTCAATGGTAAAGCACTGCTCCCACTCCATAGGGAGATGCGTCACACATTAATGCCAACTTTTTTGGGGGTTAAAATATACTAAAAGTGTAGATGATTATAACAACTGTTTCACTTTTGTGAAACCTCCTTCCTGTGGTGTTTGCCAAGACCATCGCTGGTTTTTTCTTGAGTAAGTAATACAGGGGTGCCAGCGCTGTCGACAAATTAGGCAAGAAGCATCCATAGTAATTGATCATCCCCAAGAATGACTTCTGTTCAGTTGCATTCTTGGCACTGGTGCTTCTCTAACAGCTTTAACCTTTTCTTCAACCGGATGTAGGCCTGATGAATCTACTTTGTGACCTATGTAAATTACATCTTTTGCTTGGAATGTGCACTTATCTTTTTTCAACCTCACTCAAACCTGTGAAAAACATTGCAAAACTTCTTCCAAGTTCATCAAATGTTCCTTTTCAATGAGTCCAGTCATGAGAACGTCATCCAAATAAACTACAATGTGGGTCAGTCACTGTAGTAAACCTTCCATGGTTCTTTGGAATATGGGGCAAGCTGAAGATATGCCAAAAGGGAAGCAGATGTTTGGTACAATTCCTTTGTGTGTATTAATGGTGACAAACTTCTGGGAGGTCTTCTCTAATACCAATTGTTGATAAGCATGATTCATATCAAGTTTCATGTAGGTGGTTCACCTGCCAGTTTAGCATACAAGTCTTCAATTTTTGGTATGAGGTATCTGTCCAACTTTTCTACTTTATTGACTGTTAATTTATAGTCCCCACAAATACAAATGCTTCAGTCATGTTTGAGAACAGGTACAACTTGTGCTGCCCACTCTGAAAACTGCACTGCTTGTATCACTCCGAGTTTTTCTAATCTGTCCAGTTTGGCATCTACCTTTCCCCCCATTGCATAAGGTACTGATCTTGCCTTCATGAATCTTTGTGTTGCCTCTGGATCTGCTTGGATTTTTGCTTGTAGCCCCTCAATTTTTCCAAGTTCCTCCTTGAAAACTGAGGCATATTTTTGTAGTAGCTCTGATAGCCCAGTAGTTCTCAGTTGGAAGATTTCAGTCCATTCCAGTTTAATTTCTTTCAACCAGTTTCATCCGAGAAGACTATGTCCCTCGCCTGCTACCACCATCAAGGGTAATTTCACTGTTTGACCTCCGTAGTGTACTGTGACTTTACGTATGCCCTTAACTTGTACGCCTTCTCCCATGTAAGTTTTCAATTTGGCATCAGTTTCTTCCAAATTTAGTTTACATTCCCCATGATGCAGATATTATGCTCAACTTTCACAGTAGTGGCTGTTCCAGCATCCACCTCCATTCTGGTCGGTCTCTCATTCACTCTCATGGTTACATCGAGAGGCTCTGTTCTTCCTGTCTTTAAATTATAAAACAAATAAATATCTGAATCTATTACTTCAGGCTTTCCAATGCTGTTGATCTCATTGGGTTTTTGTTTTTGTCTGAAAGTCTGCTTGATTCTATCTTTACAATGTCTCAAGAGGTGTCCATTTCAATGACAGAAAAAACGTTTATTCATTTTACACTGTGATTCATTACAAGGTTGTCTGCTTCCACCTCTGTTAGCATTATGGCATGTTTTTGCTGCTAAGTTATCTCTTTTAATTTGTCTGCTAGTGGTGGCTGCTTCTCGCTTCTGAGTAAAGCTTTGCACTTTCATTCTATTTTTGGCTGGGCTCCCCGCCCAGCATGGAGGACGGCGCCATTTAGCCTGTAGGGATTTCGAATCTCGCACTGCACCTTCCATTGCCAGAGTGATTTCCAATGCCTCTGAAAATCTAAAGTTGTTTCAGACAGTAATCTCTTCTGAATCACATCTTCATTTATACAGCACACCAAATGATCTCTAAGCATATCATTGATAGATGTACCAAACTCACAATATTCCGTTAATTGTTTCAGATGTGCCACATAACAAGCAACTGTCTCCCGTGCAGCTCTATTCCTTGAGTTAAATTTGAACCATTGCATCGTCACTGACGGCTTGGGCTGATAATGATCCTTTGCAAGCTTCACTTAGTCATCAAAACTTTTTGTAGCTGGGCACTGGGCGTCAACAAATTTTGAATTAATCCATATGTCTTACTCCCACATGTGGATAAGAGTATCAAGTGCTTCTCCTCCTCCCGCACAATGTCGTTCGCCTGGAAGAAGAACGTGAGGCGTTCAGCATAATGAGACCAGTTGCTGAGGTTAGATTGAAAGGCTCAACTTTTCCAAATTGCGGCATGCTCTGAGGAGATTTCTTCAATGATGAGGAAGGAAACTTTACTTTACTTACCATGTGAGGTACAGCCCGATTTCTGTCCTTCTGGTTTCCTTCATTCTTTCTTGCTTTTTACCTCATCCTTTTGTATCTTTTCTTGCTTTTCACTCTCATCATCAGTTTGTTGGATGCAGTGCCCGCTTGTTTCTGGGTGACCGAGTTGGTACCAAGACAGAAAAGATCAGTAGATCGTTCTTAGAAGAAGCACATTCTGTTTATTTACAAAAGGAACTCAACACTTGTGTGTTTACAACTCGAAACTCTATCTTTACTCTTAAGACTCTAACTCAAGACTACTGACTACAGAGGTAGTCCGTGCTACTCTGTTATTGGGTACCAAGATCATGTGATCTTACATTTGCCTTAAAGGTTTATTACACATCAGGTTACTACAGGTATCCTTCAGCTTCATTGGCATGCTTCGCAACTCCTCCCACTGCATCTCCTCCCACCCCTGCACTAGCAGTTCAGCTGCACGCAGCCAGCCCATGAGTGATTCTGGAGAGAGAAGTGTGTGTGTCACAGGGCCTTTCGGAACCTAGTGCAAGCTTTCTCCCATGCGTCATACTCATCTCAATGCCCTGAGCATTTTCATTGCTGCCTACTGGGGTTCTCTTTCAGTTGACCATCTGAGTTGATCTGCATCTCCGCCCACCCATTGATCACACTCCCATGCAGTACCTGTTCTCGAACACCATGACTTTTGTTTCACTTTTGATTTAGCCAGCATCATAGTGCTACAGCTTTTCTTGCTCTCCTCCATGCTTTCTCCTCCCCCAGTCAATCATTTTCTATACCCTATCATTTCTAATGCCCCGGCATCACCTTCCACTTCCCCACTGTGACCTACCAGCCACAGCCCTTTTATTTCAGGGATGCCCAGGTGAACATGCGCATTCCCTTCCTTCCTGAAAATCCCAACCCATCCACATTAACTTCCCAACCTCCTCCCTCCCACTCCCAGGGTCCGTGTCTGCCTCCGCGTCCCCACCATTCACCCTCACCGTTCTTTCTATTGATACTGTTGCATCCTCACCCTCCCACCCTACCGCCTCACCCTGTCCTCAGTCATTCTCACAGTTCCCTTGTACCACATCCACCCTCAATTCACTCCCCATGAGGCAGTCATGGACTCATCAGAGCCCTCCATTGCACGTTACCCTGGATATCCTCCCCTTCTGGACTCCTTCCCCTTTTGGATATCCTTACCCCCTTGGAACTCTTTCCCCTCTTGGAACTCCTTCCCCACCCCCACTCCCCTGGACTCCCCCCCAACTTTAGTCTTTCCCCCTTCCTGACTTCTTCATCCACCCTTACTTCTTTCCCTTTCCGGACTCCTCCCTCCCCCTCGGTCTCCTTCCTGCCCCCCAGACTCTTGCCTCTCCCCGGACTCCACCCTTCCCCTGTTCGGACTCCTTCCTCCCCCCGCACTCCTTCCTCTCCCCAGACTCCTTCCTCCCACCAGACTCCTTCCTCCCCTGGGACTCCTTCCTCCCCCTGGACTCCTTCCCCTTTCTGGACTCTTTTCTCCTAATGAACTCCTTCCCTTACACCTTCCTCCCCTCTTACACTTACTTTCCCAGTTGCCATATTCTCTCATGTTACCCTTCCTTCTCCGTAGTCCCTCCCTCCCAACCTCACCCCCACAATACCTCTGTTTAGTCACCCCCAATCTCACCACCCACCCATCCCCCCCACCCCCACCACACCTCATCGACACACCTTCCTCTCCCAGTCAACCCTAGACCTTCCTCACCCACCACCCCCGGCACATCTTCCTCTCCTAAACACAGCTGGACCTTCCTCTCCACCCCCTTGACCATCGTCTGTTATGAGCAAACCATCAACAGCAACTTTCCACCTTCCATGAGCTGCTTCATAGCAGACCCATGTCCATGAGAATCCACCCAGCATGTCATCGGTGTTCCTCCAGGGACCCATTGTTGTTGGGATCCAGCATCTTCTGCTCCTTGAATGTCCACGATGTGAGCTAAGCCCTGACTCTAATTCCTGGCTTCTGCATGTCATGCTTTTCAAGAGATGTTCTGCACTGGCATGTTTTCCTGCCAATGTTGGCGGATGATCCAGCGTGGGGAATTGTTCTAGCAGATTGGGTTTATAATGATATGCAGGTGTATTACAATGAAGTTCCCGATGTCCAACAGCGGGAAATGTATCCTGCCATTGATGGACAATTGCAAGCTGGTTTCACGATGGTGTGAAGCAAATTTTTGGCCTTCTCACCCTGTTGTCCTCTCGCACAGCCGAACACTCCCAATGCCAGTGGGCGCAGAAAATTCCGCCCAGTGAGCTGGGAGGGACCAATTCACTAAATGCAGGGGAGCAGACTGAGGTGTTGGTGCGGATTATGATGGAGGACACTGTGGCAAGAGTCAGCTTGTGGATTCCAAGTAGCTCCAACCTTGTAGGAAAATCAGCTGATCCATTACTTTTTGCTCTGTGTGCATCAAAGCTCCACAAAACATCCAGACAAACAACGGTAATGGAAAATCACTCAGAACTTTTGGTATCTCTAGTCTGGGGTACAGTCTACATTTGTGAAATCTTCATCAATGTTACAAATATGAGAGTAAAAATCTTATAAGTTAACTTCAACTTTTGTCCCACACTTAGACTATCTGGTTGAAAATTCAAAGAACTTTTGTGAAGCTGTGGAGTATAGGGCAGCAAACATTGCTTTGAGAAGTACAGATGATTATTCCACAACGTACCCATGTACAGGTACTGATGGAACATTGTGACCCATCTTTCATTAGAATTTGACCCCAATAAAAATCCCATAATGCCACTTGGAAAGAAAAGTTTGCCTTTCACAACCTCAGGACATTCCAAAGCACTTTACAGCCAATGAAGTCCTTTTGAACCGTAGTCACTAAAACTATTACTACGTATTAAACTTGGGGTAATTACATTTTATTTCAACTTGACCATTTTTACACTATAATCACTGTGATAGCTAACAAGGTCAAGGAAAGCTATTTTAACATTAACACGTGACTGAAGTAGCCATTTTGCATCCTGTGTTAACTATATGTATTATTCAAAGTGCTGTATTAAATAGTGGCCAGTCATGAAACCGGTGATTGTAAAAGCAATGAACCTTGATTGAGTTATAATCAATGAATCAATTTAACTGGTAATCATATTAGAAAGACTGGGTTTTCATTTAAGTACTAATGTATAATCGTTGTTTTATGTCTTTTTCTCATGAGTTTCAGTTGAATATGCACAAATGAGGAAATCTATTTGGAATCCTGATAAGGTCCATGAGGCAGTACATAGTCTTGCAAGAGCCTAGCTTAATGAATGTTGAGTTGTTCAAAACCAGACTAAGAAACAGTGAGGAATAACCCCATTTTATTTCTGTTTGAGATACTGAGGCCTGATGGTCTCAGGAGCGAAGATACAGGTGAAAGCTAACCAAATTTACCTAGTAACAGCTAGAGCCAATCATTAAATCAATCGGCTGAAGCTCTAAAAGTTATTGTCCTAAGTTGTTAAGTATACCCTTTCTTTAATAAACTTTCTAAAATTTGCTATCCAGAGGGTCTTGTTTTGCTTTAATTGGTTAAGTCTCACCCGAGCAAAAGTAAAAGCTTCACGTTTGTCAAATTCCTTCCTTAAATTGGAATAGTTATCTAAATTATCAACACGTGGAAAAATAATGTTACTTATTCAGTCACCATAAATCATAAGCCGTGGAAGTCTGGGATTCTAATGCCTATAATAAAAGCTATGGAAATAGAGCAATTATCTTTTTCATGAATAATAATTACAGCAGAAAGTGGATATTGTTACATTTTTAACAACTGGTAAAATATTGTTCTGAGAATTTGATGGGGGGTGTGGGTGGGAAATTATTCATTGTTTAACATGCTATCTGGTAGTCGCATTCCTATTGTGCCGTTATTGCAAAAATGCTATAGCAATTGGTATTACAATGTAAAATTAATTTAAAATTAGTCCCTAAATTTAAACAATGAAAAATTGTTCAGTATATTTTCTAATTTATGTCCTTGCCACCAATTTTCCATCTGAATAGATGAATTATTTTAAAAGTACAATGGAGGCTATTGGAGTTTGAAGATGGCACTTGACATTGTACTAACAGTGACTTTTTCGACACTCAATGCTGACAGTTTAATTTACTGCCTTAATACGGTATATACTGAAAGGGCGACTGTGCATTAGTGTCTAACAGTAAACAAGTACAAAGAAATGCAACAATAAACAATTATCTTCACAGACAGTTCCCAATCTGTTCTAATTCTCTGTTGATTTAATGTCTGTATTTTCATTTTAAGTTAAGGGCTGAGAGGACAAATAAAAAATGAGTTATTTGGAGAAAAACTCAATGGCTGGAATTTTCTGCTTCATGGCAGGTGGGGGGAACAATATGGCGAGAAGGCCAAAAACCGGTTTCACGCTGCCATGAAAACAATTTGCGATCACCCGCTCAACCCGTTAATGTTGGTCTACGTTTCTTGCTGCTGTACATTAGGAACCTAATTTCAATACTTTAGCATCTCATTATAAGCCCTGCTCGCCAGAATCACGCCCAACACCCCCCCACCAACCCCACCCCACACACACAAGCTGGGTCATCCAGGAATCACACCGACGTGTTTCACAGCTGTACATAAGCGACGTGCACCTGGTGAGCTGCGCTTAGCTCAGGGCTTCAAGGTTTGTTTGCCAAACTTGCTTTGGGCAGCATCCACGGTCAACAGCACCAGGCTTCACAGTCAGCTCCACATCGCTTTTGGGGGGGGGGGTGGGGGGTGGAGGGGGTCACAGGCAGGTCTCTAACTACCAGACCAACCGTAAAGTAGGGGTGGCTTTTCAACGGCTGCAGGGCTCGGGCTTGTTTGGAGAAGGGGAGAAGTGGCCTCAAGCAAGGGAAGAGGTTGCAGGGCAAGGGCTGTACTGGGGAAGGGGCAGGGGGTGGGGGGTGGTGGTGGTGGTGGGTATCTCAGGCTGTGTATGGGACCACATGTTGACCTGTGCAAGTGGCCTCAAGGTGGCAAGGACTGAGGAAGCGGTTTCCAGAGGGGGTGAGATCAGATGGAGATGTGAGGGTGCGTGTAAGAATGAGTGGTGATGTCCCTTGAGCTGGCAGTGAGTGAGATGCCAGTGAATGTGTGATGGCATTGAGTGTATGAGTTATGATTGATGAGATGGTTGCTTTACCCTGGTGGCATGGATGAGATCATTCATCCATTTTCTGCACTGGATGGCTGACCTCTTGTGTGCAGCATTGGCACTGACCACCTTTGCCACCTCTTCTCAAGCTTGAGTGGTGAGTCTAATGGGCCACCTGTGGCCAGGGCGGAGGAAGAAGACATCGCGGTGGGCCTCCACAGTGTCTAGAAGGCATTCCAGGGATGCGTTGCTGAATCGGGGTGCGGTGGCGGGGGGTGGGGGGGTCATGGGTGCTACACACTTCTAGGCTTTTGGGACCATGTTTTCAGTGGAGAAGTCCTGGGCTGCAAGCATTAAGGAGTGTGCACGTGACTGCAGTGTTTTAAAAAGTCTCTATTTTTAAAAGTTCAATTTGGTTTTCTAGCTGATAGATTAAAAAAATTATTTGGCATAAGTCATTTTTCATGACAACTATCTTCCCCAGTTACTAATAATGCTAACACTTGGGGCTGAATCTTCCTCTGGGCTCAGGAGAATCCAATCTGCACACTTTTACCCCTTGGAAACTGCACACCCGAACTATCTGTGACTTGACACATAATTTTTGTCTTTTCAAGACGGGTTTGGGCCAGCTGGAAGGCCCACCTCAGTTGTCCAGCACAGTATCCCGGTTCCTAACAGTGATTAAAGCCCTCTAAACCTCACCCCTTATCTCCCTCACCCCCACCTCCCCATGCCAGTCCATGCCCCCTCAGATTACCTATGCCATTCCATGCCACCTCTATAGCCATGTATCCTCCATGCCCCCTCAGATCACCATGCCATCTCGATTCTCCAATGTATCCTTTATAGCCACTCACCCAGTATGCATTATGTATAGTCATCAGATTCCATGCAATATCAATGAAAAATATTGTATATTTCTTGTAGAAAATGAACCTCTCATTATCTAATATAAGCCTCAATATAATTGAATCTGAAAATAAGTGCTTCTGCCATGTAAAACCAAACTTGTAATATTTGTGATCCTATTAGCTTGTGTCAACAACCCAGAGACCAATGTCTTGAAACTATCATTCATCCTCTGATGGATGGAAGTCCTACTGCACTGAAACCCATTAGAACTTGAAACACAGTCAAGCATTGATAATAGCTACAGCTGTGCAAACAATAGAATAGCTTCTGGGAAGGAAAGAACAAAAGGTGTTCATTTCAATTTTAAAACAGAGTGCCTGTCAATCAGTCTAAGGTGGTTAGATTTTTTTTCAATTGTGAAAACCAGAATGTAAGTGACCAGGTACTTAGATTATTTTAAAGTATTAAAATTATTTTTTTTATCAGCCACAGCCATTTACATCACAGTAGGAAAGATGACAGCACATGCCGATAGGACATTGCTAACATTTTTCACTGCATTATGGTGCTTTCTCAATTAGAAAAGCATTGAAATGCATGTGAACAAATACATAAGGCTGGCCAATGTAAGGGTCAACTTATCTTTAAAGGGCAGATTCCAATTGATGGATCCCTATGATGAATTAATGGGTTTTCAAACCCTGCACCACCAGATGAAAATGGTGTGTGGGAGGAAATCTTTTCTTTCCCCATTTAAAACAGAGAATCCGCCCTCAGCGTGGGCTGGTGTACATGTTACATTCTCACTAAAAGGCCATAGGAAAATGGCACAGGGTTGGGAATGCAGAGGTAAATTGTATTTCCTCCTGAAAAAAAATCTAAGTTTGACCCTCCACATCCATATGGAAATTCATCCCTTGGAGTCAAATAAGAATGAAATTGCAGACAGTTCAGAAAATAACTCTGGAAAATTCCTTCCCAATTCCCTTGCAATCAAGCAAGATCCAGAAGTCCACAGTTAGCCACGATGTATCAGGTAATCAAATAACTTACTCCCTATTTTGTTCCAGTCACCTGAGGTTTGAAGAATATCCATCGGAATGGTTCGAAAGATCATAACCTAATTTATTTCTTATACCTTTCAATAGTCGGGTCTGGCAAAAATCTCTAACAAATAAGGTGGAGTATTAATTATTTCAATCAGAAATACCATTGTATTAAAGACAATATGTTGAGTACACCAACAAATTGACTGAAGAACAAAATGTGTCTATAAAATATGTTTCATCTGGACTAATTCTGAAAATACACCAAAAAATACTTGCTAACATCCATGTTATGCTTGATCATCTAATTTTGTCAAAAGTATATAGTTTTCATGAAAACACTGCACTTTCAAGTTTAATACAGACCATTCTTTTTTTCCAATTATTTTTAATACCCAGCACTTAGCAAGGTGCTGAAGTACATGTGACCATCAAACTGGTCAAAGCTGCCCTCTACTGGACATTTAGCAGTGGTGCTTAGATGTTGTGTACCATGTCTCACCAGACCTCCTGAAAATGAATTGTGAAATAAATGCAACTTGAATTTGTAGTTCAGTTTCAAAAGATAAACTGAAGGGCTAGTTTCCCTTATTTGTTAACTTGTTACAAAGTCATAAATGTGAGTATTAGGCTAGATTTAATTTTGAAACCCAATTCCAATCTGTGTACATTAAATAGTGAACACTTATATGATTTTGCTTCAAACATTAATCAAATAAACTCAATTCCCTGAAATATGAGGCATGACACTGTCGCCTAAAATTCTTTTTTTTTTGGAAAAATATTCTTTATTCATAAAATATCTGAAAGAACATTGCAAAACATTTCTAAATGGCCATCACAAAAAAGTGCAATCAGATTCAACTTATACACATGGATCATGAGGTGCTTCAATACAATCAATGAATATGACAATCATTTCAATATGGTCATTACAGACAGTCAGACAGTGCAATGGGATTGGAGTTTTTGACATACATCATGTCACACTCTATGGTGCTTCAATACAATTATGATACATTTAGTATTCACTACATACAATCTTTGTGATTTGTACAGCATGAGGGGTCTATACCTTTCCCAGTCCCTCGGTGCACTATGGCTGAAAGGTCTTAGACAGCGACTTTTCCCCCATTGCACCTTTGTGGCAGCTGCCCCAAGTTTCAGCACGTAGTCCTGGACTTTGGAATGTG
Source organism: Carcharodon carcharias (assembly GCF_017639515.1). NCBI lineage: Eukaryota > Metazoa > Chordata > Chondrichthyes > Lamniformes > Lamnidae > Carcharodon > Carcharodon carcharias. Next base: position 132,640,041 of record NC_054472.1, read on the forward strand.
CCAGTCTGCAACACTCGGTCGGGACAACTCTTTGCACTGGAAGACCAACAAGTTTCGGGCAGACCAAAGAACGTCTTTCACTGAGTTGATGGTCCTCCAGCTGCAGTTGATGTTTGTCTCAGTGTGTGTCCCTGGGAACAGCCTGTAGAGCACAGAGTCCTGTGTCACAGCACTGCTCCGGATGAACCTCGACAAAAACCACTGCATCTCTCTCCAGACCTTCTTTGCAAAGGCTGTCACCTAAAATTTACCCGTGTTTCCATAATCTCCTGCCATAACCCTAGAGGAAGAATCTGCTGGAACAAGGCATCTCATCTTGTGCTAACTACTATTAAGTATACTTGATTATGCATACATTTTTAAAAATTCGGTCAAATTTGAGTCAGTCAAAGTGTGAGCTGAAAACAGCAAGCCAATTGAGGGCAACAGGGCATCTAAAACCTTGGTGACTGTAAAGGGTTAACTTCAAAAGCACCTGATACTGATGTAACTATTGATGTAAATATGATGCAACATCACATGAGTAAGTAACTGCAATCTGGTGGGAAGCAAAAGTATAAACTCATGTACTCTACATAGACCTGTAAATAAACAAGAATGGTTTTTACGAATAACAGTCTATGGCAGTATTCTTAGGGTAACAGGCAAACCCTAAAGGTAGCAAGATAGGCTGACAGCACAGTTAAAGAAACATACATATCCTAGGCTTTATTAATAGGGGCAAAGAGTAGAAGATCAAGGAGCTTATATTGAACTTTTATAGAATACTGGTTTGGCCTCAACTGGAGTATAACATCCAGTTCTGGGAGCCACACTCTAGGAAAGATGTGAGAGAGTGCAGAAAAAGTTCACGAGAATGGCTCCAGGGATAAAGAATTTCAGTTAAGAAGATAGAATTAAGAAGTTGAGACTGTTTTCCTTGGAAAAGAGAAGGTTGAGAGAAGATTGGGTCAAGGTATGCAAAATCATGAGGGGTCTGCTGGACAAAGTAGATAGGGAAAAACTGTTCTCACTGGTGGAAAGATCAAGAATGACAGGACACAGATTTGAGGTAATTGGCAAAAGAAGAAATGGCGACATGTGGCAAAATGTTTACAAGCAGTGCATGGGTAAGACCTGGATTGCATTGCCTGAGATGTGGTGGAGGCAGGTTCAGTTGAATTATTCAGGAGATTATTATCTGAAAATGAAGAATGTGCAGGGTTATAGGGAGAAGGTAGGGCAATGGTACTAGGTGCATTGCAAATATGGAGTGGCTGGCACAAATATGACAGTCTCCTTTTGTGCTGTAACAATTGTGATTCTGTGAAGAGAGGTTGCAGATTTATTTTTTTTATAATCTTCTAAAAACAATTCACAATCTGTAGGAATGAGACTCCATACTTATCATTGTTCACTTCCTGGGCAAGAGAGAATGTTCACTTCCTGGGCAAGAGAGAATCTTTGGTAGTCATTAATAATTATCATGCAATTAAAAGGGCTGAAAGGCCCTGCCACACACAAACCTCTTCCTTCACAATCACTCATGGGTTGGCTGCATGCAGCTGAACTGCAGTGGGAGGATTCACGAAGCCTGTCAATGACAGACAGCATTACACATTATCCAGTGAAAGTGAATATATTTTCAGATTATAAAGTAATAAAATGTGTTCACCCATGCAACCACTTGTGATCAGAAATTCTTAACTTTTCTAGACCTATCACTTCTTCTAGGTGCTGCCCTGACATCCGCAGCAGGGATGAAGACAACCTGTGCAATAATTGGCCCTGTTGCCTCTGATGACTTAGGTACACATCCTCAGGACAGCTGAGGCCTTGAGGGCCCTGGCTTGCTTTGGCTGTCCTCCTGTGGGCCAGCTGCTCCCTCTGTGATGACAGAGGACAAGGTTGAGGGGGTCACAGGCAAAGGAACAGACAGCCTCTGAGATCCCTAAGCGGATGACCCAGGGGTGCCCAGCTGCCGGTCCCTCCTCCCTTCAGGTGCCTGAGGGGCCCAGTCTGACTCCTTGAGGGGAAGGAGCACCTGGAGGGATGCCGAAGTGCCCCGTTTCCCTCTCACATTGCCACTGCAGGAACCCACCCATGGCTATTGCGATGGCGTGCAGGCTTGTGAGCATCTCTACATTCTTCTGGACCAGGATCTCCATGGTTTCCGCCATTCTTCTCATGGAAACCTCCACACACAGTGGGCACCACTTCATCAGAGAACAGGCGGATGCACTCCCTGACTCGAGTGCCACTCTGATTAGGGCTTCCAACAGCTCTGCGTGAGGCCCCCCCTCACCTTCTGCTGACTCTCCACAATGAGTTGGAAGGCCGAATCCAGAGACTCATCATCTAACTCTGACCTCACAGATGTCTCTTCCCCAGCAGTCCTCTGAGTGCCAGGGAGCTCAGCCGAACCTACCTCCTCCTGCTACAGACACATGTCCGTGTGGTGCCCACCAGATTGTGAACCCAAGCCTGCTCTAGATCTAGGTCCCATCAAGGAGTGTGTCCCTGCAATGATGGAGGGCATGGTAAGCGCTGTGACAGGTATTCCAGGCTGCTTATTTCCAGCTCTTCAATGAAGGACATATCCTCTTGGCTGGAGGTGAGGGTGTGGATGGAACTGAGGGACTGGTTGGCTGAGGGTGTCGGTTCCTTGGCAGAGCTCCCTGTGAACCAAATTAGAAATAAATAGTGCATGGCAGAAGAGTCAAAAGCAGGAGAGAGCACTCACAGTTGCATCGAGAGGGGGCTGATGTGGTGTAGGATCCTCATGAGCATGTTCACCGCCGACCTTACCGTTGCCACAGGAATGGTCCACGTCCTCACCAGTCAGCAAGACAGCTTGCTCCTCAAAGTGAGTGAGGGGCCTAATGTGGACCACTTCATCCCCCAGTCTGGGATCTCTCCCTGCTGTTGTGAGCCAGCTTCTCCTGCATGAAAGCAGGTGGAAAGAATGTGAGCAGGATGCATGGCACTGTGCTGAATGTTTGTGTGGTGAACGGAACCATGGACGGGATGAGGATGCGGGCTCCAGAGGATATGAGCCTGATGGAGATGTGAGGGTGGGTGTGAGAGTTAGTGGTGCTGTCCCTTGAGGTGTGAGATCCCTGTTGATGTGTGATGGGTTTGTGAGTGTGTGAGTTGAGAGTGATAAGGTGGTTGACTTACCCTGGCAGGACAGATGACAGCATTCATCCTTTTCCTGCACTGGATGGCTGACCTCCTCTGTGCTCCAGTGGCGCTGACCGCCATTGCCGCTGCCTCCCAGGCCAGATTGGTGACTCTGGTAAGCCTCCTGCGGCCAGAGTGGGCTAGAGGACACCATGGTGGCCTTCCACATCGCCCTGCAGGCACCCCAGAGAGGAGTTACTACATTTGGGGGCTGCCGGGAAACGTCAGGAATGGGACGATACGGAACAGACACTCGCTATTGTGGCCGGCGGGTAGAATGACTTTTTTTCCACCTGCTACCGCACTTTATGCAAATCTGGGACGATTCCACCATTGGACAGCAACTTCATGAAAATCCAATAGAGTTTAAGGGCCAACAAGCCATTTTCATGAAGCTAATGGCAGAGCAGTGCAAATCATTCTGCAACTTCTGGCACTTTGCAATTCACCAGGTCCAGGAAATTCTGATCTAAGAGTCTCATGAAAATTCAAGTCTTCCTCATGACTGAAAGAACAATTGTAACATACTGCCATCTGCTGTGGCATTTGATTTATTCAACCGTAGGATTAAGATTAAAATGATTCCAGAAATCATATCTGTATTAATTGTCTACATAACCTTGAATCTTTACTCTTTTGATTCTTTTACCGCAATAAGTTCCTTGCTAATAAAGAACACTGTTGTTCATCTGCAGAAAGCCTTACATACAATTTTCTTGCAGAAAGTTAATTTAAATATTTCTGGTGTAATTTGAGTGTAGGAACTCTATCTCCCAGTCTTACATGCACACATCCTTCAGCAAACTTCCCTGCAATGGCTTAACTTTTTAAAAGCGCCCTAGTTGCTTGACAGCCAAAGAACACTGTCTGGCAGCAAAGGAGAAGTTGACAAGTAGTTTTGCTGCCAATATCCACCAAATCATTTGATGGCATTAGTCAGTCAGCCATCTATTTGGATTGGCACCATCATGCCCTGTTAAGTGGCAATTGTGCCCAATGGGCACTATCTCATGACAGAGATTTAGGTAAGTTGAGTTATGTAGGGTGTAAGAAAAGTCAAAGCAATACAATGTGAGGTAGAAAGGCAGTTGGACACAAGGGGGAAGGTGCTAAGAAAGAATAGGAAGTCAAATAATTTTTATGCAAATATTTTTCTGCTAAAAATGTTTTGTTCAGGACACTGTCTGTTTATCTTATGCTTTGTTACCTATGTTCACAACAGCCTTTCAGAAAGGGGAACATTCATTTGGTATGGACGTCTTCCCTGAGGTGATGCTTTGTGGCAATGTCCTATTGGGCTAAATAGGTTTGTTGTGGTGTTACCCTGGTAGGGCAGCAAGAAGAGGGTAAAGCTGAGGCGCTGTCATTGAAGTCAATCAATGAATGAAGACATCCTGCAGAATCTGTCCTTTGCAGCAATTCTCGAGGGCCAAGCTGAGCCATCCCGGAAATGGAAGTCCTTCCATTAACAACCATCAGCAGCTGCTTAACTAGCAAAATTTGGTGCCATATGTGTGCCATTGTGACACCCATACCCCAGGGAATCCAGCTAACTTGTAAAGCTCCCTGTGCCTTAGCTGCTTTGGGGTGCATCCCGGCTGGAGTAATTTGGTTGCTCTATGACGGATGACATTGAGTCACTTTCACACTGGTAGTGAGCACCTCAGGAGAACTGAGGTTAACAAGGTTGGCGGTATCCTCTCGGTCTGCAGCAGGTTTTTAATCACTGCCCTTGAACTCCACACTGCCCTCCTGATGCAGTCCCTTTGTTGCCCTGACGCACACTTGCGTGGGCCCTTCAAGCTGCCCAATGGCAGCTGCTCCCCTTTGAGTGCCTGCTCCTGTCACAGCCTAACAGTCCGCTCTAGGCCTCCAGTTTTCAGGCAGATGCACCGGTTGGTTGCTAATTGGGACATTTTACATTCTAGACAAACCGCTCTATTGCATCATAGTGGAGGATCAGTTGCGGCAGCAGTGTGTTGAGGCCAAGCATATCAGCAACATGACAGAGGAAGCAGTACACCAGGTTCTATGTTCCCAACCTGTGTACAGTTCACTACAGCGTTAGAAGTCCCTCTCAAAGGAGCTATGGATCTGACAGCTGCATCTCACCAAGCTGCCACTGGGCATCTCAGCCAACTTCACAAAGATTTGCAAACTCACTCCATTTCCACAGCTGTTCTGAACATAGCAATCAGCTGCAGCCCCTCCTCAAACTGACTTGCTTCCAGGTGAAACCTTCAATGGTTCCTCTTCAAAAGTGCACAGAATTCCCTCACCTCTCATGCAGCCTCAATTCTTCACTGACCTCATCAGCCGTTATATCTTTTATGCTGCTGAGTTGAGCCTGCTGTCAGTCCCTCCTCGGCCATCCAAAATCTTCAAATTCTTCTGACCTCAACTGCCATACTTTGTTGCACACTAACTCCTGCTTGCCAATTATTCCTTTCCTTACTGCCTAATATTACTTCCCTTGCCTGTATCTGATCATTGGTTGTCCTGCTGAGGATGTGTAATTGGTTGTATTGCCTGTCTGGGGCGCTGGCAGAGGGGTCATCAGCCATCTCTTCAAGGAGTTTTATTTGTCCCTTAAATCTCCAAAGTGTATGAATGGATTGTGAGTGCACATCTGACGTAGGCTGGACTGACAGATGATGAAGGAGTTCAGTTAACTGAGGAGCTTCAGTATTGGAGGTAGATTGAAGAAGTTAGGACTATTTTCCGTGGGGACAGTTCCCACTAGTGAAAGGGTTGAGAATGAGAGGGCACAGATATAAAATAATTAGTAAAAGAAGCAAAAGTGACATGATGGAAAACTTTTTCATGCAGGGAGTTTTTAGGATCTAGAATATACTGCCTGAGACCGTGGTGGGGACAGGTTCAATTGAAGCATTCTAAAGGGAATTAGACTATTATCTGAAAAGGTACAATGTGCAGGGTTACAGGGAGAGGCTGGGGAATGGTACTAAGTGTGTTGCTCATTCAGAGAGCCAGTGCAGAGACAATCAGCCAAATGGCCTCCTTCTGTACCATAACAATTCTGTGATTCTGACTTATGGCAGCTGCCGGGAAAGCAAGCACACACATGGAGGAAGTTCTTGTTGTGGTCATAGACCAGTTGGATATCAAGGGAGTGAAAGGCCTTCCTACTGATGGATCTTGGAGGCCGGTTGTTGGGTGTTCTGAAAGCCACAAGAGTGCAACCAATGATGCCCTACACCAGGAGAAATCCTGCAGTTGAGTCAAAACAAAATGCCCTCTGCCCTTGCAAGGCTGTGTCACACAGTAAAGGAACGTACTGTCCAGTTCTGGCAGAGAGGGCATCACTGACCTGTGAGATGCAGTGTTGTGTGGCTGTTTGCATGATGTCACTAAGGTCTGCAGCTGATTGTTGGAAGAGTTAGAAATGAAGATGTTCAAGGCCACAGTGACTTTGATGGCTACTGGCAGGACATGGCAACCAGTGCTGAAAGGTGCAAGCATGGCTATAACCATCTGTCTGGGGAGTTGCAGCCTTCTGCGGCACTGGTTCTTGGTCATCTCCAGGTAGTTTCATCTTCGGCAGTCGATCATATATTGAGGATTTGGCCTCGGGTGCTTTCCTACCCTTCTTTCCTCTCTTGTTCACTCCTGATGTCAGGGGTTGGGGTGTTGCCCGGGACAGCCATGACTAGCTCCGACCTTCCCTTCGCTGTTCTGAAACCGACAGCTTCCACAACTTGTTCACCACTTTAAGTATCCCATTGCCCCCTTCAGCAAGCTATTAACAAGCTCAGCATAAAGAATTGGCCCTAATGGGGATGAAACTGCGATTCCTGTTTTGCCCTCCCCCTACACTGGGGGTCATTGCCAGTACCAGGGTCATGGTAACTTGAAATCGATACAATGCCTGGCACCAATATTTCCAGGTGACACCCCTGCCTCCATTCTTGTCTTTCAGAGCTGCAAAAATTCATACCTATGATGATACCCTTTGTGAATTATTCATATCCATTCAATAACTGAGGTAGACAGATTAATCCCTCGCAGCTCACTTTGTGCCATTAACAGTGCAAACTATTATATTTCATCTAATGTCCTCATGCCAAGATTCAAGGCAGTGAATGACAGTAATAGTCATACATAGCTTGTGATGCAAACTGCAAATAAAGTTTTATTTCCTTCAGTAATTAGGAAGAGAGCCAGTGAATAAGGCAATGCTTCAAAATTATCTCCAGCTATCTAAATAAGATACTTATGCCCTCATAATAGAATATATATCTTAGCAGGAGGGTTAACAGCTAAGCATTTGCACAGCTGACTCCAGAACAGACGTAGTATTTAATTATATTTCACAATGTTTTTGTACGTTGAGTGCCAGTTTGTTAATTTGAGACAAGAAACACGGTCAGCTTTCAACACAATCTGTCACCTGATGATTTTGAACCCATTTCTGAATATCTCTTACCATTTCATGTAATGGAATTGTTATATCATGTTTGTAATAATGAATTGTTACAATATTTAGATGTGACTTGTTTCAAAAGAGACTATATGGAGATCCCTACTGTGTGCATTAATATGGATTATCAAACTCCTGGCGTTAATCCCTCCAAGTCCACTTGTTTTGTGAATCTGTCCTTGCTGCTTCATTCAGGAATAGATGCCAGGTTTCAAACAGCCTGGGTGCCAGTGTGATCCCACAGTGACTTGCAGAAATTAATACCCTAAGGAGGAAGTAAGCAAGCACGAAGGTAGCAGCTTGTCACTGAGTACAGCTCAAGCCAGAGTGAAAGCTTGAGAATTAGTAAATGAAGGAATTTTAAGAGTTAATTTTAAGGGTTAATCTCTTTCTAAAATCTAGTCTAATATGCATTTAACTACTATTTACTGTTAAAGTTAAGTTTCTTTCAATCTTAGTCAAGGATAAACAAGCTCCCTACTAGAGAGGTAACTACAGTTAATTAATTAGTTAGCTAGTTAGAACTGATTTCTCTAGCCAGCAGTGCTTACTCATCTCTACAGAATTTCATCTAGTATAATTACAGGTGGTCTTGCTGAGCATAAAGTAAGCAAGCACAAAGGTATCAGATCATCACTGTGTGCAGCTCAAGACACAGATTGTCAGCTTGGTAATTTGTTAAGTGAAGAAATTTTGTGCAGTGAGGGAGAAGGTACTGTTCTGACCTTTAACATAAAAGGAGTGAGCCGAGAGACGGAGCAGGAGGCCAGCAGCAGGACCCAAGAGCTGAACCCAAAAGCATTGATTAGGTGAGCAGCTTTGCAAGTGATACATCTAAACCTAATTTGTTAAATAAAACACAGTAAAGATGGCAGGGTGGGTGATGTGTAGCAGTTGTCGTACATGGATGCTGGTGGACAACTGGATGATCCATCACAACCACATCTGTAGTAAGTGTCTGCGATTCGAGGAACTTTGATTCAGAATTGATGAGCTTTAGTTGGAGCTTCGGACAATGCGATGCATCAGTGTCATGAAGCTATTAATGTATATATTTTGGAAAATACTTTTCTTTTAAAATAGAGGTTTAGTTTGCGGGTGTGCCTTAATTGGATTAAAGTCAGCTAGTCTGGGTGCTTTGATATGTATTAGTTTTGATATGGAAGAGAGAGAGAGAGAGAGAGAGAGCTTTTGCATTTTTTGAATAGCGCATTCAAGAAGTTGGGTGAAAACTTGACGCCTTTCTAGCAGCTACCAAGCAACGTGTTTATATTACTAATAAAATTAGTACAATGAATGGGGTTTCATTGTTAAAAGGTGGAGTTCAAAGAGGCTGGTGAGACAATGAGGATTTGAATTCAATCAGTGGTGGTAGGTATAACTTCAGTAGTTTTCGGGCATGCAGGCAGAGGCAATGTAAGATCAAAAGGCAGCTGCAAGCCTCCAACTGGCTCCACAGTAAAAAGAACCTCATTTTGAATTTGTAAGGTGAAAATGCTTTGCCTGGTGTCTGGTTAAGTCTATGGGTTGCTGTTGCCTCAATGGAGATTAGTTTGGGAATTTGTCAAAAGTTATGGTAGTAGTAATTTGTAGCCATGTGTATATATATTTTTAACAGTGTAAATTAATAAAATGTTTCAATTAGTTTAATGTAAAACCTCAAGAGCTGATGGTCTGATTCCTGAATTTAGAGTTGCATCTCAAACATAATACTTAAAATTATAGGTTATTACAGTTCTTTAAAGTGTCCCACTGGGATTTTAAAATAACTCCGCTTTACCAACTGCATCGATCATAACAATCAGGGAGGGGGAAAGTTACCTACACAAATTGTTCCAAAAGGCAGCTGTGCCATTTAGGTTAGGTGCTTCTGAATTAGTCCATGGTCAGGGACAGGAGAGTGTGACTGCAAGTGAGGCAGGTATGGGAAGGTAGGACTGAAAAACTTCAATGTCCTTGCAATTGTCAAAAAGATTTGAGGTTCTTGGTTCATTTAAGGTTCATCTCTGTGGATGAGCGTAAGGACTGCAGGGAGCAGATTGAATATAGCACTGTGGTACAGGAAGCAATTCAAATTTGGGGGGTGGTGGGATTCGAGGGAGTTAAAGTGAATGTAGTCATAGCAGGAGACAGTATAGTTAGGGGGATAAATATGTCCTGAAGAGCTGACAGCATGACTCCAAAGGTTGCGTTACTGGTGTCAGGGTCAAGTACATTTCCTCGGAGCTGGAGAGGAACTTGGAGTGGGAGGGGAAGGATCCAGTTGTCATAGTCCACGTTGGTGCCAATGACATAGGTAGGACCAAGAAAGAAAGACTGCTAAGGGAGTATGAGCAGCTAGGGGCTAAATTAAGAAGTAGAGCCACAAAGGTAATAATCTCTGGATTACTAATGAGCCATAAGCAAATTGACAGAGGATAAATAAGATCAGAGAATTGAATGCATGGCTCAAAGGTTGGTGTAGGAGAAATGGGTTTCAATTCATGGGGTCCTGGCACTAGAATAAGGGAAAGAGGGAGCTGTACAGTTAGGACCAGTGTCCTGGTCAATCATAAAACTAGGACTGCCCCTCTCTTTGTCACCCTCTTTTCCTCTCCCTCTTCCTGTAGCTGTCTTTCCATCTTTGTCTCTCTCTCTCTCTGTTTATTTATCTCCACCTCTGTCTCTCCCTTCCTCTTTTTCTCCTTGAATCTCTCTCACATTTTCTCTCTGCCTCTGTCGCTCTTGCTCTGTCTCTCTCTCTTGCTCGCTCTCTCCCTCTGTCTGTCTCTCTCCATCTGTCCCTCTCTCACTCTTTCTCTCTATCTCTGTCTCTGTCTCTCTTTCTCCCTCTCTGTGTCTCCCTCTGTTTCTGGATAAACCAGGGAACTACAGGCCAGTCAGTCTAACTTCAGTGGTGGGGAAACTATTGGAAGCAATTCTGAGGGACAGAATTAATCTACACTTGGAGAGGCAGGGATTAATCAAGGACAGTCAGTATGGTTTTGTTAAGGGGAGGTCATGTCTGACCAACTTGATCGAATTTTTTGAAGACGTGACCAGGTGTATGGATGAGGGCAATGCATTTGACATAGTCTGCTTGGACTTCAGCAAGGCTTTTGATAAGGTCCCACATTTGAGACTGATAATGATGGTAAGAGCACATGGAATCCAAGGCAATTTGGCAAATTAGATCCAGAATTGGCTGAATAGCAGAAAGCAGAGGGTTATGGTCGAGGGGTGCTTTTGTGACTGGATGCCTGTGTCCAGTGGGGTTCCACAGGGATCGGCGTTGGGTTCCTTGCTGTTTGTGGTATATATAAATAATTCAGACTTGAATGTAGGAGGGTTGATCAGTAAGTTCATGGATGACACGAAATTGGTGGGGTGGTAAATAATGAGGAGGATAGCCTACAGGAGGATGTAGACGGGCTGGTCAGATGGGCTGATCAGTGGAAAACAGAATTTAATCTGAATACTTGTGAGGTGATGCACTTAGGCAGGAAAAACAAGGCACAGGAATACATGTGGTAGGACCCTAGGAAATATCGAGGATGAGAGGGACCTTGGTGTGCATGTCCACCTGTCCCTTAAGGTAGCGGGGCGGGTAGATAAGGTGGTTAAAAAGGCATATGGGATACTTGCCTTTATTAGCCGAGGCACAGAATATAAGAGCAGGGTGGTTATGCTGGAACTGAATAAAACGCTGGTTAGGCCTCAATTTATTGAGTATTGCATGCAGTTCTGGAATCCGCATTATAGGAAGGATGTGATTGCACTAGAGAGACTGCAGAGGAGATTTACCAGAATGTTGCCTGGGCTGGAGAGTTTTAGTTATGAAGAAAGATTGGATAGACTGGGGTTATTTCCCTCAGAGCAAAGGAGATTGAGGAGGGACATGATTGAGGTGTATAAAATTATGAGAGGCGTAGAAAGGGTAGACAGGAAGGAACTTTTCCCCTTGGTGGAGGGATCAATAACCAGTGGGCATAGATTTAAGGTAAGGGGCAGGAGGTTTAGAGGGGATGTGAGGATGAATTTTTTCACCCAGAGGGTGGTGGGAATCTGGAACTGACTACCTGAAAGGGTGATAGAGGCAGAAACCCTCACAACATTTAAGAAGTATTTGGATGTGCACTGGCGATGCCATGGCATACAAGGCTTTGGGCCTAGTGCCAGAAAATGGGATTAGAATAGTTAGGTACTTGTTTGACTGGTGCAAACTTGATGGGCCAAAGGGCCTTCTTCTGTGCTGTAGACCTCTATGACTCTTTGACTATAGAGGGGGCTTTAAATTTAATAGTTGAGAGGAGTGTTCATGTGAGGGGAGATTTGGAAAGTCAAGGAGAAAAGACAAGGCTATACTGCAGGGTAATGCTACAGGTAATGATAACAGAGTGTGACAGCAAGGGACAGAATGTACAAACATTACTGCGCACCAGCAAATAAGGTCAGAGAAAGCAAAATGGTAAAAATACAGAATTAGAGGCTCTTTATTTGAATGCTCACAGCAATCGTAACATGATGGATAAATTGATAGCATAAATAGAAATAAATGAGCATGACATAACATCCATTACAGAGATATGGTTGCAATGTGACCAAGGCTGGAGACTGAACATTCAAGAGCATTTGACATTTCAGAAGGACAGGGGTACCTCTGTTAATAAAGGATGAGATCAGTATAGCAGTGAGGAATGATCTATGTTCAGAAGATCAAGATGTAGAATCAAATTGGCTGAAGATGAGGAATAGCAAAGGAAAGTCACTGGTAGGAGTATTTCATAGGACCTTGAACAGTAGCTAGATACTAGACAGAGCATACATCAAGAAATAATTGGGGCTTGCAAGAAAGGTACTGAAATAATCATGGGTGACTTTAATCTTCAGTTTGATTGGACAAATCAAATTTGCAACGATAACCTGGAGGATGAGTTCATAGAATGTATTTGGGACAGCTTCTTGGAGCAATTTGTTCTGGAAACAACAAAGGACTAGGCTATTTTGGACCTAGTAATGTGCAATGAGACAGGATTAATTAAGGACTTCATAGTAAAGGATCCTGTAGACAAGAATGATCATAACATGATAGAATTACATATTCAGTTTGAGAGTGAAAAATATGGGTCCATAACTAGTGTCCTAAACTTAAATAAAGGGAATTACAAGGGTATGAAGACTGAATTGGCTAAAGTGGACTAGGAAAATAGGTTAAAAAGGTAAGACAGTGGAGGTGCACTGGCAGGCATTTAAGGAGATGCTTCATAACTCTTAAAGATTTATCCCATTGAGGAAGAAAGACTATACCAGAAAGATGCATCCTCCATGGCTAAGGAAGTTAAGGGTGGTATTGAATTCAAAGAAAATGTATACAAAGCTGTGAAGATTAGTGATAGGCCAGAATATTGGGAGAGTTTTAGAAGCCAGCAAAGAATAATAAAAAGGGAGAAATTGGAATACAGGAGAAAACTAGCAAGAAATGTAAAAACAGGCAGTAAAAGAAGTTGTAGAAGTACATTAAAAGGGTAAGAGTAGCTAAATGAACATTGGTCCCTTAGAGGGTGAAGTTTTGAATTAATAATGGGAAACAAGGAAATGGCAGAGGCTTTGAACAAGTATTTTGTATCTGTCTTCACATGAGAAGATACAGTAAGCATCCCAAGAATATTTGTAAATCAAGAGGAAAAAGGGAGGGAGGAACTTAGAACAATCATAATCACTAGAGAAAAAGTAATGGGAATACTAATGGGAATTAAGGCTGACAAGTCCCCTGGACCTGATGGCCTTCATCCTAGGAACTTAAAAGAAATGGCGAAGAGATAGTGCATGCATTGGTTGTAATCTTCCAAAAGTCCCTAGATCCTGGAAAGGTCCCAGCAGATTGGAAAATCACAAATGCAGCACCTCTATTCAAGAAATGAGGGAGACAAGAAGTCGGAAACTATAGACCAATTAACCTAACATCCATCACTGGGAAAATGCTAGAATCCATTATTAAAGAGGGAGTAGCAGGACATTTAGAAAATCAAATTAAATCAGGCAAAGTCAATGTGGTTTTGTGAAAGGGGAAGTGTGCTTGACAGCTTCATTATAGTTCTTTGAGGATATAATGCATGGGGTGGTTGAAGAGAATGTAGTGTTTTTCAATTTCCAAAAGATATTTGATAAGGTGCCACGTAAAAGGTTACTACACAAGAGCGTATGGTGTTGAAGGTGATATATTAGCATGGATGGAGGGCTGGCTAACTAACAGGAAATAGAGTGTCAGCTTAAGTGGATCATTTTCAGGTTGGCAAACTGTAATTAGTGGAGTGCCGCGTGGATCAGTGCTGCGACCTCCACTATTTACAATTGATATTAATGACTTGCATGAAGGGACTGAATGACTGTATTTTAGCCAAATTTTCACACAAAAACAGTTAGGAAAGCAAGTCATGAAGAGGATACAAAGAGTCTGAAAATCTGGCAGATGGAGAATAATGTGATAAAATATGAGGTTGTCCACTTTGGCAGGGAGAATAGAAAAACAGAATATTGTTTAAATGGAGAGAGACTCCAGAATGCTGCAGTCCAGAGGAGCGTGGGTGTCCTTGTACATGAATCACAAAAAGTTAGCATTCAGGTAGAGCAAGGAATCAGAAGGCAAAGAGAGTGTTGGCCTTTATTGCAAGGGTGGATGGAATATATAAGCAGGAATGCTACAACTGTACAGGGCTTTAGTGAGGACTCCTGGAGTACTGTGTACATTTTTGGTCTCCTTACATGAGGGTTGAGGAGAGAACTGGAGAATGGGAGGGTCAGCAAAGTGGGCGCATTGGGAAGAGGTGTGGAGGCGAGCGGGAGGGCCAGGGAATTGGGAAGGTCAGGGAGGGAAGCAGCGAGCAGCAATTTGTTTTGAAAAATAAGGCTCAGGAACTGTTCCAAAATGAAAATGGTAATAGCACTGTTGGGGAACTGTGCTAAAATGAAAACACACCATTAGAGTCATAGAGATCTACAGCACAGAGAAAGGCTCTTCGGCCCATTAAAATGCACTTTAAACGGGGGATGCCTGTATCTATTTTAAGTTTAACTATTATGCATCAGAACATGCAGTATTAATGGTCAACATTTTAGGTGGAGAAGGTGGGCCCACCACTCAGAGTTACGGGTCATGCCTACATATGCCATTCCTGGAAGCCACGACTTAATTTTACATTGATCAGGCCTGCAGTTATGGCTTCTGCCCCTCTAAGGCAGGAGGTCCAGCCTCCAGAAACTGCCGACCAATTAAACTGTCAGCAGCTCTTCAGTCCCAGCAGCACCACCGGGAATGATGGCCACTGCTGGGACAGCAGCAGTCCCCAGACCAACAGTTATAGAGGAGGCCCAGAGTGCAGTTAAATGGGATTGGGATTTGTCAGGAGCAAAGAGGCAAGCCCCCGTGAGATTGATGGCAAGGGCAGGGGAGTGGGGTCTTCCAGAAAGGAGAGGCCCTTTGCCCTGGGGAGTCCAACATGGGCCACAGGGTGCCCGATCAGGAGACATGCCCGAAGGAAGGCTGCTAGGCAGCCTCCTCAGGTGGCGAAGTGTTCACCCACATCTGGTAAAATACTAGTGACAGTGGGAAGATGCCCTTAAGTGCCTACCTAAGGGCCTCAAATGGCCTAAGGGCAGGCAGGTAAAATCCCAGTGGCATTCGGAAAGTGACATTCATGATATTCCCTACCATCCTCTGATTTTATGCCCCTGCCTTCCAACTTCCCAGGATTAGGACAGTATAAAATTCCAGCCAATGCTAATATTGAAAAACTGTCAAAACTACCTTTGGGTGAGCAATTTCTCCTTTTGGTAATTTTCGTGAAAAGCTTGGTGAGTACACAAAGCTCTTGCAAACTTTTTCATGCAGTGTATCCACACTGACAATTTTACCTCATTTATCTACAACAATTCAAATTTGGGCACTTTGATTCTCGTAGCAAACAAAAAAGGCTTGGTAAAGCTTTACCGGAGTTCATCTGTGAAAGAAGCAAAAATGGCAGTTATTTCTGAGTGTAGATAAATGTATAAGAACATAGGAACAGGAATAGATCACCTAGCTCCTCAAAGGTGCTCTGCTATTGAGTTAGACCAGACCCGATCAGTATCTCAACTCCAATTTCCTGCCATTCCTCCATACCCATTGATAAATTCTTGTTAGGTAAGGCTATCAATCTCTATCTTGATTTTTTAATTTAATTCGTTATGTTGATTACATTTAAAATCTTAAATTTCTTAAGGCCTTAAGTGGAAACAATTTTTTTTGGCTCCTGGATATTGTGCAACAATCTATTTAATTGTACTTAGAAACAATTTGCTTTTGTGTTGTGGTTCTTTATGCCCTCAGGACATCTCAATGCCTTTACCACTCAGTTCATTAATTTTTGGAGTATAATGTTATGTAGGCGATACAACATACAACGTGTGTGCAACCAGGTACCATACAAACAGAAAATAAGATATCAGTTAAGCAGCTCCTGGTGGTAAAGTTTTAAAAGGCCATTCAAATCTATATCCACTTCTTTTGAAAAGTCATTTAAAATTCTGGTTTCAACACTGTTCCTGACAGGGCATTCCATGTTCTTGCATTGATTGTATTAAAAAGAAATCCCTGTTTTAATGATTGTAAAATTTTTGCCTCTAGTAGTTGACTCAACCACCAGTGGAAATAACTTTTGCAATTTATCGCATCAAAATCCCCAACTTGATCACCTCGCAGGCTTCTGAACTACAAAGGACATACACACATTCTACTCATTCCCAGAACAGGCCCTCTCATCCCAGAAATAAATCTAGTGATTTTTTTGTTGCATGCCCTCCACGTAAACTATATGCTTTTTTAGGTAAGGAAACCAAACTCTGCGCAGTACCCTGTATGCCTAGACCATGTGCGCAGATCATGGAGTGGGGCCTGAATCCATGGTCTTTTGACTCAAGAGGCAAGTGAGCTAACAAGTAAAAAAGGAGCTTTTAAATTAAAAATAATTTTGCTATTCAATACAACCAGCTGGAATTTAGAAAATGTCAAAGGACGTTTATAGCCCCTTACGGACTTTTTCAAATTTGTTTGAAGCTGACACTGTATTGGTAACATTGGTGGTTCTTATTTGGTGTAAGAAAGACTTAATACATTGCATTTGAGCAGCATTTCACAAGACACTGTTAAGAATTAAATTACCCCAGTCTCCCAAAGGACATTCTGTCCAACGTTCAGTTTGTTGTTCATCCTTGTTCACCCTCCAGGTGTTCACTGTTGAATCCTCTGCACTGGAGTGGTTACAGTATCCCTGGTTCTACCCCACAAACAGATTTTGTCCAATCACATTTTCTCCCATATTTTTCCCAACTTACCCAATCCTACTGATGATTTGTCCAAGTGCAGATGATGCTTGGACCTCATATCTTTTTTAGTCTAATCACAAGCTTCTACGGTCTCTAGGTTAATGGCCCATCATGTAGACCTTGAAACTAACAGTCTTACTGACTGTAATCATGTCTCAAAACAATGTCACTGTTGCTTAGAGGAATGAATGTAGCTGTGGCCGATCAAAGCTAAGAGATTAAATGTATTGGGCCTTGGTGGAAAGCTATATGTACACACTGATCAAAGGTGTAGTAGACTGGGAAAGAGATCAACAGCATGTTTGCTGGACAGACAGGAAAAGCCAATTACCTGTAACAGTTTAAGGTGAATCTACTGTTAAATGTGTGCTGTAATGTTTAAATCCTCTGGTTTCCTCAAATACCCTTTAAGCCCATATATCAGATGTGTCTGAAATTTAAAACTTATTGCAGTGCTGTATGTTAATTATTGTAAATATATTCTATTTTATGCAATTGCTTGAGGGCTACAACTTAATTTGAATTTGTTAGTAGAATTTGTGTGTACACAAGCAATTTATGCTGGAAGCCTAAACTCGTCCTTCAGCAGATAGGCTGCTCCATGTGTCTGAACTAAAATTCATACAGCTCACCACCTGTAATAGAGTTGGGATAGGAGGCAGTATACGGAATTGCTCTATGGTAGATCTTGGAGGTTGTCTTTAAGCAAGTCACTGCTGGAGTTTCCACAAAAGTTTACTCTTACGTCAAATTTGTTACACAACAGATTCATTATACAAGTAAACTCACTGCTAGATGGTTTTATTTTGAACATAATCATAAACTGCTTGAAATGCTCAGCAGCATCTGTAGAAAGAGAAAAATAGTTAACATTTCATGTCGGTAACCTTTCATCATAAGAACATAATAACTAGGAGCAGGAGTAGGCAATTCAGCCCCTCGAACCTGCCCCACAATTCAACACGATCATGGATGATCTCATTTCAGCCTCCACTCCAATTTCCTGCCCTCTCCCCATAACCTGAAAGGTCATTGACCTGAAATATTAACTCTGTTTCTCTCTCCAAAGCTGCTGCCTGACCTGCTGATTGTGTCCACCAGTTTTGTTTTATATTTCAGACTTTCAGCATTTGCAGTATATTGGGTGGAATTTTCCGAGCCCGCTGGCAGTGGGCGTGATAGGTGGTGTGCATGGAAAATATGGTGTGACCTGCTTCACAATGGCGTGGAGGCAGAAGCAATCGTCCGCTCAGGCTGCCAAAAGCAGCCGCATTTTCCGGCATCAGTCGGCGGTGGGTTAATTGTAATACATCAGCACATAGTTAAAAGGCCATTCCGCCAGGTCTTGGAATCCATCGTGTCATCTGTCCATGTCAGTGGGAAAGCATGCTGACATGTTTCACAACAGCACGCAGGGGCCGTGCACTTGGCGGCCTCCACTTTGGGGGAACTGAGGTGAGTGAGCAGCAGCATTCTCCACAGCTAACCTGTTGTTTACAGGCCTCAGGGGCATCATGGGTGGGGCAGCTGATGCCTGGCTCCAGAGGTGACTGTTTTGGGGTGGGGGGAAGCCCAGGGGCAAATGCTGACCAGCCTCGGATGCAACCATTGTTGGTAGGCGGGTGGGTTGGGGTGGGGGGGCGGGGGGGGGGGGGGGGGGGGGGGGGGGGGTGGGGGTGGTGGCAAGTGCTGCCCTGGTGCTGCATCCTGTGCACAGGCAATCGAGGTGGGGGTCAGGGTATACGCAGGGAAGTGGCCACGCATTAGGGACACCTGTATAAACTGACCATGCCTCGGCAGCTGAGACAGACGAGGGGCAGCCCCAGTGATATGATTGCCTGCCCATGCAAGAACATGGTGGCTCCAAAGGGGCACCAAGCGCTCCATACCTTACCCACGCCCCCAGCACAGACTTAGAGTCCGCCACCACTTTATTGGGCCGTGGAGCAGTTGGACTGCACACGTTGTACAATCTCCTCGCCAATGCTGGCCATGTAACAGTCACTGCTGGAGACGCTCACAGCCCCTTGCAATCTCAGCATCCCAGTTTGGATTAGTGTCCCCATGTCGCCGGTTGACAGGGCATCCATGCAGCGCACTCATCTCTGGCCAACTGAGGGGTGACCAGCACTCTCCGGGAAGCATTAAGGGGAAATAACAGAGGGCCAGGGATGGTGCTAAGTACAGCTATGATAACCAGGTCTCTCTTTCATGCTGCAGGAGGACCACGTCAGGATCAGAAATCCTGGTGACCTAGCTGTATGCCTGATGACCTACAGAGGCCATAGAAGACATGGTGACTGAGGCTCCTGGCTGTGCAAAGGCAGGAGCAACAATCTCATGAAGGGGCAGCAGGGGCTCCCGCTCATGCTGCCCAGAAGTGACAGTGAGCCATGGCTGGTCGGCGCCTAGCAACACCCAGGGTCTATAGATTCCGCCTGCCATTCCTGCAGGTGACTGAGAACCAGTGTCGCTGATGACTGTGCATGTCTAGGGACCTAGTGACTCACATCTGCCACTTACTGCAGGAATTGGCGCCAAGGGGACATGGAGGGCATCCACTGCCAGTGGTTGTGAAAATGATTACAATGTTTAATTTCTACAACAGTGGCTCCTTTCAGAGCTCCAACAGGTGTGGGATTTCACAATCCGCCACCCACAAATGCATCCTTGAGGTCACGGCTGCCATCTTCTCGAGGGCACACAACTTTGAGCATTTTGCCCAGGACTGGGACAGCCATTGGAGCCGGTGCCTGGACCGATCTGGTGGAGCCCTGCAATACAGTCCGCAGAGGATGTCACACATCATTGTCATCGACAGGTGCAGGGTGCAATTGACTGCACTTGTGGTGCTCAGGTCTCCATTGCTACACTCAGTGGACTTCATCAACCGCAAGGGCTTCCACTCACTGACTGTGCAGCTGGTGTGCGACCACCAGAAATGCATCCTGTAGGTGTGTGCACGGTTTCCAAGGAGTGTGTATGATGCCTACATCCTGAGCTGCTTGCAGATCCCTGCAGTCTTCCAGGGTCCACAGAGGCTGCAGGGGTGGCTCCTTGGAGGCAAGGACTACCCACAGAGGTCGTGGCTGATGACACCCGTTCAGTGGCCTCAGACTGCAGCAGAGCGACGCTATAATGAGGCTCATGC
Source organism: Carcharodon carcharias (assembly GCF_017639515.1). Lineage (NCBI taxonomy): Eukaryota > Metazoa > Chordata > Chondrichthyes > Lamniformes > Lamnidae > Carcharodon > Carcharodon carcharias. The sequence goes on from NC_054472.1 coordinate 132,660,134, forward strand.
AGCAGCTCGCAACTTGGTGGAGCAGATCATCGGGGTGCTGAAGATATGGTTCCGGTGCCTGGACCTGTCTGGTGGAGCCCTGCAAAACAGTCCGCAGAGGATGTCACGCATCATTGTCATCAGCTGTGCCCTTTACAACCTGGCACTTCCTCAGCCTGCGAGTCTCCCTGTTGAGGAGATGGAGGAGCTGGAGGTCTCCTCGGATGCGGAGGACACCGACGGGGATGAAGGTGAGGGGGTCCTTGGTGGTGACGATGACGTGAATGAGGCTCTCGCATAGGGTTAGATGAGGCAGGCACACTTAGGAGACGCTCATAGCTGCCAGATTTGTGGAAGATGACAACGACATGCAGTGAGGTGTCCCCACAGATCCTCACATCACAGTTGTGAAAGTTTGACTTATGGCAGCGTCAATACGCTCTGTGAAAATGCTCCTGTCATGGAGATGCAGTAGAGGCCCTCACAGGAGGATGATGACAACATGCAGTGAGGACACTCCATAGATCTTCACATAGTCTCTGAGAATGTCTGAATCCTGTCTGGCCAGGGGCAGCTCACTTGCACTCATGAGGCCAACTCAGAGACACAGTCATGAAACTTTAAATGCATCTGATGCTGTGTCTGCCTTCAGCACCTCAGCTCTTCAGGAGCTGGTGCACAGCACCACTGGTCGCAGATGTTGTTGTGATGGGGGCCAGGCCCACCTTAAAAGTGCTAAGAGCGAACAGAGAGAATGAGAGAACTCTGTGGTGCCTGCCCACTATAATCTGGCAGCAATGACCAGCACCACCGAGGTGCAGGCATCAGTAATGTTTCCAGGGAGTGAGAGGCTGGACTATCACCCTGGTCTGGGCTGCCTTTTGAATTCTGTCAGAACTTTGGCATCCCTCTACCTGTCTGTGACCTTTCCCTCCTTTTGTGAGACAGTTTGTCCTGCATGGACAGAGATGGGAAGAGTGTTCCAGGATGCCTGCAGGGCCAGATGATAAACTGTCCCACCACCCCCACTAACAGCTTATATTTCACCTCATTTCTCTATTTCCTTAGTTCTGATGAAGAGTCATACAGACTCGAAACGTCAACTTTGTTCCTCTCTGCAGATGCTGTCAGACCTGCTGAATTTTACCAGATCTTTTTGATTTTGTTTCAGATTTTGCTTTTATTTTAGATAATAAGTATGCCTGGCCTGTGTGGGTGGTGAGTGGTCCCATGGATGGATGAGAACAATGACTATGGGCAGAATTTTGCTGTTGGCGAACAGGGGGGGGGCCTGCTCGCCGATGCGTCAAATGACACAGGATGATGTCAGGTGAAACCCCCGATGTTATCCTGCCCCATTTAAATTTTCAGGTAGGCGGGGGCTCAGCAAAATCATCTGTGGGCCCGCCAACCTGTCAATGGCAAATTGAAGCCATTGACAGGATCATTTAAACAATTAAAGGACCTGCCTTAAGGCTGACGGGCAGGCCAGGAGCCCCGATGGCAAATAGAAAAAACATGAAACCTCATCCAGCGGCGGGATGAGGTTTAATGTAGGGTTTTAAAATTTTTAATAAAGTTATGATGTTAATTATGAACATGTCCCGTCTCATGTGACATTGTCAAAAGGGGGACATGTTAGGGAATTTTTTTCCTATTTTTAATATAGTGAAAAGCGTAAGTGATCTCCCGGAGGAAGCATGTGCGCTCTTTTGTGTGCATGCATGAAAGAGCGCACTTTCACTTTTGGGGAAATCCCCCCCCACCCCAACACAAGAAGTGCATAGAACTTCCCGCCGGACGTCACGCTGGGCAGTCTTTAATTGGCCCGCCCACGTAAAATGGCGGCAGGGCCTGCTTCTCTGGCAAGGATCGGCTCCCCACCCCTCCTGCCAGAGACTGGGTCAGGCCCGCCCACCCGGCAGGCAGAAAATTCTGCCCTATGTGTGAAAGAGTGAATGTCCCTTGCATTGGCAGAGTGAGGATCCTACGGATGTGTGATGGGTTTGTTGTGAGTGAGAGAGTTGGGAGTGATGAAAAGAGCGACTTACCTTGGCAGACCGGAGGAGATCATTCATCCTTTTGTGGCACTGGGTGGCTGTCCTCCTCTGCAGGGCGTTTGTGCTGACCACCGCTGCCACTACCTCCCAAACCAGGTTAGTGACATCGCTGCCCATCCTGTGGCCAGAGCGGGGGTAGAGCACACCCCAGTGGGCCTCCACGGTATCCAGCAGTCGCTCGAGGGGTTGAAGCAGGGTCTGCAGTCTTTTTTCCTTTGCTGGCCATGTCTCCCAGGCAGGGGTGGTGAGCTGGTGGCGATGAGCGCTTTGCTGGCGGCTGCCTTTTAAAGGTGGCAGCCGACGTGCTGCAGCAGCAGGTTGACGGCTGGCAGGCGAATGAGAGCCCGCTCGCCATGGAAACAGCGTGTTTGAGGGAGTGAATAAATAATGAGGCCGGCTCGGGACAACACGGCATGAAAATCCTCAGGGAAAATTTGGCCTTTTGTATGTGTATTTTGTATTTGTTTTGAGTAAACGATGGCAGCCTCAACAGTCTAATTAACTTACTTTTTATCTTTTTAAAAGAGTGCTTAAAGAGGCTATACTGTTTAACATTTAACTCCACTTTAGCTTTTTGAAGAGGCAATCCCATTTGAAAGAAGTATTGAAAAACCCATTACGCATTTTACATCTCAAAAGCATGTTTATGAGTAATGATGCAATACTACAGTATTGTTTAGTCTCTTCTAAGCCATAATTCCGTTTGATTTTCTAGGTGGGAAGTTATTGTTTCATCTCGAATGATGTAAATGAAGGCAAATAGCAAGATGCAAGAATGTTGCTTTGTACAAAATTGAATTATACAGTTTACAATCTAATTCATGATTTAATGTAGCGAGATTACAAAATTTAGATCTGCTAGATGACAGGATATATTCGTCAACGTGGCTTAGCAGAACAGTCTCGTAGTCAGAGCTCATGGTTCAAGTTCCATTCTGACTGGAACACAAGTTCTGGGTAGGCATTGCTGGAGGTTTTCACAGGTTATAACAGAGGCCATGCCTGTCCATTCAGGTTGGTTATTAGTTTCTCTTGCATTATTCAATGTTTATTTTAATCAACATCACACAAAGATTAACTGGTCATTTAATCCCATTGGTGCATTGTGAAACATTGCTATGTGTAACTGGTTGCCATGTTTGGCTACAAAACCATTACACTTTCACTGATTATTTGGCACATCCGGAGGATCATGAAAACTGTTATATAAATCCAAGTTCTCTCTCTGATCAGGGATCATGCCTCATATATCCTAGAAATCTGAAATTAACTATTAGTTATTTTGCTCTGCTGGTCATGTCCTTGCTTCATTGTAAGCTAAAAATAAAAGCAACACAGTTCTTGATTTCAATTTAAGACATGAAAAGTATTTTTTTCCCACCGACTTTCTCCACTCCTCCAAAAAGGCACCGCCTCCTAGTATACAGGTATTACACTTTGCAGCATTTTGCGAATTTTCTATTAATGCCTTAATCTAAACTGCAATGTTCAGCAGACTGTTTAATTACGGTTACATTGTAGACATGTTCTTACCGATTGTCAAAATGTGCACAATTTCAGGCAGATTTCTCCTATAGATGGGACCCAACAAAATCTGGAATATAAAATTATTGACCACATCTAATATGCTTCAGGTTAAAAAAAGTAGCTATAATTAGTATGTTATACAATTCTTCAATCTGTTTTTTCAAAAATTCTAAAACATACTCTTAAACTGGAAGGCTGACATGACCAATGGCTATGATGAATGATGCAGAAGCAGATGAAAAACTGCCAGTTCACTTTAAGAAGTCAATTTATTAAAACGGATTACACATTAAATTAAATATTCAATTTTTCATCTGACATCAATACAATTGAGAAATGCACTTTATAGTAAACAATGGTATCAATTTTACTGTGTATAGAAACCATCAGTTGTTTCTACACAAAATACCATAAGCCAGGCGTAACTTTGAGTGACCTAACTGAGCCAGTCAAATGACAAACCACATCAGTAAAGGTAGTTTCTAGCAGTCACCTGAACCCAAAATTAGATTATAACATTGTAATCACTTAATTAGAATATATATTTAGTTTCAATTTCATACCGGCCTTTTATTCTGGAGTTTCCATAATGCCAGTGGCTGTTAATCTGGACACAGTTCATGCGCATCATATTCTTGATGCGCAATATTCACACAAAACACTCAACCATGATGATACCTCTGCAGATTTATCACAGAACAATCTGCAGCTGATTGCTGGAATCTTCTGCACACTGTGTTTATAATGTGCTATTGATATACATACATATTATTGCCAAGTGCCATTATATGAAAGTATCATTGACAATTCAAGCAGAATTCAAATTTTATAAAATCTTAATACTTTTCAAGAAATATAAAGGGCAATTCAATCCAAAGACATTAAACAAAATATTCACCACTCTGTTTTTGCAAACAAAAAGCAGAATAAGTTGGGTAACCTTCCACATCAATTTTACTTATAGAAGGGAGCAAGGTCACAGCTGTTATAGAATTTATAATAAAAATAGCATTATCAAAGTCCCAAGTCCAAGTTAAAATTGTATCTGTTCCATACCCGTTTTCAGTTTGTAAAATCAGTTGTACGTTTTCCCACTGATGCTCTTGGACAAACACGAAACAAATCAAAGTTCTTTGCACTGTGCTTTTTTAAATTAATTACAACTAAATCTTATTCTTTAAAGAAGAGACCTTTCTTTGCATTGAAATATGCGATTGCCCCCAAAACGGTGATTCGTTTGGATGAATGTCAACTGAAGTTTGAGAAAAATATGTATGGTATATGCTTTGCAAGTTTCCATAATCAGCTACAACTCTACTGCCACAACCTACAAAGTTTCAGCATAAACAAATGTGCTCTACTCTCTTCCCTTATCACAACTGTTTTCAAAACAAAGAACTGTAATAAGCTCTGTATGATCCCAATTATTTCCAAATATGTTTTTCACTACCTCACTACATTTCATTATTTTAGCCATAATAGCACTGTTCAATTTATGATCCTGACAAGATTTGGAATAAGTCTGAATGGTACATAGGACACTTAAGTAAGAACATATTGTACACATCAAATAAAAGGAAGCAATTCATGTGCGTTTGGTATTGGCTAGAAGTGCATGTCTGTCAACTCCAAGTTATAAAAACTAAAAGGAGTACAAATATCGTTTGTATCTTTTAAATGTGCTACATCATATAAAAGTTACCTCATGTGCTGTATGTAAATTAGTTATCAGATTACCATCAAGGCAAAGAGAGCATTGACACATATGTAAATATCAGAACAGCAAAGAAAACAACATTGATAGTTCAAAGTAATGGCTCAGAAAACATGCAACACATCTTTTGAAATTTACTGTGCCACAGAACAGCACATTCAGTATAAACATGCTGCATTAAAGGCAGTTATTAAGCCATAGTGCATTAACTAACTGATGCTCAATATATACAGAACTAAAGTATTTTATCTTACACGTGGGATGTTCAGGCAAAATGAATCATTGTACATGCTGCCTACCGATTTAAAATGTATTTGTCATGCAAAATTTCTGATATGTGCATCTATCTAAAAAGAAAATCCTATTTGATGAAAATGGATTGTCACTCAAATAATAGACTGGCTATGTACTTCAGCATTTTCTGTTTATTTCACTGCATTTAATTGCTTAATTATGTTTTTTCAATATGTTATTTAAGCTAAGATTTCAAATGCAGATTAAAATTACCTCAATGACTTTGCTGAAATGAACATTCTTCCACGGAGATTGTTTGAGACATTAATGCCATCAGCATTTTAACAAATGGAACAGCCCTGACTAATATATTGAGATGTTGGTATCATCATAGTTTTAATCACATAGTTTAAAACACACCTTGGTGTTTTGTAAACTCATAGGGCACCTTGAAACCACAGATTGGAATAGATTGAGAAAATATATATCACCTTGTGGTATTTATATTTTTACTTCCATGTTTTGATGGGAAGGAGCATATTCATGTACATTTTAATGTTTCCTATGCCACCTGGTTCAAACTGATCAATAATAAGACTGTAAATGTCTTCCGCTTCAACATGATAATTCTTGAGTGCAAAATAATTTATTTAGGGAGTATTCTTTTCAACCCTACATTTTACTTATTTCAATTATAGCAGACAACTTCAATAGCTCAATGACACTGAACTTATTATATTTGAGACACTCTGTTGTCATCCTTTATTCTACAAATGGTATCATTAAGACCAAATAACTAAAGTGCATATTACAAGCAGCCACAGGGTCATCTGTGCTACTCTTACTCACTTAATTAGAAGGTTACATTGCAAGACAAATATATAAACTTAGTGCTCATTTGATTGATCAGCAAAACCATTGTATTATTTAATGCTTTAAGGACCAGATTAGAAGAGGTACTTTGATTGTTCGGTGACATGTGAAATTCCACTGTTCTAAATCGTATAGATTGTAACACTCTACTTCACTCTCCACACATGGGAGGCGTTTTGGTTCTTTTCTCTTGCCTGCTCATTTGACATTAGGCAGTTTATTCACACAAACAGAAATTGTCTTACTAGATACACCATAATGCCACATGTACTAGATTTTATAATACAGTTGCTACCAAACATATATATATATCACTCTGCACAAATTTTGATTGTAAACCAATTTACAAGGTCAATGTGATGGAAAGGAGAGTCAACTTACAGTGCATTCTTCCACAACAGAAAAAAACATGGTTCAACATAGTCTGTGGAATTCACTTATGAATACATTACAAATGTTAGTTTTTTTTTATAAAGTTGCCCTTCCACCTTGCTTTCTTTTTCACCAGCAACTAAACTCCATCACTATATGGATTGTGATTATCTTTCTATTTCAGCTGCCAGTACCATACCTTTAATTTATTCACTATTAAGGCAGTCGTGCGAAGCCAGAACGTACTGATGCCCAATTAGTCATTAGCCTCTAGTGACCTAAAATTAGCACTGGCTGATGGGTTTACAGTTCCCTGAATCTATATAATCATTTTGATTCATACAATATTAATTCCACCACTTGTCATTGCTGAAGTCCTCTTATTGCAGAATGTCAAGCTGGGTCCATTTGGGTGACCGTCTTTAATAAAGGAAGTCTTCAGCTCCATCTGGCAAGCCAAAATGGCAGCATCCAATTCAGTATGAGCCCTATGCACAACATAAAACATCAATCCAACGCTGATACAGATCTGTAACCAGAGGAAAGCAAACCATATAATCACAGCATAATGACATGGATAATTTAATGTACAAATTGAGATTTTAATTCTCCATAAAATCAGATTGTTATAAGCACTTTCAAACAGTATACAATCAAACTATTCAGGAGTCCTGCAAATTTGCATTCACAATCACAACAACCAACAACTTGCATTTACACAGAGCCTTCAATGTACAAAAACACCTTTGGGGAATATTGTGTTATTCTGTGGAAAAGGCTGTGTGTGTGTGTGTGTGTGTGTGTGTGTGTGTGTGTGTGTGTGTGTGTGTGTGTGTGTGTGTGTGTGTGTGTGTGTGTATGATTTAATTAAGCTGGGCTTAGATTAATAGGAGCCAGGTTGTCGGGGGGAGATTAAAACATGAAAAGGATAGAGGTGTTAGGTCGATGTACAAGTAAATGGGTTATAAATAACATTTGTATTTTTTAGATATGTTGAGTTTATTTGAATGTCAAAGCTGAGTCAGAGGTACAAAGAAACATGTTTGCATCTTGCAGGAGTTCCATAGGTAAATAGAAGGGGTTATCATTTTTATTGACCCAAAAGGAAAGACAAGATGGCGACATGAAAGATTTTATATTTGGAAGGGTTTGAGTTTCAAAGAGGTGTGAAAACAATGGAACCTGAGATGAAAGGCGGTGGGGGGAGGGGGGGGGAGGTATTTTAGAGTTATTGTGGGCAGCTTAGGACTATAGCTGTTTGAGCTGGAGCAGAGTTGGAAGCTGTTTGAGCAGTTGAGTTAGGAGCTGTTAGCTCTGGGCTGGGAGGAGATGCAGTTTGAATCAGCCATCCAGCCAAGTCAGAAAAGTCTTGGGCTACAAAAAGCAATTTTATTCTGAAGTTTGGTTTTTCACAGCAGATGGAAGCGAGTTACAGGTCATGTGGTATGCCTTTAGTGAAACTACAGCAGTTTCCCCTAAGTCATATTAATGGAATTTCTATAGTTAAATATCTATAAGGGAGTGTTGCCTGAAAGGTGTTTACTTGTGGGTCTGACCAAATTGAGAGTCTTTTTAGGGGGAATGTTTGTAAGACTAACCTTAATTATGTAACTGTAATCTTATGTGTTTAAATGTTCTTTTATTCTTGTTAATAAAACTTTTACTTTTAACTTTTAAAATCCCAAAAGTGTTATTGGACCTCTTACGGCTGAGATCGGTACGTCGTCTTCTCGTTTTCAGAATACAAAGAAAAAGGGTATGGCCTGTAAGCCAAGTTTCCCACTGGGATATGGTTTGTGCAGTAATTAACACTGGCTGTGGTCATAACAACCTCTAGTTATGTCACAAAGAACGGAGAGGGAGCCAAAGTTATATTAAAAAGTGACCAAAAACGTGCTTAAAGAGGGGTTTTAGATTCTTGAAAGAAGTGAAGGATATGATTGCTGGCGGGGTTTAAAGGAGGCAATTCCAGAATACCCAGCCTTAATGACTTTAGGCACAGCCACCAATGGTGAGTCAAAGAGGGAAGGGTCAAATGCACAAAAGGCTAGCATTATTAGAAGGTTTTGGCCTGGAGAAGTTAGATCAAAAAAAGATGAGGATTCAATAGTATAATGAAAATGGAATTAACAAATTAGGAGGTGGGCCTCATGGATGAGGTGAGCTCAAGAGATTGCCTGGGAGGAGAAAGGAGAGAAACACAGACTAAAAAGGGTAATGAATTCAAAGATTGGTACATACCAAAAAGCAATCTTTTATAAGTATATACGAGTGGTAGAACTAGAGAAAGAATAACTAATCAGTCATAAAATAAATCTAATTGTGCAGAAGGTATGTTGGAGCTTTTAAGTAGTCTGCACCAGTTTTTAAACAAATGATTGTGAAGTGAGCTGTAAGTGTGCTGAATATGAAATAGTTGTTAGAGATAACTGGAATTAGTTCCTTAGAAATGTGCAGGACTCCGGGTGACCACACTCTGGCTGCATGCATACTAGAAGCTAAAGGAACTCTGGAGTTTGCAGAAGCACTACCTACAACTTTCCAATCCATTTTAAATATGGAAATTACGCCGGGGACTAGAGCAGTGCGAAAGTAAAATCGTTATCCTTTTCCCCTTCTTGAACAAAGTAGGGAACCACAGACCAGTCAGTCTAATAAGTAATAAAGGTAAACTCTTGAAATTCACAACCAAAGATACATTTCATGAATCAGAACCAAAAAAAGATACAAATTAAAACACAATGTCAAAGGTAATAATCTCTAGATTGTAACCTGAGCCAAGACCAAGAGCATGGGGTAAAGATTGAAGAATTAAATGCATAGTTCAAAGCGTGTTGTAGGAAGAGTAGGTTTCAATTCTGCGTCAGCATTCAGGAAAGAGGGAGTTGTTCCGTTGGGAGGGGCTCCACATAAATCAGGCTGGGATCAGTCTCCTATCAAATCGTATAACTAGGGCTGTGGACAGGGATTTAAACTAAAAGCAGCTGGGCAGGTCAGGTGAAGGGAAATTCAGAAGTCTAAAGAAAAAAGTTGAGATAACAGAGTAGTGTAGCGATTTGGGTAAAGACAACCTGAGTGGGACAGGAGGGGAGGGAAGATAGTAATAGTGGTATGGTAATTAATGGTAATAGTGCATCAGCATATAGGGTCCATGCAAATAGTATCAGTTATAAAAAAAAAGGCTCTTTATCTGAATGTGTGAAGCATTCACAATAGGATTGATGAGCTACTGGCACAAACAGAGATTGATGGCCTAGATCTAACCACCATTACCAAGGTTGAGATATAAATATTCCAGGATGCATCACATTTCAAAAAGGCAGCAAAGATGGAAAAAACAGTCACCTTGATAGTAAAGGTCAATAATAAGAAAGGATCTTGGCTCAGACAATCAAGTAGGTGGGTAGAGATTAGGAATAACAAGGGTCAGAAAACACTGATGGGAGTAGTTCATGGACCTCCCCTAACAGTATTTATGCCACTGGGCAGAGCATTAAGCAGGTAGGATGTGCTTGCGATGAAAGCCATGTCCAGCGCTGACTGCTAGGCTGAAAACCATCTTATCATTTCAAAATTAAACATCAAGATCTATCCCCCTAGATGCTCCTGGACATGAAGGTTCAGAAGCATCTCAATGCCCCAAGACTCAAGCAGGCAGATAGAGAAGAATCTCTCTGAGAAAATCAGGAGTCGCCTGTGTACAGCGAAAACGGACACTCACTGTGTTAAGGGTGACTGGGCAATCTTCAGGTATAGAGTGTACTTCACTGCTCTAGAGGACCTTGGTCCTATCTCTCATAAAACATCAAGATTAGCACAATGAAAACAATGACATAATCGAAAAACTAATGGAGGAGAAACATTGCCTCTACAGGGTATACCTCAGTGGCAAGTCATGACTATTCAAGCACAATGCCTATCAAAATATCTCAGGGCTGACCCAAACAAGCTCAGAGACATGCAAGATACCTGGCTGAATCAGAAAGCAGACGAACTTCAGTCATATGGAGACTCAAGATGAAGAGAATCTATGATGCTCTGAAATCTGTTGACGGTCCTAGTCTACTGGTTCGTCACCAATTCTCGGTGCCAAAAGGTCAACATTGCTCACAGGAAAAGCCCAAATTCGAGAAAGACGCTCAGAGCACTTTAACCATATCCTCAATCGCCTTCATTTATCAATAAAGAAGCAATCAACAGGCTGCCATCAACTATTCTCTTGATGACAGTCCACATGCTGTTAGAAACAACAAATGCAATCAAACTCCTGTCTAGTGGCAAAGCTCCAAGTGCTGATGCTATCTCAGCTGAGGTCTACAAGGCTGGAGGTCAATGCCTGGTCAAGAAGTTCACTGAACGCTTTCAGTCTATGTGGGAGCAATAAAACATCCCACAAGAATACAAAGGTGCCTCAATTGTCCACCTATACAAGCAGAAAGGAACTTGCCAATCTTGCCACAATCATAGGGGAATATCACTCCCCGCCATCGTCAGCAAAAATTTGGCCAGAATCCTTTTGAACCACTCAGTGCAACGTCTTGATAAGGATCTGCTGCCAGAGACTCAATGCGGTTTCAGAAAAGGTCAAGGAACCACATATTGAATTTTCAGTTAGACAGCTCCAGGAGAAATGCTAAAAACAGAACATGGACCGCTAACACCATGTTTGTTCAACTGACCAAGGCCTTTGACACAGTTAACTGTGAGGACCTTTAGAAGGTATTGGAGAAATTCAATTACCCCGAGAAATTCACCACAATGGGTCAACAGTTTTATGAAGGCACGCTTACATGTGTCCTGGATAATAGCGGGTCTTCTGATCCATTCCCAGCCACTAAAGGTATTAAACAGGGCTGCATGCTCACGCCAACCTTCATCAGCATGTTTTTCTCCAACACATTCTTCAATTCCTTCCACGATGGTGATCCCAGCATCAAAATCAGATATTGTATGGACAGGAACCTGCTCAATTTGAGACCACTCCAGGCAAAGACCAAGGTCTCCCAGGACATGTTTCATGATTTCCTGTTTTCTGATGACTGTACACTAGCTGCCAGTTCAGAGCTGGAGATGCAATGTAGCATGGACTTGTTCTCCAATAATTGTGACAACTTCTGCCTTATGATCAGCACAAAAAGACCTGAAGTAATGGACCAGCCTGCTCCAGGAAAGCCCTACCTTCAGCCTAAGGTTTCAGTCCATTACCAGTGCCTGTCAGCAGTGGATAAGTTCACCTATCTCGGCAGCACACTCTCTCGAGCTATCTATACTGACGACGTGATACATGCAAGAATTGTCAAGTGTGGCCTTCAGTAGGCATCGAACATCAATCTGGGAATGAAGAGGAGTAGGTCTGCCTAGTAAACAAAGTCTATAAAGCAATCGCCCTGCCCTCTCTGCTTTATGCGCCAGAGACATGGGGCAGCATTCTCCGGACAGCAAGTGGGGGCGGGGCCCACTTGGCGACACGTAAAATGAAGAACGCTGACGTCAGGCACGTGTCCTGACGTCACAGCTTGTCATTTAGATTTTCAGTTCGGCGGGCGCACAGCTGAGTCAGCTGCATGCCCACCAAAGTGTCAAAGGCCATTTAAGTAGTAATTAATTCAATTAGCTGAGCTGCCCATCCAATCTTAAGGTTGGCGGGCAGGCAAAGAGCCCAGGCCACCTTCGCATTTTTCATGAAACCTCATCCGTGGGAGGGGTGAGGTTTCATGAAGTGTTTTAAAAGTCAATAAAAATTTTAAAAATAATTCTTTCACACGCCCGATCTCATGTGACAGAGTCACATGAGGGGACATGTCTTAAAAGTTTTTATTTCCCTTTATTTAAATTTACACATGTCAAACCAATCTCTGTGCTCTTTCGCGCGCATGCGAAATTGGCCCGCCCACTTAAAATGGCAGACCGTCCCTGATCAGGGGTGCCTATCAGGTTCACACCCACCCCTGCACAACATCCCCCACAGGGGAAAATTCAGCCCTTGGACTATGTACCTTCACCATGCCAACTAGCTCAACCACTTTCACTTGAGCTGCCTTTGGAAGCTGCTGACAATCAGAGGGCAGGTCAAAATATCAGACACTGAGGCGCTCACCTGAGCAGGCATCCACAGCATACTGAGACAGTCACAACTGAATTGTGCTGGTCACGTGGCCAGAATGTCTGACAGTCAATTACCAAAGCAAATCTTCTGTGCTGAGCTCGAGTGTCGGGTGCACTCTCATGATAGTCAAAGAAAGTGCCACAAGGACACTCTGAAGGCTTCACTTAGGAGTTTGGTTGTCATCTTCAAATCCTGGAAAAGCTCACCCAGGATTGCTGCATCTATTGCAACAAAATAAAAATGGTGCGGATTCCTTTGAAAGCAAGCAAATATCAGAGGCAGCGAGAAAACGCAAGGAGAGAAAACGGTGAACTAGCAACTCGTCCAAAACTCAATCATCCATAGTATCCTGTTCTATTTGAAGTAGAACCTTCTGAGTGCAGATCGGCCTTAACTATCGCCTATGTGCCCGCTGGAACACTTCCAAACACCCCAGATGGTGAACATAGTCACCTTCACCTCAAAGGATGAAACAGCAGCAAGAAATAATTGGTGATTGTAACAAAGGCAGTGTAATAATTGTGAGGGACTTTAAACTTCATGCAATAAGCAAGCATGAATGCAGGCAGACATAGAGTGAGCGCTTGGAAATTTGGTGACTAAGGGAATTCAGTGCAGTAAGGGACGAGCTGCTATTCTGACCTTATACATGAAAGGAGTAGGCTGAAAGATGAGCAGGAGGATGAGAGTGCTGAAGCATGGAAACATGGGTTAGGGCCAGAATTTTGACGTCGGCATGCAGGGGGCCTCTTGACACGCTGACAAATAAAATGATAGTCGGTGTCGTCGGGCGTACATCCTGTCATTTAGATATTACATTTGGCGGGCATACGCCGAACTGTCAATGGCCTCTTAAGGCTATTAAAAAACCAATTAAAGTAGTAACCGATGCTGCCTGTCCAATCTTAAGGTTGGCGAGCAGGTGAAGAGTCCAAGCGGCCTTCACGTTTTTCAGGAAACTTCATCCACGGGTGGGATGAGGTTTTTCCGAATATTTTATTAAATAAATAAATAAATAACTTTTGCATAATTCATAAACATATCCCAGCTCAAGTGGCACTGTTACATGAGGGGGCATATCTAAGTAATTTTTAGCTTTATTATTTATGAACTTTTATTTTGTACTTAATCTGCCTGGGGCAGCTCCGTGCCTCAGAGATTGCTGCACTCTTTCGTACCCATGCCCAGACTCTCCCTCCTCTCCCTGCCCACAGAGGTAGCACTGAGTGCTATCAACTATGCGTCACGCTGGGCGGGCCTTAATTGGCCCGCCCCGTAAAATGGCAGCGTGCAGCCAATTGCGGGCGGCAATCGGCTCCATGCCGTCTGCGCCCGCTCCCGACCAGCCCGCCCAACATGCAGAAAATTGTCCCCTAGATGAGCAGCTAAATGGGTAGTTGGTGAGTTTTAAATTTCTTTTTCTCTCTAAACAGGAGGCAGTACTTTAAACTGTTATTGGGGAAATGTAAATATTACATTAAATTTACAGCTTAACTAGTTGAACCACTTGATATAACTAGAGATAATCAGTGGGTGATATTTCTGAAATTAATTGATTAAATTAAACAAAATAAAGATGGCATGCCTGATGATGTGTTGCAGCAGTAGAATGTGGGAACTGGCTGACACTTACGTGATCCACAGAAACCACATTTGCAGCAAGCGTCTGCAGCTCGATGAGCTTCAGCTCAGAACTGATCAGTTGGGAGTCCAAGCTTCAGACACTGTGATGCACCAGGGAGGGGCAAAGTTACCCGGACACTTTGTTCCAGAAGGCAGTCACACCTCTTGGGCTAGGGTCTTCACAGATTTGGTCCATGCCCAGGGATAGGAGGGTGTGGCTGCAAGTGAGGTAGGTATGGGGACCCAGAAGGTATAAGTGGAGGAGTCTCAGTCCCTGCAATTATCCAACAGGTTTGAGATTCTTGCAGCTTGCATGGAAGGGAAAGAGTGCTATAGGATGTAATAGCAAACTGACCATGGCACCATGGTGCAAGCAGCAATTCAAGTGGGGGAAGCTAATAGGTATGCAGTGGCAGTCAGGGATAATATGATCAGGAGACTAGACATAGTTCTCTGCAGTTGAGAGTGAGTCCAGAAGGCTGCGTTGCCTGCCCGTTTTGAATTGGCTTAGGGTTAATAAGATTAAATAGTTGAAAGCATGGCTCAAGGACTGGTGTGAGAGATGGGTTTTGATTCAAGTGGCACTGGCACGAGCACTGGGGAAAATGGGAGCTGTATTGTTGGGACGGTCTTCACCTGAACTATGCTAGAACCAGTTTTCTGGCGAGTCATATAACTAGGGCTTTAGAGACGGCTTTAAATTAAATAGTGGAGGGAAGGGATCATGTGATGGGAGATGTGATAAATTAGAGAGAATGGGCAAGGCAACAGGAGCGGGGTAACAAATGATAACGAAAGTGCAGCAGGAAGGACTACATACAAACTTAAGATTGTACTAACAGATAAGGCCAGAGTTTGCAATAGTAAAAGACAGAATGAAAGGCCCTATACCTGAATGAGCACAGCATTTGTAATAAAATGAATAGGACAAACAGAAAGAAGTGAGTATGATCTGATAGCCATTTCAAAAATGTGATTGTAAGGTGACCAAGGCTAGGACCTAAAAAGTCAAGGGTATTTGGCATTTTGGATGGGTATGAAGCTGGGTGTAGCTCTGCTAATTATTTAAAACATTAGTACAGGGGTGAGAGATGACCTTAGTTCAGAAGATCAAGATGTAAAATCAATTTAAATAGAGATAAGAAGTCACAGTAGTTTATAGGCCCCCTAACAGTAGCTACACTGTTGGGCAAGATACACATGAAGAAATTATGGGGGCTTAAAAGAAAGGTACTGCAATAATTGTGGGAGATTTCAATCTTCATATAGATTGGACGAATCTGATTGGCAAAGGTAGCCTGAAAGAAGAGTGCATATAGTGTATCTGGGATAATTTCTTAGAGCAATATGTTCTAGTGTCAATGAGGGAGCTGGCTATTTTAGACCCGGTAGTATGCAATAAAACAGGATAAGTTAAGAACCTCACACTAAAGGAGCCTCTAGACAACAGTGACCATATCATGATAGAACTTCAAATTCAGTTTCAGGGTGAGAAATATAGGTTAAGATGAGGGTCTTAAGCAAAAATAAAGACAATTACAAGGGTATGAAGAAAGAGGTACTAAAGTGAACTGAAAAAATAGTTTAAAAAGTCGGACAGTAGAGGAGCAGTGATAGGCATTTAAGCAGATATTTCATAACTCCCAAAGGTATATTCCACTAAGAAAGAAAGACTATAAGAAGCATGCACCATCTGTGGCTAGCTAAGGAAGTTAAGGATAGTGTTAAATTGAAATGAAAAAAAAGAGTAGAATAGGTCAGAAGGTTGGGCAGATTTTAGAAACCAGCAAAGAATGAGAAAAAATGAGGGAGAAATTAAAGTATGAGAGAAAACTAGCTAGAAATATAAAAACAAAGTTTCTACAAATATTTAAGGAGGAAAAGAATAACTGAAGTGAGTGTTGGTCCCTTAGAGGTTAAGATTAGGGGATTAGTAATGAGAAGCAAGGAGATGATGAAAGCATTAGACAGATATTTTGTGCCTGTCTTCACTGTAGAAGATACAAAAAACATCACAAGAACAATTGAAAATCAAGCGGTAAAAGGGAGGGAAGGAATTAAAACAATCACAATCACTAGGGGAAAGGTACTAAGAAAACTATTAGAATAAAGGCTAACAAGTCCCTTGGACCTAAAGGCTTTTATCCTAGAGTGTGGCTGCAGAGATAGTAGAGGCACTGGTTGCGATCTTCCAAACTTCACTTGATTCTGGAAAGGTATCAGCAGATTGGAAAATCACAAATATGACACCTCTGTTCAAGAAAGGAGGGAGACAGAAAGCAGGAAAATATACAAGAAAGTTTATCTATTATGAAGCATGGTCAAACTTTGATAAACTTCAAAAGACATTATATAGAGGACTATATCATGGGCTTTAACAGATTATATAAAGATTGCAGAAATTCGAATGGCAATGCTTTATTCAGTGCTTGCATTTAAATTGCTGAATTGTGCTAAGGTGTTGCATGTGGATAGGTTCCTCGTATTAACCGGAGTTTGGTTCTCAGAAAAAAAACACTCTTTTGGATCAAATGTCTTCTACTTTAAAAAAAATTCCTGGGGGAGCAACAATTTCCAACAGCCTTGATGGTGCAAATGGGACATTCTGTGGTGTCGGAAAGGACGGAGGAGGGCTCAATGGCCTTTTGAATTTGTTCAGCTATGGGCTGCAGCCGTTAGTATAACAGAAGAGTTACAAGCAAAAGGAATGAGGACAAAGGCATTTTTAGCAGATCTGGCAGACATCAGGATTAGAGTAGCAATAATAGGTGAATGAACTCCAGGAATGCCCAGGGAACAATTAATGTGCTTCAGATGTGACTCAAAATATTATGTAATGAATTGCGTGGAACAGCAGGGTTTTCATAGCGAAGCATGACACAGAAAATTTGAAGGTTAAAGATGACGTTCAATCGGAAAGAATTGTACTTGTCACAAGAAACTTTTGTCTAGTAATGAGTGTATTCGTTGCAAATTAATTTAATTAGGTAGTAGCTGCACCTCAACAGTGCGTGGAACAGATTGGTTAAAATGTTATTTAGTATCATTCAGTAGTAAGGATCAAAGTAAGGTCAGGGAGTACGGAAGTTCTACTTGTCTCAGGTTTGGGGATGACAACACACTGAGGTCACTGGGTAGAGTGGTGATTCCATGCAAAATAGCTGAATAAGCCACTTAATTAGTACTGATGTAGTCTCTGGTGAGATACCCTGGCTGTTGAGCAAGCTTTCCATGAAAAAGGCTCAAATGAAACTGGACATGGAATATGATAGAGCAATTGTTTTGGAAAGTCAGTGGATCTATTGTTTACTCAATCAGTGCATTATTGCATCCTCTTAACAAAACCTGACATTTCAAGAAGTGGTAATGGCATTAGATAATAAGAATGAGAAAAAAAATGTCTTAATGTTACACAGAATTTTTTCACTTACCTTGTCACAGATTAAAAATCCTACTAAAGGATACAGGTGTGGTTGATGAGGAGTATACAAGGCTCACTGAAGAGTTTGGTGCAAAATATGAGATATGTAAAAAGCATCAGAGGATGCTGCCACATCCCACTTTAAGTCTTTCATTGGCGCAAGACTTTAGTGAAAGAGTAGCCATGGATTTAAAGGTGTGGGACAAAGGCAGAAACATTTTCATTTTATATTTTATAGGAATGGCAACTAGCTACAGTAATACATGCTACGGCCAAAATGGTGATTGCAGTTAAAGTCATGGAAAACTAGATAGGGAAAAGATTTGGAACACCAGCTAAATTTCTGACTGACAATGGGAAAGAATTTGCTAATGACATGTTTAGAGGCATATGCGAAAACATGAACATTGTGATTATGAACACCGCAGCTGAAAGTTCTTTTAGCAATGAACTAAGAAATCACACTGTGATTGATGAGATGTTCAATCAGATCTTAGCCAATCAACCAAACTGCAAGTTAACAACTGCCCTGGCATTGGCATGCAAATAATTCACTTCAGATAGTTGGGGAGCTATAGTCGTCATCAGTTGGACTATGGGAGAAATCCAAAGTACCTTCTGCGTTGCATGATAAGTCTCCCTGCTCTAGAAGTGACTACAATTAGTTCCACTTTTTCTGCACACTTGAACGCTTTACTTGCAGGGAAAAGCACATTCATCAAGACCAAGGACTCAGAGAAAGTTCTCAGAGCTCCAAGGCATTGCCTAAGACCATACGAGGGAAACTTTAATCCAGTTATGAGGAACAGTACACAGAAGATAAAGGGCCAGATGGTGATAGGCAGAATGATACTGATGCACAGAACAGGGCTATCTTATTCAAATGGCAACTGCCTAGAGTGGGTACTCAGGTGTCATACATACCAGAAGGGTCCAGTGAATAAAGGGAAGCTATTATCGGGAGAGGATGGAAAGGAACCAGTAAGTTGAAATATTGATTAAATGCCCAAGGTGATGGACAAGAGGCAAGATCTATGGGCTGGCAAAATGGAGTGAAATTGAGTAAAGAAAGAAAACACATTGCGAGTTCTCATAGTGGATCTGGAAGTGACTCTTATGTTAGGAACTCTGATTGTGGGGAGGGAGGGATACTGTAGTAGTCCAGAAAGACACTGAAATGCAAGTAAAGGTCTTAGCTTGACTAGATTATGCAACAGAACAAGCACAACCAGAAGTAGAAGACCTTATGACCAGCAAGTTTTGGCGGCTGTCAAAAAAATCAGAAGATAAATTAACAGGAGAGACAAAACAAAAAGAGTCAGATAGCTGGAAGGAATTTGGTGTCTATTCTGAAACACTAGATAGGAGACAGCAAGCCTCATCACATAGATGGGTATTTATGGAAAATGTCCACCCAGATGGGACTTTTAAGGCTAAAGCCAGACCAGCGGCTTGGGTTTAAAAGAAAGACTTGGAGGTCAAGATGTTAGAGTGGAATTCCCCCTGGCAGGAAAAGTAATCCTGAAAATTTTCTTAGCTTTGTTGGCCACATATTTTTGGGAATCTAGGTCGATCAATGTAAAACCAGCATTTTTACAGGGTGAAAAATTTCAGACAAATATATTTTTCAAAACGGCCAAAGAGGCAAGCGATGTAGAAGGGAAACAGTAGAAATGTCTTGCTGAAACTAGGTTGTACTCAACTGAAAGCAAATCCAGCAATGTTATCCTGGTACCACACAAAGGGAAACTCTTAGGCATATTTATGATGCATGTCAATGGTTTTCTAAGGGGAGATTCTATAGAATTTGAGCAATTTATTAGATATGATTAAAGGGGAATTTAAGAATGGAAGTCAGACTTTGGGAGCCTTTAAATATATAGGCTGAGACATTAAGCAGAATAGATCAGCAGTAATCTTGAATCAAAAATCTAACCTAGAAAGTGTTACTTGCACATTGATAAATTGTGCTAGGTCGTCACAGAAAAATAGTCTTCCCCTCTTTTGGGGGGGACTAGAACTAGGGGACACAATTTAAGGATAAGAGTTCTCCCTTTTAAGGAGATGAGGAAATATTTTTCTCTTGGAGAGTCACTAGTCTGTGAAATTCTCTTCCACAGAAAGCAATAGAGTCTAGGTCATTGAATATATTCAAGGCTGCGTTAGATAGATTTTTGATAGACAAGGGGGTCAAGGAATATGGGTTGTAGGCAGCAAAGTTGAGTTAAGGACACAAGCCATGAACTTATCGAATGGCATGGAAAGCATGAAAGGCCAAATGGCCTACTCCTGCTCCTAAGTCCTATGTTACTATGCTTTTAAACAGAGCATTGAAGAGCTTTGATCAGACAGCTGAATTGGCCATTCACTCAGACAGGACCAGATGCCAGTTTTCATGTATTGGAACTAAGTACCAAGATGAAACATGCTACGATTGATGATGAAAAATTGCCAGAAACGGGAATGGGGAGGGACTATCGGAATCAGGTCCCGACTACCGTTTTTAAAAGTTCCCGGAGTTGGCCTGACTTGGTGAAAATCCAGGCCCCAAGAGGTTGCTTTACCTGGTTGGGGAATCTGGAACACAGGTACAGTTATCAGGATAAGAGGACAATCATTTACAACTGATAAATATCAAAATAAAACTGAGATAGACATCTTTTTGATTTGTCAGGGAATTGAGGGATATGGAGAGCGTGTGCGAAAGCGCAATCAAAGCCGATAATCAGTTGTTTTGAATGGCAGGATATTCAAGTATGGTTTACTCCTGTTCTTATTTCTTATGTTCTTAATTTAGTGAATATCTAGAATACAGACGATTGATCAAGAGCAGCCAAATTGAATGATAAAAACAAGTCATGGACTTGATAAATTTAAGGCAATTTTTCTTACAGGAGTAACTAATTTAGTAAATATAAGATTTAAGTAGATTTTCAAAAGATATTTGATTAACAAGTCTCTTAGGAGACACTTGAAGAGGAAAAAAACATCAGACCTAAGGTAGAAGCGGAAATGTAGCATTTTGGATAGAAGGTTGGCTGATGGGCAGGAAACAAAAAAAAAGTGTTATTTGTGCTCCAGAGATTACAAGGTTTTAAGTGCTATATCGATTTTTGTTCTCAGTAGAAATAGTTCAATGCACTGCAACCTCTCTAGCCCAGAATGCTTGGGAACAAAGCATTTCTGGATTTCAGAGTATTTTGGATTTCAGAATAATGTTAGAATGCCTAACCACAAGTGCATTAATGGATACAAATATGTATATACTGAGCTCATTAACATTAGAACACACAGTTATCAGCAAGTGATTTGTGTACGTGTGCATGATAAGAAGGGGATGGGGCTGATTACTGTATATGAAATATATCTCTGTCCATCCTTAAAAACCTCCTTGAAACTTACCTTTTTGACTGCATCCTCTCCTAGCTCCATTCCTCTTCCTTGGATGCTTTAGAGGCACTTGTCCTTGACAAAGGCCATTAAAGTAGTGCCTGGCAAAGCTCTGGGGATTTACCATTACAACCACTCTGGCCAAAACATCAACTCTGTTACAGAACCACAGGTTGCCAGTTCTAGACTTGCATGTGCATTCAAAAAATATTCTGGACAACTGGGATTTCTAGATTTGAGAAGTTACAATGTATTTCAATTTGCAGGCAATATCAAAATAGAAAGTCTGGCAAAAAGCAAGTTGGGCATCATCTTTCAAAGAACATGCATATTTAGCAGAAATAATAGGCGGGAGGCAGATGCAACTTAATGTGCATAATTGGGGCAAAACATTCAATGGTTAATGTATTCAGTAGAAAGATACTGAAGGTGACTGTGCCTTTAGCTATCTAAGCCTTAAGCTTTGGAATTCTTTTGCTAAGTCTCATTGACTCAATTTCACTCCTTCAAGATGTTCCTTAAAATCTAACTTTGTGATGAAGATTTGGTCCATGTGTCCTAGTGTCTCCTTACATGGCTCAGTGTTAAATTTTGTCCAATATCGCTTCTCTGAAGTGCCCCAAAGCACTTCAGTTATGATAAAGGAATTACATAAATGCAAGTTGTTAAATGAGATGAACAGAAAAAATTAGGATTTGCATTAATTTCCTGAAAATGAAAGTACAAGCCACTAACATTTGCATTTTATAAATAGGTACATAGATTAAAAGGCCAAAAAGTTCAATGATAAATTTACATCAATAAATGTTTAGGACAATACTGGGCACTGTGTAACATGCCTCATTGTTAAACAAATCATTAAAGCCACATAGAGCAAACAACATAGTACATCAGAATTATACCACAAATGGAAAAGTAAGGTTATAAGAAAGGTTGGACACAGAGACTCGAGCAGAGAAAAAAGATTTAATACAATTCAAAAAATATAAACGAGTTTTGATAGGGAAGGTTTGGTAGGGAGTCAGTGACAGAATCATCAAATTAAAATGATCAATAACAAGAGCTTCTGAGAGGTTTCTTCAAAAGATAGTGATAGGTTTTTAGAAAAACTAGTAGAGAGAATGGACCAAGTAGACTTGTTCCACGCTCGCCTTCTATGGTTCGATGCAAAATTATTTACTGCTGGATACATTTATAGGCTAAAATACCACTCGTGTTTGTGAAAATCAGTTTCCTTTCACAGGCAGAAGACCCACGAAATGATGGACAGAACCCATAGCTGGGGTAACAGCTTTCATTTATATAATACTTCTAATGTAGAAAAAGCAACATTAACTTTTTCTTTTTAAGGTGCTATCATCATCCTGGGTGTGTTATAATATTCTGCAAAAATATTAGGGCGGGGGGGGTTGGGGGGGAGTGAAAATGATCTTGAGGGCAAGAAAAGCCAGGATGCTCCTATAATCTAAAAGGCAGGAGACAAAAAATATCTAAAAATTGAAAAGGCTAGGATAGAAAAACAAAAGATTGAAATCTGGTCAACAGTGTGGGATTCAGATCAGTGATTACACTCCCTACTTAGGCAGGAGTTCTTACATTAGTGTGTCACAATAATGTTCCATACCATGTAGCATTGATTATGTACTTTATGACATTTATTTATACAAGGCACCAATTATTTTTCACTCATCTCCTGTTACCATACTACACTATATCAAATGAATTTTCACTGGTCATAAAGACAAAATTTAATACAAGCAATACACCTTACCTGCAGACTGAATATTAAATATCCACTGACACTCTGTTCAGCAATAACATCTTCCATTGTGCGCAGTGTTGTTCCCAGATAAGAATTCAAAAGCTGAGTGGGAAGCAGTCCAACTGAGGATGCGACAAGATAGTTTGGAAGAGATAAATCTGTAATCTGCAGGATCATAAAACTAAATATTAGTTCAGGAAGTGAGCAAGTGTTGTATCAAATTAAGGATCAATTTGTCAGTTATATGGATAGATTAGAGAAGCTGGGATTGTTTTCATTAGAGAAGAAAAGCTTGAGATGAGATTTGATAGAAGTGTTCCAAATCATAAGGGTTGATAGAGAGAAACTGTTCCCATCCACAGAAGGGCTGAGAACCAGAGGACAGTGATTTAAGGAGATTGGCAAAAGAGCAAGTGGTTAGAATTTGGAATGCACTGAGTATACGCAGTGGAGGTAGATTCAACCATGGCTTTCAAAAGGAACTGGATAAGCACCTGAAGAGAAAACATTTGCAGGGCTATGGAGAAGAATGCAGGGAGCTGTTCTGGATGATTTACTTTGGCAGAGAGTCGGCATGGATTGAATATCTTCCTTCTGTTCTGTTACTATTTCAAGTATCTAAATGACTACAGGATGAGGGAAAAGGTGGGACTGCGGTGCATACTTTCCACAAGGTGCACTACATCAATTCTCTAAAGCTTCTTCAACAGCACTTTTCAAACCCACAACCTCTACCACCTAGAAGAACAAGGGCAGCAGATACATGGGAATACCTCCACCTGCGGTTTCCCTCCAAGTCACACATCATTCCAACTTGGTTCTTTTAATATCACTGAGCCAAAACCTGGAACTCCCTGCCTGACACCATATGCGCCACAGGGATTCAATGCAGCAGTTTATCATCACTTCCTCAAGAGCAATTAGGGATGGGCAATAAATGCTGGTCTTGGCAGCGACGCTCACA
Source organism: Carcharodon carcharias (assembly GCF_017639515.1). Lineage (NCBI taxonomy): Eukaryota > Metazoa > Chordata > Chondrichthyes > Lamniformes > Lamnidae > Carcharodon > Carcharodon carcharias. Next base: position 132,684,159 of record NC_054472.1, read on the forward strand.
TCCCACAAACCAATTAAAATAAACCAAACCAGGTGTTTGTATTGCTGCCGCTATACCCAATCATACGATCTGCGGATATCAGCTGCCTAAGTTGCCACTGGCTGGTAGTTTAGTTTAAGGAGTTCTACAAACAAATGCTTGTAACTTTTGTCAATATAAACATGAATCTAAATTCTGAAACATTCCATTATTGCAGCTGGGTCTGATCAGAGCAACTCTAACTTTAACTTCAATTTCATCCAATCTTGGGTTCACTGAATATTAAACAACTGCAAGAACTAAGAACTTGCTGATTGTTTATGACTATGGATTTGGATTATAGAATATTCCATTACCACAGCTGGTTTGAATCAGAACTGCTGTTATCTCTTTTCCACTCAGCTTCAACGATACTCTCTGTATATTACTTGGTGCATCTCCATCATATACTCAAATTAGGCAGCTGTTACATTCTTTCCATGACAAACCTCAATTAAGCAGTCACTTTGGTTATAATTTGCACCTATGTTTAGTGAAGTACACTGGAAACTAACTCATAGAAGGGAACAGTGATCCGAAAGTTAATGTATGAACGTCTAGGGACATGATTAGAATTGCCCGCTATGGTTGGATGTATCTCTGGAGGTTGCATGACATGATCCCTAGCATCCAACCACCTGACCCAGTCAACAGTCTTCCCCACCACCAATCATGATCAATAACTAACAAAGAAAGTGTTCAAAAGAGAAACAACACCATTTTTGAATATCCATATGATCTTTCTCTTGGAGAGATGAATCTTTAATTCCTGGAGAGTTTGGAACAATCCTAGAAGAATGGAAAACCTAGCATAATATCAAATACATTTTTTTTGCAAAAATATACTTTATTCATAAATCTTCAAAAACATTTCGAAACTTTTTAAATCACCATTACAAAAATACAAAGGTTCAACTTTTACAAACTGAAAACACAAGATGTATCAGAAGAAACAATGAATATTTCAATCATTGGCAGACATACATTTTAATCTGTACAGACTGAGGGGCTCTTTACAGTTGCCAGCCCCCCAGTGCACTGTGGCAGAAAGGTCTTAGGCAGCGACCCTTCCCCATTGCGCCTTTGCGGCGGCTGCCCCAAACTTAACTGTGTCCCTCAGCACGTAGTCCTGGACCTTGGAAAGTGCTAGTCTGCTACACTCGGTCGGGGACAACTCTTTGCGCTGGAAAACCAACAAGTTTCGGACAGACCAAAGAGCGTCTTTCACCGAGTTGATGATCCTCCAGCTGCAGTTGATGTTTGTCTCGGTGTGTGTCCCTGGGAACAGCCCGTACAGCACAGAGTCCTCTGTCACAGAACTGCTCGGGATGAACCTCGACAGCAACCAGTGCATCCCTCTCCAGACCTTCTTTGCAAAGACACAATCTACAAGGAGGTGAACAACGGTCTCTTCGCCACCACAGCCACCTCAAGGGCAACGTGCAGAGGGGGTGAGACTCCTGGCGTGTAGGAAGGATCTTACAGGGAGGGCTTTTCTCACCACCAGCCAAGCTACATCTTGGTGTTTGTTGGAAAGTTCTGGTGATGAGGCATTCTGCCAAATTACTTTGTCAGTCTGCTCAGGGAACCATCCCACAGGATCCACCCTCTCCTTTTCCCTCAGGGCCTTTAAGATGTTACGTGTCGACTACTGCCTGACGGACTTGTGGTCGAAGGTGTTTCTCTGCACAAATTTCCCCACGAGGGACAGGTGGTACGGCATGGTCCAAATACTTGGAGCTTTCCGCGGCATCGTGGCCAGACCCATCCTTCGCAACACCGGGGACAGGTAGAACCTCAGCATGTAGTGACACTTGGTGTTTGCATACTGAGGGTCTACGCACCGCTTGATGCAGTCGCACACAAAGGTGGCCATTAGTATGAGGGCGATGTTGGGCACGTTTTTTCCCCCTTTATCTAGAGGCTTGTACATCGTGTCCCTGCGGACACGATCCATTTTCGACCTCCAGATAAAGTGGAAGATGGCTCGGGTGATCGCCACCACACAGGAGTGTGGAATGGGCCAGACCTGCGCCACGTACAGCAACAGCGAGAGTGCCTCACACCTGATGACCAGGTTCTTACCCGCAATGGAGAGGGAGCGTCGCTCCCACAAGCCCAGTTTCCTTTTCACCATAGACACTCGCTCCTTCCAGTTTCCAACACATGCCCTGGTCCCTCCGAACCATATTCCCAGCACCTTCAGGCCATCAGCCCTGACAGTAAAGGGGACAAAGGATCGGTCAGCCCAGTTCCCAAAGAACATGGCCTCGCTCTTCCCACGATTTACCTTGGCTCCCGAGGCCAGTTCGAACTGGTCGCAGATGTGGATAAGTCTGTGCACCGGCAGTGGATCAGAGCAGAAGATGGCGACATCGTCCATGTACAGGGAGACTTTGATCTGAGTGCCTCCACTACCTGGGATCGTCACTCCTCTTATGCCCGGATCCTTCCTGATGGACTCAGCAAAGGGTTCTATGCAACACACGAAAAGAACAGGCGAGAGAGGGCAGCCCTGCCTGACTCCAGATTTAATAGGAAAGCTATCTGATTCCCACCCATTGATTGAGACTGTGCTACTGATGTTAGTGTAGAGCAGTTGGATCCAATTGCGAATTCCCTCCCCAAACCCCATTTTGGAGAGCACATCCACCATGTAGGTGTGCGATATTCTGTCAAAGGCCTTCTCCTGATCCAGGCTGATGAGGTAGGTTTCCACACCTCTGTCCTGTACATAGGCAATCATATCCCTGAGCAGCACGAGGCTGTCAGAGATCTTCCTGCCCGGCACAGTGCAGGTCTGGTCAGGGTGGATCACCAATTCCAGAGCGGATTTGACCCGACTGGCAATGACCTTGGACAGAATTTTATAGTCCACATTCAACAGTGAAATGGGTCGCCAATTTCTAATTTCCTCCCTTTCCCCCTTGTGCTTGTAGATGAGGGTGATAATGCCTTTCCTCATGGATTCTGACATACTGCCGGCCAGGAGCATACTCTCGTACACTTCTAGCAGTTCTGGGACGATCCAGTCCCACAGAGCCGAATACAACTCCGCCGGCAAGCCGTCGCTTCCGGGAGTTTTACTCTTCTCGAAGGACTCAAGGGCCTCAGTCAGTTCGTCAGGAGTTAGCGCTTTGTCCAGACTCTCCCGTGTACTGTCATCTAAGACCTCCGTGATAGAGGACAGGAAGGACTGGGAGGCCGTGCTGTCTGTGGGCTTCACATCATACAATCCGGCATAGAAGGATTTGCTAATCCTCAAAATGTCAGATTGCAATGACTTAACTGAGCCGTCTTCTTCCTTCAGGCTGCTGATCACAGAGCTCTCTCTGTGTACCTTTTGGAAGAAGAAACGTGAGCACGTCTCATCCTGCTCCACGGAGCGGACTCTGGAACGGAAGATGATCTTGGAGACCTCCGAGGCAAAGAGCGAGGCTTGCTGGCTCTTCACCTCTTGGAATTCCTCCTTGATATCGACCCCCATCGACTGCAGCCAGAGCAGATTCTGCATGTTTCTCTGGAGTCGGGACATTTCCCTCTGTTCCTTTCTAGCTTTCTGGGTGCCTTTGAGGACGAAAAACCTCTTGATGTTTCCCTTGATCGCTTCCCACCAGTGTGTCAGGGACTCAAAGAGGGGTTTCATGGTTCTCCAACCTTTGTAATCCCTCTTGAGGTCCTCAATGTTCTCTGGGGTCAGCAGTTGCACGTTTAGCTTCCATGCCCCCCTGCCAACCCTCTGGTCCTTCTCTAAGTGACAGTTAGCCAGTAGGAGGCAGTGGTCAGAGAATAACACCAGCTTGACGTCGGTGGATCTGACTGCAAATGCACGGGACACAAACAGGAAATCTATCCTGGAACAGACGGACCCGTCAGGCCGCGACCAGGTGTATCTACGCTGCGCTCCATCTGCAGGGTTGCTGAAGACGTCGTGCAGCTTGGCATCCTTTACTGTTTCCATCAGGGATCTGGATGTAGCGTCCAATCTGCTGTCGGCCCTGCCGGATCGTCCAGCCGCATCGATGATGCAGTTGAAGTCACCGCCCAGAATGACCGGCCTGGAGGTTGCCAGCAGCAATGGGAGCTGCTGAAAAACCTCCAGCCGCTCAGCCCCTTGTGACGGGGCGTAGACGTTAATTAAACGGAGTGGAGCATTCTTATACATTACGTCTGCTACGAGGAGGCGCCCGCCCACCACCTCCTTAACCTGGGAGACGGTGAAGCTGCCTCCCCGCAGCAGAATCCCCAGGCTGGAGGAACGAGAGTCGTTTCCTCCCGACCAGATTGATGGCCCATGGGACCACCATCGTGACCATTGCCTGTAGGAGCTGAGGTGCGGTATCGCACACTCCTGTAGAAACAGCAGGTCAGCTTTGACCTTGGTAAGGTAGTCCAAGGTCGCAACACATCGCGTAGTAGATTTAATGCTACGCACATTTATATCATAAATAATATCAAATACAAACCAGCACAGTTGTATTAAAAACAGAAAGTAGGCTATTTCATCTTACTTCAATGCACTAATTAATTTGACTCTAACTCTAGATTTGTAGTTATGCATTGAAAATTGATTTCTGCTCTGCATCAATGCAATGTACATTACACAGGGGACACTTCTTGCACAACACAAAACTACCCAAAGGAACTGTATCAATTGTGCAGACTCAACTAGCTCAGAAGGCTTGCTAATGAGGTGCAAATCTGCAATGGTTGACATTAACATAAAATGAAGAACTGTTCACTGCAGCTACTTTTTGCTACTTCCAGTAGTTTACCCTGTAGTCGGCTGAAAATCCCCTGGGATGTTCATTTGTGGATCCAACCAGAATGCTTGTATTTTGCTAGGGTTTTCATTGTTAAATTCAGTCGTCAATTGGGTATAAACAGTGCATTAACCCCTCTATTGAAACTGGACTGCTTCTGTTAGGAAGCTTAAAGTGTTGAAGCAAGCACTAGTTCAAAGATGTATATTGTGATCCTGCTGAATAAATTTAAACACATTTAAATTAAAAATCATGGGTTTCTTCTAAATGTCTTGTTTCTGCATTCTAAGGTTTAGAAACTGTGATTTTGACATGGATTTCATTCAGTATTTGGCACTTAGTGAACATCAGCATCTCAGTTCTAATGACGGAGTGGCTATCCTCAAATGAATTTGTATTTGTTTTTGCAATTTTCATATTTTCCCCCATTCCCTTCTTGTTGAACTTCTTGATACTGTCTCAGTTCCTGGGGCTTTATGCTAGGGCAGGCTGTTCCTGAATAGCTACTAATGGACTTGATAAGTAAAAATTCTACCACAGTTGAGGACAGAACTTAGCAGAACATAGAGAAATCAATCCAGGAACATCATCATATACAAATAGTGACTTCCATCTCACTCATGTGTGGCCTGACTTGGTCATCAGGCCCAATGCAGATTAATTAATTAATTAAATCAAACCCAATGTCCTACTGCCAGATGATTAGTTTTTAACATTGAAGCGATAATATCGCTAATGCCATCAGACTCTGATCTCCACCATTCCCAGCCTCACAGGCCACTTTCTACCTGTAGGAAGCTGGTTGATTATCTTTTAAAATACTCACAATAGATTTGCGGTAATAACACCCTTTAGGTGCAGTAAGTCTTGTGTTTGAACTGGATTATTTCAGTGAAGGAGGTAGGATGGTATGGGGAGTCGGGGGTGGGGGGTGGGGGGGGGGGGGGGGGTTTCTGGCAGGGAGTTGTTGGGGGAGGGTGTAGGGAAGGGTCAGAGATGGAAAGTTCAGCATCAGTAACAACACAAGTCTCAGCCTTGGCTACCTGTATAAGTTCTGGAATGAGATTCAAACTCTCAGCTTTCAGACACAAGAAGCAAGGGGGCTACCACGGAGCTAAACTGACAGCTAGAACAATAAAGGGTTATAGTTAATCCCCCCTGGTGCTGTATCTGCACATGTGCAAAAGGTATTCCAGGCATAGTGTGGTGCCCAATTACACTTCCCTGCACTGTCAGTATTGTTATATACTAGTTGACACGCCATTACCAACAAACAACCTTTAAAGTCATACATACAGTCTTATTTTTAAACTTTGTGAAAAATAAAGGAGCCTGCCTCTTTTGACACATTAGTGTTGGAACAGCTCCAAGAACAAAAGTATTGAAAGATTGGAGAAGTTGGGACTGTTTTCCTTGGAGAGAAGGCTGAGAGGAGACTTGATAAAAGTTTTCAAAATAATGAGTGGCCTGGACAGAGTAGATAGGAAGAAACTGTTCCTGCTTGTAAACGGATCGAGACCCAGAGGGCACAGTTTTAAACTGTTTTGCAAAAAAAGCAAATCCAATGTGAGAAAAAGCTTTTTTGTACAGAGTAGCTAGGGTTTGGAATGCACTGCCTGGAAGTGTGGTGGAGGTAGGTCCAATTGAGGCATTCATGAGGGCATTGGATGATTATCTAAATAGAACCAATGTGCAGGGTTCCAGGAAAAAGGCAGGAGATTGGTAAAATGCTCAGACACGATGGGCTGAACGGCCTCTTTCAACACCGTAACAATTTTGTGATTCTGCGTGACGATGTTTTAAGTATAACATAACCACAACGATGTCGTTAGCTGTCTCTAAACAAACTTCACATTTTTTTAAAAGTAGCATGATGTTAAATACAATCAAAATATGCTACAATTACTCAGCAAGTCAGGCAGCACCTGTAGGGAGAGAAACAGTGTTAACATATCCGGTCAAAAATCACTCATCAGAACTAGAAATAATTAGAGATGCAATAGGTTTTAAACAAGGGAAGGGGAGAGGGTGGAAAAAGAAATAAAATGAAGGACTGTGATAAGCTGGAAGGCAGGAGAAAGTAAATGACAAACAAGTTGGTAGTGCAAATCCAAAGGGAGTGGTTAATAAGGCAAGAAATAAAACATGTCCACAAGAGGTAGCTCTAGATGCCGTAAAAAAGCAAAAAGGGAAAAACAAGAGAGTAAAACCAAAACCAGAAAAGCAAGAGAAAACAAAACGAGGCACAGGGTACAGTTTGAAATTCCCAAACTCAATGTTGAGCCTCAAAGGCTGTAAAATGCCTAATTGAAAGATGAATTCCCCTTCCATTGAGTTTAACTGGAACGCCAGAGGAGACTGAGAACTGACGTCAGAGCTGGAGCAAGATGAAGAATTAAAATGGCAGGCCACCAGAAGCTCGGGACCATGCTTGCACACTGAATGGAAGTGTTCTGTAACTCTCAATAGAAATATAGGAATGCGAGACAGGCAAAGACCTATGTCCATCTTGTGTGCCCTTAAATCATTCATGAAATTCTTGACTAATTATGGCCATCAACTTCTTTCAATTAATCTACAACAGGCCCAGACATGAGGCGAGGAGACCTTGGTGGAAAACCTTTGGTACCATCAGTTCAAATGATATAAATTCCTCCCAAGTATGTTAAACATACCATAAGCCATGACTCAAATCACTCATGTACTGCAGCCTAAAATATTCATCCAGCAAATTAGTAGCAAGAAAGAGTTGCAAATCAGCATTAGTTGCCGGGTAATTTGCACGACTCCATAATTAGTCTCAAAGATGGTAGTTCGCTGCTAATTTCCATGTAAATTTCTTAGAATTATAGAATAGTCATAGCACAGGAGGACGCCAGTTTGCCCTGTTGTTTCGATGCCAGTCCTCAGCAAAAACAATTCAGCTCACTCGCCCTCCCTCCATTTCCCAGTAAATACTCTCCCTTCAGGTGCTCATCCAATTCCCTTTTGAAAGCCACGATTGTATCTGCCTCCACCACACTCTCAGGCCGTGTATTCCAGATTCTAACCACTCCCCTGGCTGCTAACTGGTTAACTATTTCCCCTTCTGCACTTAGTCCCTGGAGTTCCTGGGGGATCTTTTGCTTACTGGATTTGTACTTTTTAGTGGGGGTTCACCTTTCCAGAAGAGTAAAAATGTTTGATGCCTTTGGTTCTTTTGTCATTCACCTTAAATCGATGTCCTCTGGTTCTCTAGGTCCCTCCGTCAATGGGAACAGTTACTTTCTTCTTAATCAGTTGTTCATGATTTTGAACACCCCCATCAAATCTTCTCTCAACCTTCTCAAAAGAGAACAATCTCAGCTTTGCCAATCTATCATTGTAACTGAAGTTCCTCATCCTTGGAACAATTTTCGTAAACCTTTGCTTCACCCTCTTTAAGGGCTTCACATTTTTCCTCGAGTGTGGTGCCCAGAATTGGGCACAGTACTCAAGCTAAGGCAGAAAAAGTTTTATAAAAGTGCACCTCAACTCCCTTGCTTTTGCACTCTATATCTCTATTCAGAAAGCCCAGGAAACTGTATGCCTTTTTTAACCACTTTCAATGATTTGTATAGCCCCAAGTCTCTCTGTTCCTGCACCCTTTAGAATTTTGTCCTTTAGTTTATATTGCCTCTCCAATTCTTTCTACCAAAATATACCACTTCTCTGCATTAAATTTTATCTACCATGTGTTCACTCATTCCACCAGCCTGTCCCTGTCCTCCTGAAGTCTCTCAATATCCATTTCAAAGTTACAATACTTGCAAATTTTGTGTCATCTGCAAACTGTGAAACTGTACCCTGCACACCCTAATCTACGTCATTAAGATAAAGGAAAGCAGTGATCCTAGAACAGACCACCAGGCAGCCCCACTGTATACCTTCATCCAGTCTGTAAAAAAATTCACCACTACTGTTTCCTGTCACTCAACTAACTTTATAGGCGAGCTGCCACTAATCTAATGACAGGACATGGACCTAAATGTTAAGTTTCTTTCTCCATGGGTACTGCCTGACCTACTGGGTATTTCCAGCATTTCCTGTTTTTATTTAAAATATTATTCTGTATCGGGAAAACAAAACAAGTGTAGGAGCATGATAGTGGGGTGGTGAAAAAGGCATATGGGACACTTGCCTTTATCAATCGAGGTATAGATTAAAAAGTAGGGAGGTCATGTTGGAGTTGTATAGAACCTTGGTGAGGCCACAGCTGGAGTACTATGTGCAGTTCTGGTCACCACATTATAGGAAGGATGTGATTGCACTGAAGGGGGTGCAGAGGAGATTCACCAGGATGTTGCCTGGGATGAAAAATTTGAGTTATGAAGAGAGGTTGGATAGATTTGCGTTGTTTTTCGTTGGAGCAGAGAAGATTGAGGGGCGACCTGATCGAGGTGTACAAGATTATGAGGGGCATTGGACAGGGTGGATAGGGAGCAGCTGATCCCCTTAGTTGAAGGGTCAGTCACGAGGTGACACAAGTTCAAGGTGAGGGGCAGGAGGTTTAGGGGGTATGTGAGGAAACACTTTTTTTTACCCAGAGGGTGGTGATGGTCTGGAATGTGCTGCCTGGGAGGTTGTTGGAGGCGGGTTGCCTCACATCCTTTTAAAAAGTGCCTGGATGAGCACTTGGCACATCATAACGTTCAAGGCTATGGGCCAAATGCTGGTAAATGGGATTATGTAGGTAGGTAGGTCAGGTGTTTCTCACGTGTCGGTGCAGACTCAATGAGCCGAAGGGCTTCTTCTGCACTGTGTGATTCTGTGATTCAAATTTTTTTAAAGTAAAATAAACTGTTGACTCATTTTAGAAAGGATTGCAGCCCCTTTGCCCAGCGACTTGAAAACACTTATTCCGTCCAATTTCACAACAACTTGTATTTATTTAGCACCTTTAGTGTAATATAACAGCCCAAAGCACTTCACAGGAGTGTTATAAGGCAAAATTTGACACCAAATCACATTAGGAGATATTAGGGCAGATAACCAAAAGCTTGGACAAAGAGGTAGATTTTAAGGAGCCTCTCAGGGGAAAGTGAGGCGGAGAGGTTTAGGAAGGGAATTCCAGAGTTTAGAGTCTTGGCTGCTCAACCACCAAATTGCAGGCTTGAGACCGCCAGAATTAGACAAGTGCAGATATCTGAAGGTTGTTGAAGGGCTGGAAAAGATTCCAGAGATATGGAGGGAGGAGGCCATGGAGGGACTTGAAAACCAGGATTGGAATTTTAAAAGCAAATATAGGTCAGTGTGCATAGGGATGATGGGTGAATGAGACTTGGTATGATTAAGGGCATATGCAGTAGTTTGAGAAGACCTCAAGTTCACAAAAGATAGAGCATTGGAAACCAGCAAGGAGTGTATTAGAATAGATAAATCTTAGGTAACAAAGGCATGAATGAGGCATTCATTCTATAGTCTGTTCTAACATATTCGACAAGACCATACGGTTGTCATAGAATTGTCCAAATAGTCTATCCTCTAACAATGCAATGTAATCAATCATGGTTGCTATTGAAATCACTGTGTAGTCAGCATTCTGGAACATTACCAATACATATTGCAAATAATCTCCCTGTAGTAAATTACGTGTACCCTTTACAAAAAGATAACAAAATGCTGGATGAAACCTACCGTCAGAAATAACTGAATATACAAAAATACACAATGAAAATATTAACTTTTAGAAGATGATTTTCAAAAGCTCAGAAGAAATGCTCAATTAGGCAAAGGGAAAATTCTGTAACTCGTATGATTCAACTAGGCACTAAAATATCAAAATACTGCAATACATTTGTTTATTAAACAGAAATTCTTGTAGTCAGGAAACAAGAAATTTAAAAATACATTAGGTATATTTTTCCCCTAAATTACAATCCCTCCTAACATATGTTAAGCATTTTTTTAACCCACATTTGTTTCATATTTAAAAAACACTTCCAAAGTCCACAAAGAAAACCAGTTATTTGGCAATCCCTAAATTGGTATTTTGGTAAAAAGAAAATGTTAAGTAGCCAAATCAAGTGATCTCTGTAGGCACTTGGAGGAAACATTGACAGTGGCAAGGGCATAGAATATACTCTGGTTGGGGGACTTCAATGTCCATCACCAAGAGTGGCTCGGTGGCACCACTACTGACCAGGCTGGCTGAGTCCCAAATGACAGAGCTGCTAGACTGGGTCTGCGGCAGGTGGTGAGGCAACCAAGAGGGAAAAACATACTTGACCTCACCCTCACCAACCTGCCTGCCACAGATGCATCTGTCCATGACAGTATTGGTAGGAGTGACCACCGCACAGTTGTTATGGAGAAGAAGTCCCAGTTTCACACTGAGGACACCCCTCCATCTTGTTGTGTAGCACTACCACCATGCTAAATGGGATAGATTTCAAACAGATCTAGCAACTCAAGACTGAGCATCTATGAGGGACTGTGGGCCATCAGCAGCAGCAGAATTGTACTCAAACACAATCTGTAACCTCATGGTCTGGCATATCCCTCACTCTACCATTACCATCAAGCTAAGGGGTCAACCCTGGTTCAAAGAAGAGTGGATGAGGGCATGCCAGGATCAGCACTAGGCACACTTAAAAATGAGATGTCAACCTAGTGAAGCTACAACACAGGGCTACTTGCATGCCAAACAGCATAAGCAGCAAGTGATAGACTGAGCTAAGAGATCCCACAGCCAACGGATCAGATCTAAGCTCTGCAGTCCTGCCACATCCAGTCATGAATATGGTGGACAATGAAACAACTCACTGGAGGAAAAGGCTCCACAAATATCCCCCTCCTCAAAGATGGAGGAGCCCAGCACATCAGTACAAAAGATAAGGCTGAAGTATTTGCTACAATCTTCAGCCAGAAGTACTGAGTGGATGATCCATCTCGGCCAGATACCAGTCTTCAGCCAATTCGATTCGCTCCACTTGATATCAAGAAACGGCTATAGGCACTGGATATTGCAAAGGCTATGGGACCTGACAATATTCCAGCAATAGTACTGAAAACTTGTGGTCCAGAAATTGCCACACCCTAGCCAAGCTGTTCCAGTACATCTGCAGCACTGGCATCTACCCAGCCATGTGGGAAATTGCCCAGGTATGTCCTGTACACAAAAAGGACAAATTGAACCCAGCCAATTACCGCCCCATCAGTCTACTCTCGATCATCAGTAAAGTAATGGAAGGAGTCATCAACAATGCTATCAAGTGGCACTTGCTTAGTAATAACCTACTCACTGAAGCCCAGTTTGGATTCCGCCAGGGCCACTCAGCTCCTGACCTCATTATAGCCTTGCATCAAACATGGATAAAAGAGTTGAACTCCCGAGATGAGTTGAGAGTGACTGCCCTTGACATCAAGGTCGCATCAAGCAAAGCTGCAGTCAATGGGAATCAGGGGGAAACTCTCCATTGGTTGGAATCATACCCAGCACGAAGGAAGATGTTTGTGGTTATTGGAGGTTAGTCATCTCAGCTCCAGGACATCAATGCAGGAGTTCCACAGGGGAGTGTCCACGGCCCAACCATCTTTAGCTGCTTCATTAATGATCTTCCTTCCATCATATGGTCAGAAGTGGGATGTTAGCTGATGATTGCACAATGTTCAGCACCAGTCGTGACTCCTCAGATACTGAAGCAGCCCATGTCCAAACGCAGCAAGACCTGGACAATGTCCAGGTTTGGGCTGACAATTGGCAAGTAACAAGTAACATTCGAGCCATGCAAGTGTCAGGCAATAACCATCTCCAACAAGAGATAATCCAACCAGCACCCCTTGATGTTCAATGGCATTACCATCACTGAATCCCCCACTATCAACATCCTGGGGGTTACCATTGGCCAGAAAGTGAACTGGACTAGCCATATAAATACTGTGAGCTGCAAGAGCAGGTCAGAAGCTAGGAATCCTGTGACGAGTAACTCACTTCCTCACTCCCCAAAGCCTGTCCACTATCTACAAGGCACAAATCAGAAGTGTGATGGAATACTCTGCACTTGCCTGGATGAGTGCAGCTCCCAAAATACTCAAAAAGATTGATGCCATCCAGGACAAAGCAGCCCACTTGATTGGCACCCCTTCAACAAACATTCACTCCCTCCACCACTGACGCACAATGGCAACAATCTGTGCCATCTATAAGATGCACTGCAGGAATTCACCAAAGCTCCTTCAACAGCACCTTCCAAGCCCACGACCACTACCATCTAGAAGGACAATGGTAGCAGAGATTTGGGAACACCACCACCTGGAAGTTCCCCTCCAAGTCACTCACCATCCTGACTTGGAAATATATCACCATTCCTTCATATTGCTGGGTCAAAATCCTGGAACTCACTTCCTAACAACACTGAGGATGTAACTACAACACATGGGCTGCAGTGGTTCAAGAAGGCAGCTCACCACCACCTTCTCAAGGGCAACTAGGGATGGGTAATAAATGCTGGGCCAGCCAGTGAAGCCCACATCCCGTGAATGAATAATAAAAAAAAGTTAAAAAGTGTAACTCAAGTTGAAAAAGGAATTTAAAGGTGTAACTGATTTTTTAAAAATAAGCTGAAGTTCTTGGTTGGACTAAATAATTGCATTCCAGGCACCACTTGATCTCAGCTAGTCACTCAAAATTATGCAATCATATGATCTTTCAAATGGTTGGTAATGATCTGAAATGTTAAAAAAATGTACCCCAAATATTAAATAGTTAACATTCACTAAGTCTTCATTGCATTTTTGAAAGAAGGGTTCACGTCGGTCAGACTCAAAGCTCACTATTATTCATCACTTTTAGCAATAGATTACAATTTGTGAGTGCTGTAAACACTAAGCCAGGTTTACACCCCTCTCTAATCAGCCATGATCTTATTGAATGGCGGAGCAGGCTCGAGAGCCCAAGTGGCCTCCTCATGTTCTTAATTACATGCGTACATATGTACATACGTCAAGAATCTTTCAATTTTTCTGTGAAGACTATTGACAATTTCCTTGAAAGAACTAAGAAAAAAACCTTTCAAAACATCTCTTCTGATTTATTTTCCCCAGTATCAGGCAATAAATCTTTGCAGGCAATTCTTGATATTAATTGTTGCCATTCTCATCAGGGTGTCTCATTACCTCCACCGCTGAAGGTGGGCGGAGGTAATGTTTTTGACACTGTTTGTTCGTCTGCAAACAGTATCTCTCAAATGCTAACAGTTGGATTTCAATGAAACTTGATGCACAGTTAGGTTATGGCCCAAGGATTAGATTTTGGTGAAGGTGCAGATCTGGATCTGGATCATGGGAATTTTTGTAAAGGGTTTGTTAGCATTGAGAGATAGAGTAAATTGACATTTTCTTTCAGAGTGCTGTGGGTTTTTTTTTAAAAAAGAATGGTGTTGATTGTTTTAGAATACTGTAGGTTTTCTAAGCTGCTGTGGTGGAATTTGTCACAGCAGTCAAAACATGAGCAGTGTTTTCAGAGCAGGTTGTTGAATGTCAATTGGCCTGAAGCTCCTCAGAGAGATGGAAGCTCTGAGTAAAAAGATTTTTTTTTTAGCTTTGTAGATATAGAGCATTAACCAGGCAGGGAAAGCCTCAAAGAAGAGCTGCATAAATGTAATAATGTTGAGTTAATACAGCATGACAGAGGTATGTGCTCTACTGAGTGCCCTCTTCACTTGTTAACACAAGTTTTAGATTGAAAGGAGACAAAATAGATGTTTAATAGGTGGCAACAACCACAATCCTACTTTTTTTGATGTATTTCTAGATCCCCATAGGCTGACATGCCGGGGCATGTTACTTGAAAATTAGTCTTCAAATGCAGATTAATTTCACTAAATTGGAACATGTTCACCTGCAGCTCAGAGGTTTAGGAGTTCAAATCTGATACCAAGTTTGAGCTCAACTAAATGAATACTATACTATCTTCAATGCAACTTTTTGGGTACAATGTTAAATCAGAGTTTCACCTTCCTATTCAGATTGATGTGGAATATCTTTTCAAAAGGAATAAGTGGGCCAGAATTCCTCACCAAATAAATTTCACAATTTACAGTTACTCTCCATACCCTCTGAAATGGCAATGAATCATTAAATGACAAATGGAGAGAAAATATAAGACAAATCACTAGCAACACCCAAGAATCAGCATATCTCAATCCACTTGATTCTGTAAAGTCTCCCTTGGTCACAAGTTCAAGTTTGGAGAACTGTTCAGGCTAGTCGAGCAATAGTTTAATTTAATTAACAGGATCATATCAATGAGACAATATGTATATATATATATATATATATATACACACACAGTATTCATATTGATCTCTTTCACTGTCAAATCAGTGCTCAACCATGATGATTGCTACTTGGAACGAAGCAAGCCACACTAAGTGTGGGTCAGGTGGAGAAGGGAACGTAAAGGAGTAACCTACTTGACCTACATCACCTCTAATCTAATTCTCTCCTTACTAAGCTCCCCTCTCCATGCTCTTTTGGTCATCTTGCCCCTCCATAAAAGATTCTTGGAGGACCCCAGAAATATCAATGTGGGAGTGGGAAGAGACGACAAAAGTAGATTCCTCTGGCTACAAATAGACAGAATCACCTGGTTCCAAGCCTTTTTTTAGTCTTGATCCCAACATGGGCAAAAAGCTGAATATCAAGGGAGGAGTGAAACCAGCTGCTCTCAACTGCAAAGCATCATCTGAAAAAAATGGTACCAAGAAGCCTTGGCACTACTTAAGTCAGGGGCAGTGGGGTGGCGAGAAATCAAAGAAAAAACTTTCAATGGCTGAAATCTTTATGACAAGGTGGATGGTTTTACTTGGAGGCCAATTACTATTCCAGGATATCACTCCTCTCTGTCGCTCCTCCCTCACCAAGAAAGAACACTTCAAGCTAATAACAAAGGGAGATAAATGTCCCTTGAGCACAAAGAAGCTTACACAGCTGGGACTCTAAGAAGCAATTAAAATCAATGGTCGAAGAGGAATCTAATTGCAAAATAGCAGAGATAAACAGCACAACTCAAAAATTCTAAATCTAACTCTAGTGTAATGCAAAGTACCTTCTCTCGTAAACACAATGTCATAAGAACTTCACTTATGTCAGCTGAGTTACAGGGAAAGTACATTTTCTAATCATTCCAAACAAAATATGCATATTGTACTATTTGATATAACTCATTAACGGGTTTGCCTTCTAACATATTATGTCCCTTATATTTTTCAAAGATACAATTGCTAGTTAACTTGCATATACACATCAAGTCTAATTAGCATTATACTGACAATGTTACCCTAGCAGCATTCAGAGTGTCCTCCCACTTTATTAGTTATTTTCATCATCATGATCTTCACAATTTTGCTCAATCATGGAAATATCCAGGTTAAAAAAAATGCATTTTTTTTTCAGAAAGCTGAACAATTAAATAATGACAACAGAAAACAAAGAAGTTGTGAACATTAAAACCTTTGGACCAAATAATCCAGAAAAGCTGAATGTTTACACAAATAATCACATACTTGGTACAAATTGATGAATTCACTTCCGATCAAGTTATTTTGCACTTTCTTCCTGAAAACCAAAGAGCAAAATCAAAAACAAAAACAGAAAAGCCTCAAGGTCGGCAAGAACTTTGCAAGTGAATAGGCATTTTGGAGAGAAATTACGAGAGCACCAATAATTGTGGGCAGAGTCCAAGGGGGCAGCAATGCATTGGGTCAGAGTGACTAGATGGAGGTTGGTGAGGTTCATCCCCACCTGATGGACACAGCAGTATAACAAAGCAAACTCCTTCACTTGCTCTTTCAAGATCTCTCAGATGGGAATGAAAAGTAAAACCATTTGGTGATACTTTTTCAACAGGTAAGCAGAAAACGGGACAGGTAATCAGAAAATGGAACAACTGGAAGAATGTACCAGTAAATGGGTTATTTTGGAGAGGGCACCAATAAATGAGGAAATTGGCAGGGCAATTACAGCATTGAGGAGGGTGCCAGTATGTGGAGGTGGGAGGATGGAATTGGGGACAGCACAAGGAAATGGTAGTAATTGGAAAAGGCATCTATAATTGAGAAGAGGGACTAGTAAACAGGAGAATTGGGGAAGACAGCAGTAACTGGGAGGTGGCATAGTGATGCAATGGTTAGTGCTGCTGCCTCACAGCTCCTGGCACCCAGTTTCAATTCTGACCTCTGGAATCCGCACATTCTCCCAGTGTCCGCATGGGTTTCTGCAGGGTGCTCTGGTTTCCTCCCACCGCCCAACGATGTGGTTAGACAGATCGGCTACAGTTAAATTGCCCCTTGGTGTGTGTGTGTGTGTGTGTGTGTGTGTGTGTGTGTGCGCGCGCGCGCGCACGCGCCCTGTGATGCACTGGCGTCCTGTCCTGGGTGCACCCTGCCTAGCGCCCATTGCCTTTCGGGACAGGGTCCGACTCCCCGCAACCCTAAATTGGATAAAGCAGTTCTGGAAAAGTGAGTGAGCAGTAAATGGAAGTCCTGATTGACAATAAATTGAAGCTATTGTAACAATGCTCAGTGGCAGTGAGTAAAGCAAATTAGATGTTGGGAAATAGTGAGTCAGCTCTTTTGCCCAAATTGGAACCAAGACAGCAATGTAATCTGGAGCTGAGTGTTCTTGGTGGAGCCCAAATGGAGCTGCAATGTTCTAGATAGTAACGAGTAAGTGCAACTTAATAGCAGTGTGGTCAAGTCCATCACTCTGCTGATGATTGAGAGTAAGCTGAAAGGATAAATTCAATTCATCCAACTATCACCCTGTCTTTATGGACAGGGCATTTTCACATTGCCAGGTAGATGCCAGTGTTGTTACTGTACCAGGACAGCTAGATTAGAGATGCAGCTAATTCTGGGGCCCTTTGTTGTAGGCAGCCATTTCTTGATATTATGTGCAACAAATCAAATTGGCTGAAGACTGGTATCTATGAAAGTAGGGATCTCAGTAGCCAGGCAAAGGTAGATCGTCCTCATGGGTACTTCAGCCTAGTTGCTTGCATTTGTGTTGGTCTCCACCATCATTGAGAACGAGAATGTTCATGAAATCTCCTCTTCCTATTAGTTGGCTTAATTGACCACTACCATTAATGACTGGATGTTGAAAGACTGCAGTTTTGGTCAGAATTGTTTTTAGGATCACTTAGCTGACTACAGCTGTTTCCACTGCTCATGCATGTAGTCCTGTAGTCCTGTGCTGTGGCTTCACTGGGATGTGTTAGTTCTATCGATAGCTCTTCACCTTCAGCTTCACACTGACAGATGAACTGCATCTACCACCACTCAGCATAAAAGACTGCTCTGAAGAAAGCATTCTGAGATTATATCTGCAGTCTTAAAAAATGTACATAAATTAAGCAACTTCTGCAAAATGCACTTAATGCATAAAAATACCTCTGACAACATTGTGATTTTCAACTAAAAGAGTAAATCAATTCTATTACAGGCATTGAGGTAAATGAATATTGTTTAGATGTTATCATTTATTCAGGGAGAATATATAAATCAATGATAATTAAATTTATAAAGCAACTCTAAACTATTAAAACATGTCAAGGAGCTTCACAGGAGCGTTATCAAACATAATTTAACACCAAGCCACAAGATGATCTTAGGGCACATGCTTTGGTCACAGGTAGACTTTAAAGAGCATCTCAAAAGAGGATGGACGGGTTGAGGGAGAGAATTCCAGAGTTTAGGGCTGTGGCAGTAGAAGGCACAGCCGCCAATGGCAGAGCAATTAAGATGGGATATCTGCAAGATGCCAGGATTGGAGGAGTGCAATATGAGAGCTGTAGGAGGTAGGGAGGGGTGACGCCATGGAATAATTTGAAAACAAGGATGTGATTTTTAGATTGAGTAGTTACTTAACCAAGAGTAGGGCAGTGAGGATGGGATGAGTGATTGAAAGGGGCATGGTGCAAATTAGAAGAGAGGCGGCAGATTTCTGGATGACTTCATATTTACAGCAAGGCGTAGAACATGAGAGACTAGTCAGAAATTTTTGCAATGGTCAAATCTAGAGGCATGGGTGAGGAACAGATGAGCCAAGACAGGAACAGAGATTGCCAACAGTACGGAAGCGGAAATAGGCTATCTTAGCGATAGTGTGGATAGATGGTCAGAAGCTCATCTCTGGGTCAAACAATATCAAGGTGGCTAAGAGTCTGGTTCAGCCTCAGACAGGGAGAAGGATGAAGTCAGTGGTGAGGGAAGAGAGATTGTGACAGGCACCGAGAAGCATTTCAGTCTTTTCAATATTTATTTATTATTTAAATTCATTTTCGGGATGTGGGCATCGCTGGCTGGGCCAGCATTTATTGCTCATCGCTAATTGTCTTCGACGTGGTGGTGATGGTGGGCTGCCTTCTTGAACTGCTGCAGTCCATGTGGTGTAAGTACACCCACAGTGCTGTTAGGGAGGAAGTTCCAAGATTTTGACCCAGCGACAGTGAAGGAACGCCAATATATTTCCAAGTCAGGATGGTGAGTGGCTTGGAGGGGAACTTCCAGGTGGTGGTGTTCCCATGTGTCTGCTGCCTTCTGTCTGTCTGTCCTTCTAGATGATTGTGGGTTTGGAAGATGCTGCCTAAGGAGCCTTGGTGAGTTTCTGCAGTGCATCTTGCAGATGGTGCACACTGCTGCCACTATGCATCAGTGGCGGAGGGAGTGAATGTTTGTTGAAGGGGTGCCAAACAAGCGAGCTGCTTTGACCTGGATGGTGTCAAGCTTCTTGAATGTTGTTGGAGCTGCACTCATCCAGGCAAAAGCAGACATGGACTGCTTTAGTATCTGAGAAGTCGTGAATGGTGCTGAACATTGTGCAATCATCAGCAAACATCCCCACTTCTGACCTTATGATGGAAGGAAAGTCATTGATGAAGCAGCTAAGATGGTTGGGCCTAGGACACTATCCTGAGGAACTGCTACAGTGACGTCATGGAACTGAGGCGATTGACTTCAAACAACCACAACCATCTTCCTTTGTGCTGGGTATGTTTTCTCCAGATTTCCACTGGCCCCAGTTTTGCTAGGGCTGCTTGATGCCACACTCGGTTAAATGCTGCTTTGACATTGAGGGCAGTCACTCTCACCTCACCTCTGAAGTTCAGCTCTTTTGTCCACGTTTGACCCAGGTTTGTCATGAGGTCAGGAGCTGAGTGATCCTGGCAGAACCCAAACTGTGCGTCAGTGGGCAGGTTATTGCTAAACAAGTGCTGCTTGATTGCACTGTTGATAATTCTTTCCATCACTTTACTGATGATCGAGAATAGACTAATGGGGCGGTAATTGGGTAGGTTGGACATACCTGGGCAATTTTCTACATTGATGGGTAGATGCCAGTGTTGTAGCTGTACTGAGAGAGCTTGGCTTGGAAGCCAAGATAAATCATCTACTTGGCACTTCTTTGTTGCAAATGCTTCAGCCTTATCCTTTGCCCTGATGCGCTGGGTTACCCCACCATTGAGGATGGGGATATTTGTGGAGCCTCCTCCTCCAGTGAGTTGTTTAATTGTCCACCACCATTCACGACTGGATGTGGCAGGGCTGCAGAGCTTAGATCTGATCCATAGGTTTGTGGAGTTGCTTAGTTCTGTCTATCGTTCGCGGTTTTTGCTGTTTGATATGCAAGTAATCCTGTGTTGTAGCTTCAGCAGGTTGACACTTCATTTTTAGGCATGCCTGGTGCTGCTCCTGGCCTGCCCTCCTGCCCTCTTCATGGAACCAGGGTTGATCACCCAGCTTGGTAGATAGCGGGTCATGAGGTTACAGATTGTGCTTGAGTACGATTCTGCCGCTGCTGCTAATGGCCCACAGTGCCTCAAGGTTGCCCAGTCTTGAGTTTCTAGATCTGTTCAAAAGCTATCTCATTTAGCATAGTGGTAATGCCGTACCACACAATGGAGGGTATCCTCAATGTGAAGACGGGACTATGTCTCCACAACGACTATGCGGTGGTCACTCCTACTGATTTTGTCATGGGCAGATGCATCCGAGGCAAGCAGGTTGGTAAGGATGAGGTCAAGTATGTTTTTCCCTCTTGTTGGTTCCCTCACCACCTGCCACAGACCCAGTCTAGTAGCTATGGCCTTTAGGGCATGACCAGCTTGGGCTGTGGCAGTGCTACTGAGCCACTCTTGGTGATGGACATTGAAGTCCCCCACCCAGAGTACATTCTGCACCCTTGCCACCCTCAGTGCTTCCTCCAAGTGGTATTCAACATGGAGGAGTACTGATGCATCAGCTGGGGTGTGGGGGCGAGGTGGGGGGGGTGGCGAAATGTGGTATGTGGTTATCAGCAGGAGGTATCCCTGCCCACATTTGACCTGATACCATGAGACTTCATGGGGTCCAGGTTCGATTTTGACTACTTCTAGGACAACTCTCTCCCAGCTGTATCCCACTGTGCCACCACCTCTGCTGGGTCCATCCTGCCTGTGGGACAGGTCATACCCATGGTTGTCTGGGACATGATCTGCAAGGTATGATTCCATGAGGATGATTATGTCAGGCTGCTGCTTGACTAGTTTGTGAGACAGCTCTCCTAATTTTGGCACAAGCCCCCGATGTTAGTAAGGAGGACTTTGTAGGGTTGACAGGGCTGGGTTTGCCACTGTCGTTTCTGGTGCCTAGGTCGATGCCAGTTTAATTCCTTTTTATTGATTTTGTAGTGGTTTGATACAATGGAGTGGTTTGCAAGGCCATTTCAGAGGGCGTTTTAAGAGTCAACCACATTACTGTGTATCTGGGGTCACAGGTAGGTTGTGACCTAGCTGTCACAGATTTCCTTCCCTAAAGCCCTGAACCAGATGGGCTTTTACAAAAATCGACAATGGTTTCATGGTCATCATTACGCTTTTAATTCCAGATTTTTATTGAATTTAAAATTTCCGTGGTGGGATTCAAACCCAGGTCACCCTGGGCCTCTGGATTTCTAGTTCAGTGATAATACCACCGCCTCTGTTCATCCAGCATTGGATGCTGGACAAGCAGTCAGTTTAGAGATAGTACAGGGTCATGAGAGGTGGTGGTGTGGTAGAGGTGGCTGTCGTCAGCATACATGTGGAACCCCAACACTGTTTTCAGACGATGTAGCTAAGAAGCAGACATGTAAAATGAGCAACAGGAGGAGACCAAGGATGGATCCTTGGGGGCCAGCAGAGGTAACAGTGCTGGAGAAGGAAGAGAGACCCTTGCACATGATTCTCTGGCTATGACTAAACAATAAAAATGGAACTAGGCTTATGCAGTTCCATCCAGTTAGACGACAGTGAAGAAGCATTGAAAAGAGAAATTAAAGAATGTTGCAGCACCTGTGGCCCATCAAATTTATACAAGCCAATCCTATTAGTTACCCATATCCTTGAATATCCTTCTCTTTCAATTATCCAATTAACTCTTGACATAATTTACAGACTCGGCTTCAACCACATCCTTAAATTAGCCCATGACGAAATTGCACCCATTCCTCCGCAACTTTTCTCTCGTTATCTTGAATTTGCTCCCTCATGTGACAGTCTTATAGTCACTATAGGGGGAGGCAGTGGTGTGGTGGTATTGTCACTGGACTGGTACTCCAGAGACCAAGAGTGACGCTCTGGGGACCTGGGTTTGAATCCCACCATGGCAGATGGTGAAATTTGAATTCAATAAAAAAAAACCAATCTGGAAAGTCTGATGATGGCCACGAAATCTTTGCCGATTATTGTAAAAACCCATCTGGTTCACTGATGCCCTTTAGGGAAGGAAATCCGCTGTCCTTACCTGGTCTGGCCTACATGTGACACCAGACCCACAGCAATGTGGTCGACTCTTAACTGCCCTCTGAACAAGGGCAATTAAGGATGGGCAATAAATGCTGACCCAGCAATGCCCATGTCCCATGAACAAATAAAAAAATCTATTTTAACTCATCAGAATCCTTTGCAATCTCGAATGTCTGACTATCAGGTCACTTTTGCAATTCTAATTTAAAAAAGACTCAAATCCCTTAAACTGGTAGTATTCCAGTGAGTCTATGCTGCACCTTATTATTTCTTTACTACAATGAGATACCCAAAATGGCACAAAATACTGCAACTGTGGTCCAGCTTTACCTTTTTGCTTTAAGGGCGTCCTTGGTTAAATAACTTGTCCTATTACCTTTAATGGCCATGATTTACATAGCATGGCCCCTCTTCTGAGTTCCATTCAAAATGTTACCATTTAAGGTGCATTTACTTTCCTGATTCTTATCCTCAGAATGTAATATTACATATTTTTCTATACTGAGATGCACCTGATAATCATCTACCCAGGTCTTTCACAATCATAAATTACTATTCTCTGAATATGGCGCTATCAGCAAATTAGCTATCTTAAGCTCAAGAGCGCCATTCACCACATTTCTTGTCTGAGAAACTCGCATTTTTACCAATCTCTTTCGTCTTCTGCCCTGCAATCATTTCTCTCTCCAAAGAGCGTCATCCCATAAATGATTGTTGCAATTTGTCTACGGCCATACCCCAAATCTGAATTAAGTATTTGTCTAAATATTGAGACCTTAAACCTAGTAAACATATTTCTACTATGACGCCGAGATGGAATAAATTGGTTCAGAGTCTTAATTTATTTGAACATTTTTGTCTTAGTTGACCGAGTTGCATACAGTGAGTTATAAAAGTTGATTTAAAATAATTTTTAAAAGGAGATGGCAAATACCAACTGTCCATAAAATTCAAATTTCAAGTTCAGAAAATTAAGGAGGGGTTGAAAAGAATAGATCAATGTACATCATCTCATGCTGCACGATAGGCTAAAAGTAATTGTCCTACATTACATCATGCCTTCTGCATATGTTGCTATAATAAATTAAGTTTTACATGTCTTCAATTGCTCTTCATTAAAACTGTACCTAGAACCAGAGGGATTTTAATACCAGTGGGTACAAAGTCGTTAACCCACTCTACTACAGCAATCTGTGCACAGTAATTCAGCTTCAACAGACTCAGCAACTCAAAGGACGTTTCTCAAAGATGCTCA
Organism: Carcharodon carcharias; assembly: GCF_017639515.1. NCBI lineage: Eukaryota > Metazoa > Chordata > Chondrichthyes > Lamniformes > Lamnidae > Carcharodon > Carcharodon carcharias. Next base: position 132,707,980 of record NC_054472.1, read on the forward strand.
TTCAGTTTGAAAACCAATGGAAGATACAGACTTTTTGATTTTTTTATAATCTTTTTCATATTACTGGTCATTTCCACAACATGAAGATCCTGCACTGCTGTAGAACGTATCCTGCTTAAATTATAGTCATTCAAGCATCATTTGAAATCAGAATAGTAACTGCTCATTTCTATATGAACTTTTCCAGACAACTGGAATGTCCTTGCAGGTCTAAATGACACCAATGATATCAGCGCTATAATTTAAAGATATATATTCAGAAGTACCCTGGCTAAAAAACTAATATAGAGAGCTGGTGTGTATAAAAGCATTATAGTGGAACACTCATGTTTGTTCATGGAGACGGCATAAAGTGACCAACTGAAGTAAAACAGAACTGAGCTATTGTTAAATGCCAACAAATAGCCCTTTCAATTGAGGTCATAATAATGCTTGTGCATCACAGCCAGAGACTCATGGTTATTCTTAAAAGTACACCACTCTAAACTTAAGCCAAATGTAGAAGTGCGGGTGTATTTTGTTTAATTGTATCACATAGGTTAATTGAAATAACCTTGTCCAATAGTTTAATTCCCAGCTAACATTAATAAGGAAATATTGCAACTGAACACATTACAGGTTGAGAATAAAGTTCAAAATTGCTCATTTTGTAGGTCTCACCATCAGGCAGGATTACCACTGAAAATATCTGATCTACCCAACAGAGTTGTCCTCAAATAAAATTACATATATACCGCCTCAATAACAGTTAACAATCTTTAGGAATATCATCCCTGAAAAATGATCAGTTCAACATATTGCACAGCTGCAGTACAATCTGTGTATGTCAAATAACTGCAACAGAGTTAAACTCAGCATCACCAACATTATTCCTATTCCATGAGAAAAATATGTTTTTAAAAATAAAATTTCATTTAATCTGAATTGCCCTGAGAAGGTTAATATAAAGTCAGCACCGAGAGTAAATTCTATGCTCTTGCTTTCTCCAATTGGAGTTCAACATACAGTATTGGTTCATTAGTTGGGGGAAAGGGGCTAAGTGCTAACAGCAAGTTTCCTTGGCTTTGTCTGATCTGAAAACACAAAACTTCATGGGGTCTAGAGTCATCAAATGTTATGAACTCTCAAGGCCTGGTCAACAAACTGCATACAACTGTGTCTCCCACCTTTGTTGGATCGATCCTGCAAATGAGGCAATGTCCATACCAGAGCTAGAGATGGAGAATGCCAGAATATTAGCTAATGGAGATGCACTGGAGAGGACAACAATGTCAGGCTATTGTTTGATGAGTCTGGGGGACAGCTCTCCCAATTGGGCACCAGTTCCCAGATGTTAGCAAGGAGACATTGTAGGACCGATGGGGCTAAGATTGCCAAGGTCTTGTCCTGCCGTATTAAATGGGTCATTGTCCAATATTTGTAGTTCACGACATTACATGCCAATTAGCGTGGAACCGGAATTACAAGCAGGCTGGACCATGTGAAATGGGAGAGGAGGACACACTTCAGCCTGAATTTTTGTCTGTAAGTCAGTTGTGCAGATTCGGGAGAATTCCCTGCTCCACGAACCCAGCTTTTAAAAAATGGCTGCCAGACGTCAGGTTTTTGTTCCAGGAGAAGTGGGGAGGGGTGTGGGCTATATTAGAAGTTGGTGTCCGTGAACCCGGATGTAATGGGGAGGATGCCGGGTGCGGAGGTGGACGGAGCAGGCCTGCCTGGGGGCTCCGGCACTGTGCCTAAAAATTTATGAAAATTAAAACATAAAACGCCCTTCCAGCCCTCAGCCCCCAGCCCCCCACACACTCCCCATGCCTCATCCATGCCTCCTCATGCACAGTACCATCCCCATTACTCTTCATCCCCTCCATGCCAACCTGTGCCTGTACACCCCCAGAGGCCCTGTATAGCCCCATGCCAACTTAGTGCCAACTCATGCCCCCCACCTACCACTCTTTGCCCTTACATCTACCATACCAATCACTGTGGGCAAGCCTCAGGACCCATGCAAATAAAATAAAGTTCTATAAAATAATAGTCACATGGACAAATGCAGGTTAATCAAGGAAAGCCTTGATTATGGGCTTATTAAGGAAAAGTCACGTTTAACTAGCTTGGAGTTTTTTGAAGAGGTAACAGAAAATGTTGATAAAGGCAATACTGTTGACGGGATGTGGATTTCCAAACGGCATTTGAGACAGTGCTGCACAACAGACTTGTGAGTAAGGTTCATGGGATAAAAGGGGCGGTAGCACCATGGATACAAAATTGGCTGAATGACAGGAAACACAAAGTAGTGGTTACCGGAAGTTTATAGGGCTGGAGGAAGGTTTGCAATGGAGTTCCCCAGGGGTCAGTGTTGGGATCCTTGCTTTTCTGGATATATAATAATGCCCTCGACTTTGGTGTACAGGGCACAATTTCAAAATTTGCGGATTATACAAAACTTGGGAGCATTGTGAACTGTGAGGCTGATAGTGTAGAATTTCAAAAGGGCACAGACATGTTGGTGGAATGAGCGGACAGATGATAGATTCAATTCAATGCGAAGAAACGGGAAGTGCTTCATTTTGGTAGGAAGAACCTGGAGACACAATATAAAATAAAGCGTACAATTCTAAAGAGGGAGCAGGAGCAGAGAGACTTGGGCATATATGTGCATAAGTCACTGAAGGTGGCTGACAGGTTGAGAGTGTGGTTAATAAAGTATGCAGTATCCTATGCTTTAATAGGGGCATAGAGTACAAGAGCAAGGAGGTTATGTTGAACTTATATAAGTCACTAGTTCAGCCTCAGATCGAGTATTGCAACCAATTCTGGACACTGCATTTTTGGAAGAATGTAAATGCATTGGAGAAAGTGCAGAAAAGATTTACAAGAACTGTTCCAGAAATGAAGAACTTCAGGTATGAAGACAGATTGGAGAAGTTAAGACTGTTTTCCTTGCAGAAAAGGCTCGGACAAAAGTTAGTAGAAACGTTCACAATCACGAGAGATCTGGGCAGGGTAGATAGGGGCAAACGGGAACTTCAGAAAGGATCAAGAACGAACGCGCACAGGTTTAAAGTAATTGGCAAGAGAAGCAAAAGCGATATGAGAAAAAAACTTTTTCATGCAGTGATTGGTTGAGATCTAGAATGCACTACAAAGTGCATGGTGGAAGCAGGTTCAATCAAAGCATTCAAAAGGAAAGTGGACTGTTATCTAAAAAGGAAAAATGTGCAAGTTTATAGGAAGAAGGTGGCAAAATGGAACGAATGAATTGCTCATTCAGAGACCTGGTGTGGACATGATGGGCTGAATGGCCTCTTTCTACACTATGGTGACTCTGTGATAAAGTTCCAAGTGTATATTATAGACTACACTATATTGGGGGAAAAAAAACTCACTCATAAAATCTCATTCTCTACATATACATTCCTTCAACTACATAAAGCCTTAAAACAACAAACATTTCATTCAAGTACACAATCCTATATGACAACAAACACTGGAATTCAGTCCCACTTCAAAGAGTCTATAACCACTTGTAACTGGCAATCAAACTGTGAAATGGCAGGCACTATACTGGGTTAATGGATGGGCTGCAAAAACTGTCATGCAGTAGTAATCCAGTAATGGAATCCCTCACATATATGTCAGGGTGAAATAGTAATACTTTTTAAAAAAAAAAAAATTCCAAACATTTTTTTCAAAGATTTAAAGGGCTGGACTTTTAAATGCCTTGACAGCTTAACATGTCCTCTTGACACATCCTATTGACATGTCTGACTGGTCCTCTTGATACTTTTGACAGTTAATTTTTACAGATCTGTTGACAATTCCAACGAGCATGACAGTTAATGAGTTTATGCACTTTTTACACAGATTCATGCCTATTTTTAACAATTCCAAAGGATACCTGACCTTCCCCAAAGATGTCTCGGGACCAGATCCAAAGGGGTACCTTACCTCTCCAACGGGGTACCCAAGCTATCCAAAAAAATGCACAAGGTTCCAACTTGCTCTCATCAGGTCTACTCTGCACAGTTTGGATTTCACATTCCTGGGTTACCAAAATATGACTTGTGTGGAGGCTCCTGATGAGTTAAATGGCCAGCTGGCTCTGTGAACCGCGTATGTGCGAAACACGAACCACCCCCATTCCCACCCCTGTGAAAATTGGAACTGCCAAGTTCAGGGGCAGGACTTGCAATTTATGAGCTCACCCGCCATTTTCGTCATGATGAAGAGGCTCATCATGGCAAAAATCCTGGCCTTTGTCTCCTAATAGGAACATTGGAAATAGGAGCAGGAGTAAATTTTTTGGCCCGTTGGGCCTAGTGCCCCATTCAAACAGACCATGGTTGATCATCTACCTCTTATGCCATTTTTTCCCCACTATCCCCATATCTCCTGATGTCATTATCATCCAGAAATCTATCAATTTCTATCTTGAACATGCTCTATGATCGAGTTTGCACACCCCTCTGGGGCAGAGAATGCCAAAGATTCACTATGGAGTGAAGAAATTCCTCCTCATCTCATTCTTATTCTGAGACTGTGTCGCCTGGTTTAAGATTCATTAGCCAGGGGAAATATCCCATCCATATCTACCCTTCACGCCCTGTAAGAATTTTGTAAGTTTCAATGAGATCCCCTCTCATTCTTCGAAACTCTAGAGAATACAGGTCCAGTTTCCTCAATATCTCCTCATAAGACAATCCCGCCATCTCAGGTGAACCACCTAGTCTGGTGAACCTCTGTGGCACACCCCCTACAGCAAGTAGGTCCTTCCTTAGATAAAGAGGACAAAACTGTACACAATACTCCAGATGCAGTCTCACGAAGGGCCTATACAATTTCAGCAAGACATCTTTACTCCTGTACTCAAATCCCCTTGTGATGAAGGCCACATACCTTTCTAATTACTGGCCTGCGTGCCATATCATAGTGACTCATGAACAAGGACACTCAGGACCCTTTAGATATCAAAATTTCCCAAAATCTCACCAAATTTTCTACCAAAATGGATGACTTCACACTTATTCACATTATATTCCATCTGTCAAGTTCTTGCACATTCACTTAGCCCATCCAAATCCACCTGAAGCCTCCTTGCTTTCTCTTCACAACTCACATTGCCACCTAATTTTGTGTCATCAGCAAATTTGCAAATATTAAATTTTGTCCCCACATCCAAATCATTTATATAGATTGTGAACAGCAGTGGCCCAAGTACTGAACCCTGCAGTATGATGGACCAGGAATTTTTTACAATAATTTGGCAGCTTTGATAATGATTTTCAAATACCAATGCACAAATTACAGATTTACTGAAATCAATTTCACAGCTGCAAATGGTGGAATTTGAACTCATGACCTCTGGATTGCCATACCTGTGAACCATTCCCATTGCAGCCTAGGTAGGGCAGAAAAACATAGCATGAACTCAAAGCACTACAATAAAATTTATAGATGCTAATTTAACTAATTTATGTTGTTTAGTTGTATGTTTGATAGGACTAGTATCTGAACAGAAGCATCTCTCTAAAAAACGTTCCTGAATACTCTAATCTAATCAGATTGCCAGCTGTTTCATCCAGTACAGGACAGTAAATTGTAAAATTGGCGTGATCATTTTCCATCATTTCCAGGATTAGCAGGACACTCATCAACTAAGCTACGTTTAGACCATAGCATCTTAAAAAGTAATAGAGTTATTAAAATATAGACCCTGCTGAAAAATAGTAATGAGTAAGCATTTCACCAATACAATTAGTTTCAAAAATGTTTTGATAGACAAGGAAGTCAAGGATTATGGAGGCGCAGACAGGAAAGTGGAGTTGAGACCACAATCAGATCAGCCATTATCTTATTGAATGTTGTAGCAGGTTTAAAGGGCCGAATGGCCTACTCCTACTCCTAAGTCCTATGTTCTGATATTAGGTTGGGGCAAAATTCAAGTATACAGCTTTTACCAGATGTCAATTTTGGAAGTTTATAAAAATAGCATCTCAGATGACAGGTATCAACAGTTCTATTCTCTACAGTTAATGAAGGCTCAGTGCAAGCAAAACTCAGCTTGAAAAACCACATTTCCAGTTTTCTTGTAATTGATTTAAAAAATTAGCACATTTTAAAATAAACTGAAATCAATTGTTGGAAATAACAACGAATACAACCTTTTCAGACACTGAATTCTGCTTTTTTTCCCCTTTTAAAATATAAAGTATTATCAGTAGCAGATTTGCAACATTGTCATAATGCATATTGCTCTCCAAGTAACTAAAGGCCCCTTCAATTTCCTGGGTAGATGGCTTATAGAACAGCATTGCAACAGAACTGCTGTGGATTCTCAAAGCATAAAGATCCTATTTCAAACAGACACTACTGTTCACTTTTAGTCTGTGCCTATGAACGTAATTCCGAACTTGTGTCCAAATTGGGTCAAATTTTCCCGTCTCTAGATCGAGGGAGACCGGACATACGACTAAAGTGCGCATCAGGACCCTGTGGAAGTCCTCATGCGCAGACCTCCAAGGGGAGGTCCTGGGAAGTTTCAACTTTTGTTGGGCAATTCTCCTGTTCCCTTGGATCCTACGCAAATGTCTCTGACTATGCTTTAGAGTCGGATACTTGGGAGAGATCCATGGTACTTACCTGAATAGTTACCCAAGAAATGTTAGATGGATTAGTCCAAATTTTCCATCAGAATCGGATCCTCTGTGTCCAACAATGATCAGTCAAAAAACCATGCGCTTACCTGGTTACATTAAAAGGATCTGACTTCTGATGCAGCAACCTGAAGAACTCCCTCAGGGCAGGAATGCAAATAGAGGCTTGTGAAGAGAACAGCGCAGTCACACCCCCTTTTTACAGCACAAGCTACTATATAAGTTTAAAGGACCAGTTTGACTGTCAGTGAATGGGTGAATGAGTGGCCAAGAAGGACAGTGTGAGGTGGGACAGCAGGAGCTACATGGGCGAGGCAGGCATTTGGGTAGGGGTGAGTGGGGGTATGGAGGTTAGTGGGGTCAGGTTGGGGTTTAGTAGTGCAATTGCATTGGGTCGAGGGGCGCAGTAGCTTGGGGGCAGCATGGTTCAGTGCTCTGGGAGGCGAGTGGGTTGGTTATGTAGTTAGCCAGATCTTAGACTAGGTTTTAATCTGTCTAACATTTCCTGGCTATTGAACTATTCAAGTAAGTTTCATGGATCTCTCCCAAGTGTCTGACTCTCACTCAGAGACAGTTCATAGAGGGTCCCAGGGAGCAGCGAAATTTCACATCGGAAGTTGAAACTTCTCAGGCAATTCCCATGGAGGTCAGTGCATCAGGTCTTCCACAGGGCCCTGACATGCTTCTTCTGTCATGCATCTGGCAATCCGGAGACCAGAGGATTTTGGCCATTAACATCTAGGTAACTACAAGGCCAACTCCCCAATCACCTCCCAACTACCACTTGCCAAACAACACCTGTCGAATAACAGCACCCCCAACTACCCGCAAACCGAACAGCCCCCAAACCCCTGGACACCCGTCTAACATCCCCCCTACCCTGACCAAACTGACCCAACCTCACTAACCATTTTGCACTCCACCCAGTTACCCACCTCAGCCAATTTGTGGACTCCTGTGCTGAGGGAGTTCTTCAGAATGATACATCGCAAGTCAGCCCCTTTTAAACATAACCAGGTAAATGTAGTTTTCTGACTGATCATCATCAAACGCAGTGGTGTACCAGTGCTGTTTGGAAGATTTGGGCCAAAGTCTTTTGATTTAACCAGGTCTACATTACTAACTGCATTGGAGAAATACCAATAAAACCAGAGCTGTCTTTTGATCAAAATAAACCAGAATTGTCAAAACATTGTGTATTATGTAATGTAAAGGAAACACCTCAGGAAGCATTTATTGCTTGGAAAATTCAAATCAACAGAATTTGCATCAAAAGACCCTAAGTTAAGGATAAGCAGTAACATTCATAGCGCAGCTTCTATTACCACCCCCCTGCTCCCCACCCCAGATGCACTAAATTGCACTTATTTCAATTAGATTCCTTCATTCTCACCATTACTTATTTTCTTGTTTAACTACAATTAGCCAAGCATCTTTCTTATTCTGGCATCCCACAGGTTACTGCATTATTGAGTCCACTGGACCTACTACTCTTCCCAACCTTGCCATAACTATTTGCAAGTAACACAGATGCCACTTCTCTTTTGGTTAAGTTTAACAAGTAATATTCTGTTGCATATTCTAATTTTAAAAAGTACATCACTCCCACTTGCAACATCCTTCAAGTCTAACTTAGGCTGTTCACTCCTAAGGCAAATTAGCATACATGCTCCTTTTGCAGCAGTATGTTGGCAATTTTACTTATTGTTTAACCTCTTGCTAACCTTCTGATGCTGAAAATGCTCGGTTCACTACTTCCCAGCGAAGGAAATTCAATTCTACTTTTTTTGCATACATCAGCTGATCTTTTAATAAAAACAGAAAATGCTGGAAATATTCAACAAGTTGGGCAGCATTTGTGGAGAGAAAGAGTTAACGTTTCAGGCTGATGGCTTTTCATCAGAACTGAAGTAAGAAATGTAATAAGTTTTAAGCCAGTAGAAGGTGGGAAGGTAACAGGAAGAACAAAAGGGAAGATATTTGATAAAGTGCTGGAAGGAGGGCTTAAATGGCAAAAAGATTTTGTGGTACAAAACCTGAAGAGAGTGGTAATGGTAATCGTAGAGAAAAAAGGTGTGCCCAGATGAGGCATTATGGTAACACAGCAACTGCCTGAATGCAACATAAGAACATAAGAACTAGGAGCAGGAGTAGGCAATTCAGCCCCTCTAACCTGCCCCACTATTTAATATGATCACGGCTGATCTAATTTTGGCCTCAACTCCAATTTCCCACCCTCTCCCCATAACTTTTCAACCAGTTACTAATTAAAAATCTGTCTATCTCCTCCGTAAATTTATTCAGCGTCCCGGCATCCACTGCACTCTGAGGTAGTGAATTCCACAGATTCACGACCCTTTGAGAAAGGTAATTCCTCATTTCTGATTTAAACCCACCACCCCTTAGCCTAAAACTATGGCCTCTCATTCTAGAATGCCCCACAAGGGGAAACATCCGCTCCACGTCTACTTTGCCTATCCCCTTTAGCATCTTATATACCTCAATTAGATCTCCTTTCATCCTTCTAAACTCTAGCGAGAATTGGCCTAAACTGCTCAATCTCTCCTCATAAGACAAGCCCTACATTTTTGGAATCAATCTAGTGAACCTCCTCTGAATCGCCTCCAAAGCAACTACATCCTTCCTCAAGTAACATGAATGGATACAGACAGAAATGATGCAAGACCAAGCCAGCAGAAAAAACACAGGGAACAAGAGCAGAGGAAATTGTTGAACTCAGTGTTGAGTCCAGAAGGCTAGAGTGCTGAGTCAAAAGAGATGCTGTTCCTGGAGCTTAACTGGAATATTGTAGCAGGCCATGGGCAAAAAGGGTAGAGTGGGAGTAAGGTGGAGGATTAAATGAAAAGTGATAGCAAGCTCAGGGTCATGCTGTTGCCCAGGTCATGGAGAAAAAGGAGGTAGCTCAGATACTTGAAGGGCCTACACTCATTAAGGAGGTATTGGATAGGTTTTATACTTAAAGTTGATAAGGCACCAGGACCAGATGGGATGCACGAAGGATACTGAGGGAGGTGAGAGTGAAAATTGCAGAGGCTGTGATTTTTCAGTCTTCTTCAGACTAAGAGGCCTGGAGAATTGCAAATGTTGCACCCTTGCTGAAAAAAGGTTGAAAAGATAAGCTCAGCAACTTCAAGCCAGTCAGTTTAACTTCAGTGGCAGGGAATCTTCTAGAAACAATAATCTGGGACAAAATGAAGTCACTTGCACATATGCAGGTTAATCAGGCAAAGCTAACATGGATTGGTTGAGGGCAAAGTGAGTTAAACTAACTTGGGAGTTCTTCGATGAGATAACAGAGCAGGTTGACAAAGGTAATAGTGTTGACATGGTATACTTGGACTTACAAAGGCATTTAATACAGTGCTGCACAACAGGTTTGTAAGAAAAATTATAGCTCATGGAATAAAAGGGACAGTACCAACATGGTTGCAAAATTGGCTGAATGACAGGGAAAAAAATTGTGGTAAATGGGTGTTTTTCTGGCTGGAGGAAGGTGTGCAGTGAAGTTTCCCAGGGGTGAGTGTTGGGTCCCTCGCTCTTCCTGATATATATTAATGATCCAGACCTTGGTGTACAGGGCACAACTTCAAAATTAGATGAAATGAAACTTGTAAATGTTATGAACTTTGAGGGGGATAGTGTAGAACTTCAAAAGGACATTGGCAAATTGTGTACTGGGCGAACAAGTGGCAGGTGAAATTCAATGCAGGGAAGAGTGAAATGATTAATCTTGGCAAGAAGAACATGGAGGGACAATATAAAACAAAGGGCACAATTCTAGGAGCAGAGGGACCCGGGAATATAGGTGCACATGTCATTGACGTTAGCAGGGCAGGTTGAGGGGGTGATTAAGTATACAGTATCTTAGGCTTTATTAATAGGGACATAAGAGTACAAGAGCAAAGAGATTATGTTAAACTTGTATAAAGCACTGGTTCAGCCTCAAATGTGCACTGCATCCACTTTAAGAAAGATGTGGGGGCATTAGAAGAAAGGATTCACAACAATGGTTCCAGGGATGAGGAAATTCAGTTATGTAGATAGCTTGCAGGGGTTGGGTCTGTTCTCCATGGAAAAAAGAAAGTTGAGAGAAGATTTGATAGGAGCACACAAAATTGAGATAGTTCTGGACAGAGTAGATAGAGAAAAAATTGTTCCCATTGGTAGAAGGATCAAGAACAAGGGGGCACAGGTTTAAGTTGTTTGTCAAAAACAGCAATGGTGACAATGAGGAAAAACTTTTTCATCAGCGAGTGGCACACCAGAATGTGCTGCCTGAGTGTGTGGCTGTCATGAAGTTATTAATGTATATTATATTATTGGACTTTTTTTAAAATAGAGGTTTAGTCTGTGGGTGTGTCTTAATTGGATTAAAGCCAGCTGGTCTGGGTGCTTTGATGTGTACTAGTTTTGAGATGTAAGAGGGGTAGAGTGCATTTTTTGAATAGAGCATTCAAGGTAAGTGAAATCCGGCACCTAGTGAACAGGGACCAAACAATATGCTTATATTGCTAATAAAATTGATACTATGAAAGGGGTTTTATTGTTAGAAGAGGTGGGTTCAAAGAGGCTGGCGATACACTGAGAATTTACATTCAAGAGCTATGCTAAGTAACATCAGCAGTTTTGTGTGGGCAGAGCAGAGGCAATGTAAGATCAAAGCAGCAGTAAACCTCCAACTGACTCCACAGGAACCAAAATGAAACGAACCTTATTTTGAATTTGTAAGGTGAAAATGCTTTGACTGGTGTCTGCTTAAAAATCTATGGGTTGCCTTTGCCTTAATGGAGATTAGTTTAGGAATTTGTTAAAAGTTCTGCCCGACGTCACCATGCATCATTTAACACATTGACAAGCAGGCCACCGCCACCCCCCACCACCCCCCCACCCACTGGGAAAATCCTGCCCTACGGGTTGCTGTTGCATTAATGGAGATTAGTTTAAGAATTTGTTAAAAGTTATGATCGTAGCAATTTTTTGCCATGTATATGTGTTTAACTTGTGTAAATTAATAAAAATGTTTCATTTAGTTTAATATAAAACCTCTTGAGAACTGGTGGTCTGATTCCTGAATATAGAGTTGCATCTCGAACATGCCACTTAACAATATAGATTATGACAGTTGTTTAAAGTTTCCCTCTGGGATTTTTAAATAACTCAAGCTTTACGAAAAGGTTGTCTCATAACAATTGGGGGCTCATCCGGGATTAAAATATTTCTAAATTCATGATTGGTTTGGAATTGGTGAATCTTAAGGTTACGAGTACGAGAAGCACTTTGAATTCAGGGGTTAGTGAGGTGTTTTGGAAGTGGTGGGACTGCAACATGGCTTTGGCAAATTCTAAGACTTGTCTTGAAGCAGATGAGATAACTCTGGTTGGGTTGGAGAAAATAACTAGAAGTAAATTAACAAAATTAGCAGATAAGTTAAAATTGGGGCTAACTGAGGGTGCTAGGAAATCAGATATAATTAAAAATATCACACAGCATCTACAGTTAGAAGTGAAATGTGACACCAGTGAGTCACAGCTGAAGGTAGTGAGACTTCAGCTACAAATGAAGAAGCTTGAATTTGAATAAGCAGAGGAACTGAATAAGCTTGAATTTGAAGCAAAGGACAGAGAAATGGCTTTTAAAAGGGAATTAGAAATTGTGACGGTAGAGGAGGAGGAAAGAGAGAGAGAGAGAGCGAGCGAAATCCAACTGAAAATGTTGGCAGTTAAAAAAAGAAATGCCAGTAAGTGAGGAAGGATTTATCTCCAGAGTAGAATCCAGTGGGGATATGTTTAAATTTGTACAAGTTCTTCCAAAGTTTGAGGAAAAATATATGGAAACGTTCTTGATTTCATTTGAGAAGCTAGCTAAACAGATAGAATGGCCACAAGAAAACCGGACGTTATCATTACAGTCGAAGTTGTTAGATAGGGTGCTTGAGGTAAAAACTTCGCAATTAGAAAAAATGTCAGTGAATTATGTGATAAAAAAGGTTATTTTGAGTGCATATGAGTTGGTTCCTGAAATATACAGGCAGAAATTTAGAAATATGAGAAAACAGCTTGGGCAAACTTATATTGAGCTTAAAAGAGTAAAACAAAGTAATTTTGACCGGTGGATACAGGCATTAAAAATAGAGACAACTTATGTAGCCTTAGGAAAGTAATTCTTTTGGAAGAATTTAAAGGTTCAATACATTCAGTAGTGAGAACTCATGTGGAGGAACAGAGGGTTGATTCTGTAAGACAAGCAGTAGAGATAGCTGATAATTATAAGTTAGTTCATAGAGCTGAACTTTTTCTCTTGACTCTTTCAAATTGGAAAAGGATAAAAGGTGGGAAGGTGAAAGGAAGGTAGGTAGGCAGAGAAGGAGTAGCTGGAAGTTCATAGGAAGTTTGTACTCAGAATAAAGAGGTGGTGCTGAAGGTAGAAGTGACATTAGAAAATTGAGGTGTTTTCATTGTAATAAAGTGGGGCACATGAAGTCAGTGTGTTGGAGATTGCAGAAAAAATCTGTTGGAAATTTTGGGGTACAGAAAAGCTCTGGAAATAAAAGTACTGAGGATTCTGAGGTTCAGAGGAGAAACCAGTGGTTTGTGTACAGGTGAAATAGAGAGAATCAATGAAAGGTGAAGAAGTGGGAAATTGTTCACAATTTACTCAAGAGAATTCTGAGCAGCAGGTTGCAGGAATGAATTACTTCCCTAAGAGCTGCATAAGTTGTCTCTATTTTTAATGCCTATATCCACTGGTCAAAATTACTTTGTTTTACTCTTTCAAACTCAATATAAGTCTGCCCAGGCTGTTTTCTCATATTCCTAAATTTCTGCCTGTATGCTTCAGGAACCAACTCATATGCACTCAAAATAACCTTTTTTACCACATCATAATTCACTGACATTTCTTCTGATAGTGAAGTATATGCCTCAAGCGCCCTACTTAACAACTTAGACTGTAATAATAACATCAAGTTTTCTTGTTGTATGAGAAGGGAAAGTCTATCCATGTATACAGAATGGAGTAGGTAAAGATGTTAAAATTTTAAGAGACACAGGGGCTAGTCAATCCATAATGTTTTGGGATAGTGATATTTGTTGTTCAAAGCGAGTATTGCAGTAGAAAGTAATAATAAGTGGGGTTCATGGAGATGCTAAATCTATTCCATTGTGGAAGGTAAATTTAAAGAGCATATGGAAGACAGGTGAAGTTATAGTTGGAGTGTTGGAAAAATTGCCCATTGCAGAGGTTCATTTTATTCTGATGTAGCTGGATCACAAATGTGTCCGATGCCTATGATAGTTGAGCAGTCTGTAAAAGTATTTTCAACAGAGGTGTTACTGAAGGAACATGCTGGATTGGTTCCTGACTGTGCTGTAACGAGATCAAAGGCTCATCGGGAAGAACAAGATAAACAAAATATGCAGGCAGTTCAAAGGCAAGAAGGTAGTGTCAAAATTTGTACTGTATTTGATAGCATTGTTCAAGACAAAGGAATCCAGGACAATTCAGCTGAAATGTTAACTCAAAGAGGTTACAGTGGAGTTACAGAAAAACGATTTGTAATTAAAACAGTTATATCAGAAAGCTTATTCAGAAACAGAAGCAAAATGTATTCCAGTATCTTATTATCTTCAGGATGGTATTTTAATGAGAAAATGGCAGTCGGATCATGTGTCAGCAAATGAAAGCTGGAGGGGGGTGCATCAGATTGTTATCCCATTAGGGTATAGAAATTAGATTCTGAGGATTGCTCATGAAATTCCAATGTGGGGACATTTAGGAATTAGGATAACAGGAAAAGATAGAGGTTTTTATTTGGCCAGGATTGCATAGAGGTATAATCAAATTCTGTAGAACCTGTTACACATATCAAATAACAGGAAAACCACAAGCAGTAATTAAATCAGTACCTTTAATCCCAATGTCAGAGTTTGAATAACTCCAAACCAAGGTCATGATAGATTGTGTAGGACCTCTCCCCAAGACTAAAAGTGGAAATCGGTATTTATTGACACTAACGGAGGTGTCTACCAGGTTCCCCGAAGCGATACCTTTAAAAAATATTACAACTAAGAAGACTGCAGAGGAGTTAATTAAATATTTTACAAGATATGGTTTGCCTAAGGAAATACAATCAGATCAGGGGTCAAATTTCATGTCACAGCTGATTAAGGAACAGTTTGGGGATAAAACAATTTAAGTCAACAGTTTACAATCCGGAGTCACAAGGAGCTTTGGAAAGACGGTATCAAACTTTAAAAACTACGATAAGAGCATATTGTCAGGATTATGCACAGGATTGGGCTCCAGGAATTCCTTTTTTATTATTTGCTACTAGAGACGTTCCTAATACATCAACTGGTTTCAGCCCTTCTGAACTCGTTTATGGTCATGAGGTAAGGGGACTACTGAAATTGATTCATGAGAAATTGGTGGGTCAACTTTCAGAAACTTTTCTCCTGGATTATGTAGCAAATTTCAGGGAAAGATTGAACAGAGCATGAGAATTGGCTAGGGAAAATTGAAAGATATCACAGCAAATTATGAAAGTGAAAACACGAAGAAAGCTAAAACTCGCAGTTTTGTTTCTGGGGGAAAAAGTACTAGTTTTGTTACCAGTACTTGCTGGTTCATTAAATGCAAGATTCAGTGGGCCTTACAGGATTGAAAGGAAGTTGAGTGAAGTAAATTATTTAATGAATACTCCAAGTAGAAGAAAGAAGCAGAAGGTATGTCATGTTAACATACTTAAAAAGTACTTTGAAGAGAAGAGGAACACAACGAGGTATTAGTGGTGATGGATGATGAGGAAGAAGTAGAAGTGCAGGACTCTGAAACTGATTTTCCTCTAATCAAATTGGATAATGAGGGGGTGCTTGAAAATTTAAATGAAATGTTGAGTTACCTTCCAAGAAGTGTCAAAGTGATTTGGAAAAGCTATTGCAGTCACACAAACCTATTTGTGGAAATATGTTACATGATGTATGTATTGAAATGCCATCTTCAATAAAGCAACAACCTTAGAGATTAAATCCAGCAAAGTTATCACAAGTGCAAAAAGAAATTGATTTCATGCTTCAAAATGATATTATTGCATCTAGTTGCAGTAGTCGGAGTTCGCCTATTGTACTGGTACCAATACCAAATGGAACACAAAGACTGTGTGTGGACTATGGAAAGGTGAATGCTGTGACAATAGCAGGTTCATATCTCATACCATGGTTGGAAGTGTGCACTGAGAAATTGGGACAATCAAAATTTATCACAAAGAGGACTTGCTGAAAGGATATTGGCAAATACCATTGTTGGAGAGAGCAAACAAGATATCAGCTTCTATAACACCAAAGTGGACTATATCAGTTTCAAGTCATGCCATTTGGTATGAAGAATGCACCTGCAACATTTCAAAGACTAACAAACAAAGTAATTTCAGGTCTTAACAACTGTGCGGTTTATATTGATGATCAAGTTGTTTTCAGTCAGGCGTGGCAGGAGCATCTGGAAGAATTATTTACTCGACTACATGAAGCTAATTTGGTGATGAACTTGGCTAAAAGTGAATTTTCAAAAGCTCACGTATCTAGGCCATATCATTGGACATGGTAAGGTGGCTCCAAAAGATGCGAAAGTCAAGGCTATCGTGGATTTCCCAGTGCCTACAAAATGAGAAGTTTTGAGATTTCTGGGCATGATGGGTTTTACCAGAAATTTCTACTAAATTTTAGCCAAATGGTTGCAGCGCTGGCTGAACTATCAAAAAACAAGAAGTTTCAACGAACACTGGAGTGTCAGTCAACGAACACTGGAGTGTCAGAAGTCATTCGATAGTTTGAAAACTGCATTAACTACCACACCAGTTTTGGCAGTACCCAAGCAACTCAAGTTGGCCATTGACGAAAGTGATAATAGGCATTGAGGCTGTACTGTTGCAAGGCGCCGACACTGGAATTGAAAAACCGATAGGGTGTTTTTCATGGAAGCTGAATGTACAACAGAGAAGATATTCAACGGTCAAAAAAGAGACTTTGAGTTTTGTGTTAGCACTGCAGCATTTTGAAACTTATGTTGCAAACAAATCAGAAACAATTGTTTATACAGACCATAATCCTTTGAAGTTTTTGGACAAACTTCGAGACAAAAGTGCAAGGCTGTTCAGGTGGAGTCTATTATTACAACCATTTAATCCATACATATATTTATATATAAATATATATATATTATATATATGTTATACATATTGCTGGAAGGGAAAATCTGTTCACAGATGCATTATCAAGAGTTTGAAGCTTAAAGAAAAAAGCAACTTTTTTCTAAAAAACCTGGATACCAAGGGCTTGTGTATATATATTATGTTAATACAAGCATTTGGTAATGTAATAATGTAACAAGTACAGGAGATAGCGTGAGATGGGTTACTAAAATGAAGCTGTCTTTTAGAATTATGACGATTCATTTTTTGATAGGGAGGGTCATGAAGCTATTAATGTATATAATATTATTGGAACTTTTTTTTAAATAGAGGTTTAGTCTGTGGGTATGTCTTAATTGAATTAAAGCCAGCTCGTCTGGGTGCTTTGATGTGTACTAGTTTTGAGATGTAAGAGAGGTAGAGTGCAATTGCATTTTTTGAATAGAGCATTCAAGAAGGCGAGTGAAGTCTGGCACCGAGTGAGCAGAGACCAAGCAATATGTTTATATTGCTAATATAATTAGTACAATTAAAGGGATTTTATTGTTAGAAGAGGTGGGTAAAAAGAGACTGATGATACAATGGGAATTTATATTCAATAAGAAGTGCTAGTTATAACTTCAGCAGTTTTGTGTGTGCAGAGCAGAGGCAATATAAGATCAAAACAGCTGTAAGCCTCCAACTGACTTCACAGGAACCAAAGTGAAAGGAACCTTATTTTGAATTTGTAAGGTGAAAATGCTTTGCCTGGTGTCTGCTTAAAAATCTATGGGCAGGATTTTCCCCCCGTTGGGGACGAAGTTGAAGTGCTGGCGCGCAGAGGTGTTCCTCCAATCGGCACCCCCAATTGGGGCCGTGGTGCCATTTTATGTGGGCGGGCCTTGACATCTGCATGGAAGCACTATGCACTCACTGTGCAGGCGGGGGGGGGGAATCCCTAAACCTGAGAGTGGACTCTTTCGCGCATGCTCATGAAAGAGCGCACTCTTCTCCCTGAAGCTAAGAGCTGCCTTAGGGAGATCGCCTCCACTGTCAAAAATATTAATAGAAAAAAAAATTCCCTGATATGTCCCTTCATGTGACACTGTCACCTGAGTTGGGACATGTCCATCATTTTTTTTAAACTTTAATAACATTTTTTAAAACCTACATGAAACCTTATCCAGCCCGTGGATGAGGTGTCATGCTTTTTCTAATTCATGCCAGGGCTCCTGGCCTGCCCGCCAAACTTAAGGTTGGATGGGCAGGTCCATTAATTAGTTCAATGATCCTGTCAATAGCCTCAATTGGCCATTGACAGGCCGGCGGGCGCACAGCTGATTTTGCTGCGCCCCTGCCTACCTGAAAATTTAAATGGGGCGCGGTGACGTGGCATTGATGGCAGTCCAGAGAAGGCTCAGTAGGTTGATCCCAGGAAGGAGAGGTTGAGCAGGTTGGGTAGGGGAATGAGAGGTGAACTTATTGAAACATATAAGATTATTAGGGGGCTTGACAAGGTAGATGCTGAGAGGTTGTTTCTCCTTGTGGGAGAGTCCAGGACCAGAGGGCATAATCTCAGAGTAAAGGGGCGCCCATTTAAAACAGAGATGAGAAGGAATTTCTTCTCTCAGAAGGTAGTAAATCTGTGGAATTCTTTCCCGCAGAAGGCTGTAGAGGCTGGGTTGTTAAGTATATTCAAGGCTGAGATAGACAGAGTTTTAATCAGGAAGGGAATCGAGGGTCTTGGGGAAAGAGTAAGAAAGTGGAGCTGAGGATTATCAGATCAGCCATGATCTCATTGAATGGCAGAGCAGACTCAATGGGCCAAATGGCCTACTTCTGCTCCTACATCTTATGGTCTTATGACATCAGGAGTTCCGCCTGACGACACCGCGCATCATTTTACGCATCGGCGAGTGGGCCCCACCCCGGCTGGGAAAATCCTGCCCTACAGGTTGCTGTTGCATTAATGGAGATTAGTTTAAGAATTTGTTAAAAGTTATGATAGTAGCAATTTTTAGCCATGTATATGTATTTAACTTGTGTAAATTAATAAAATGTTTCACTTAGTTTAATATAAAACCTCTCGAGAACTGGTGGTCTGATTCCTGAATTTAGATTTGCATCTCAAACATACCACTTAAAAAAAGGTTATGACAGTTGTCTAAAGTTTTCCTCTCGGATTTTTAAATAACTCAGCTTTACCAAAAGGCTGTCTCATAACAGTGGTGGAGGCAGGTTTGAATTAAAGCATTCAAGAATAAACTGGATTATTATCTGAAAAGGTAGGATATGCAGGGCTACGGCAAGAAAGCCGGAAGGTGAATTGCTCATTCTGAAAGCCAGCGCAAACACGACAGGCCAAATGGCCTCTTTCTGTAACAATTCTGTGATTCAAGTTAAGTAATCCAGTTTAGAGGAAAAACAGAATAATGTATATTCACTTGGATATTTCCACCATTTTCGAAATCAATGTGGAAAGAGAAACAGAGTTAACATTGCGATCAATGACCTGTCGTCAGGCCCTTAAGTTAATAAAAGTGATGATAGATCATCAATCTGAATTAACTTTCTCTTTACATAGATGCTGCCCCACATGCTGAGTAGTTCTAGCACTTTCTCTTTTTATTTCATATTTTTAGCATCTGCGGTATTTTGCTTTTGTATTCACAATATTGTTTTATATTGAAACCTGTACAATATTTTATAACTAGTCTCCAATAGATTGTTTACTTAAAAGCTTCACAATGCCAGTCTTTGCTTTATCTTTCTTATAAAGCCACTGAACAGATTAGTAAATTTTCAAAATATACATTCATCAGGATCATTCAACTCTAAATAATTTTTTTTTTAAGATAAACACATAATATTGAGATTTAAGTTTATCTAGTCCCACAAAGATGGAGGTAGACAACCCATAGTTCCATCATAAGAATGTACCTCATAGGCTCAATTTAGGTTACATTAATCCCCGGGTACTTGACACCTGCTCTCATCAAGCTGTTTTGTAAATCATTGCTCCCTGTAGGGTTGTTTTGTGTTTTGTTGAAAGATATTCACCGTATGCAAACTTGCAAGCTCAGGTGTTCCCAGTTTCAGGGTCTGACTGAAAATACAATTCACTTTAATGCTGCAGCACATCACAGTGCGGCATATTCAACATGTCCACTGAATAAATTAGGGTGCATGTCGAGTAATTAAAAAAAGGAATGTACGTTTCAAATATGCTGATATCCATTTTTTATTTTAATGGTAGTTTCAAACTTGAGCGACACAATACTTTACTCTTCATTTACAACTCCTACCAAACTTCTGTTGTGGAGAGTTGTAAATGGTGCTGCATTACTATTGTTTCCAGTGACCAGCATGCTACTTTGCAACTGTGTCAGGGAATGAAATAATTAAACTAAAGTTTCACCTCTCTCATTGTTAATATGAAAGAAAATTCTCTGCTCGCCACCTATCTCCCCCAAACCTCGCTGTGAGTGAAGGGTTGGGAGAGTAGCGACAGGAGGGAGGAAGGAAAGAAATGAGAGAGGGGTTCTGCAAGTGGGAGGGAAGCAGCGAGCAGAAGGGCCAGTGATCAGGCCGCAGGAGAGATAAGTGCTGACGTGGCTTTGGGTTCCAGGAAGTGACAAGTTAATTTCGGCTGTTAATTCTACCTGATTAATCTTGTCAGGCTTGGCTTTTGTGCATTAATTTCCGGTCGTGAGGGAGGTTACCAGTTAGTCGTTGACAGGACCCTCAACCTTGCCCGGCCCATCTCCCGCGCATCCGCCCTCACGCCTTCTCCTCCCTCCCAGAAACATGATAGGGTCCCCCTTGTCCTCACTTATCACCCCACCAGCCTCCGCATTCAAAGGATCATCCTCCGCCATTTCCGCCAACTCCAGCATGATGCCACCACCAAACACATCTTCCCTTCACCCCCCTTATCGGCATTCCGTAGGGATCGCTCCCTCCGGGACATCCTGGTCCACTCCTCCATCACCCCCTACTCCTCAACCCCCTCCTATGGCACCACCCCATGCCCACGCAAAAAATGCAACACCTGCCCCTTCACTTCCTCTCTCCTCACCGTCCAAGGACCCAAACACTCCTTTCAAGTGAAGCAGCATTTCACTTGCATTTCCCCCAACTTAGTCTACTGCATTCGTTGCTCCCAATGTGGTCTCCTCTACATTGGAGAGACCAAACGTAAACTGGGCGACAGCTTTGCAGAACACCTGCGGTCTGTCCGCAAGAATGACCCAAACCTCCCTGTCGCTTGCCATTTTAACACTCCACTCTGCTCTCTTGCCCACATGTCTGTCCTTGGCTTGCTGCATTGTTCCAGTGAAGCCCAACGCAAACTGGAGGAACAACACCTCATCTTCCGACTAAGCACTTTACAGCCTTCCGGACTGAATATTGAATTCAACAACTTTAGGTCGTGAGCTCCCTCCCCCATCCCCACCCCCTTTCTGTTTCCCCCTTCCTTTTTTTCCAATAAATTATAAAGATTTTCCTTTTCCCACCTATTTCCATTATTAAAAAAAAAATTTAAATAAAAAAAACCCCCACTAGAGTTATACCTTGAGTGCCCTACCATCCATTCTTAATTAGCACATTCGTTTAGATAATATCACCAACTTTAACACCTATGTGTTCTATTGTACTATTGTCGTTGACATCTTTTGATGATCTGCTTCTATCACTGCTTGTTTGTCCCTACAACCACACCCCCCCCCCCCACCTCTCTCTCTCTATCTCTCCGCCCCCCACACACACACCTTAAACCAGCTTATATTTCAACTCTTTCTTGGACTCGAACTCAAGTTCTGTCGAAGGGTCATGAGGACTCGAAACGTCAACTCTTTTCTTCTCCGCCGATGCTGCCAGACCTGCTGAGTTTTTCCAGGTAATTCTGTTTTTGTTTTACCAGTTAGTTATTTGCTCATGGGCTAGAGTGGCAGCAAACCTCATTTTACCATCAGGATATAGCACTTGATGGACTGTTGCACAGCCATGCAGCTTAAGGGGGACACTGACCATCACCAGCAAGGTCCCCTCCAAGCCACACACCATTCTAGATTGGAAATGTAGTGTCATTCCCTTACTCTCGCTGGGTCAAACTCATAGAACTCCCTTCCGAACAGCACTGTGGGAGCACCTTCACCATACGGACTGCAGCAGTTCACAAAGGGCTTTCCACCATTTTTATTGCCTCATCCCTAATTGGCGTCAATGATGCCCACCTCCCATGAATGAATTAAAAAACCCTCCATCTCTTACAGTTCAGGTGCTTAAAGTTTAAGTTTTCATGCCCTCTGTATGGCCAGGGTGTCCCGACTATAGTGCATTGATGTGTTCCTGGTATTCCTTACAAGTTCTACTACCACTTTTGAGGTATGCATTATACTCTTTAGGCTAAACACTCAAAGTTTATATTTGGCTTCTTTACTGCAGTTACATACTACAATATATTCAACTGGCTAGCCACCATCACTTGAATCCCTCTCCTATGTATTATTCTACATTATATCACGATACACCTGATAGTCTCAACTTGTATTTGTTTCCATTAAATTACATCTGCCTCTTGTCAGCCTAATTCCCATGGTCCCTTGGTTTTCACCATCTCATCCCCAGATGTTTGCAGCACTCACCCACATTAGATTCATAGCAGCAAATTTCATCTTGCCTCTCTCCCACTTCTAAGTAATTTATATTGACACTCAAAAGCTTTTCTAACATCTAAACACAATGTCCATCAAATACCCCATATTAGGAATGCAGGAATAGAAGTAGGCTATTCAGCCCTTTGAGCCTGTTCCACCATTCAATTAAATTTTGGCTGATCTGTACAATAACTCTATATAGGGACCAATGTTCCCTTGCCTAACAAAAATCTATTAAAAAGAACCTTGAAAATTTCAATTGACCCAGCATTCAGTGTTTTACAGAAAACAGTTCCAGATTTCCATGATCCTTTGTATAAGTGGCACAGCTCTAAATTTAAGAATATGACCCCTTGCTCTGGATTCTCCCAGCAGATATAACTGTCTCTCTGTATCCAACCTATTGGATCACTACCATTCTAAACGCCTTGATTAGATTACTCTTCAAACGGCTAATCTCAAATATTACAAAACAAGTTTGTGCAACGTGTACTTATACTTTAATCCATTAACACCTGGTTTCTTTCTAATGAATCTGCAATGTATCTCCAAGGCCATTACAGCTTTCTTTAGATTTAATACCAAAACTGAAAACAGTACTCCAGGTAGAGTTTAGCCAAGGCTATGTACAAATGAAACCACTTGCTTGTTTTTGTATGTCAATACCCCTTCCCCCAACCCTGGGCATTTAAGGCAAACATTCAGTTAGCCTTTTTGATTAGATTTATTAAACTCTCTAGGTCTTCTATCTCCTTGAGGCTAAAACAATTAGTTAAACATTAATTCCATTTCAAAGACATGGTGACTTCCTCTTGGCCAACATTACTCTGCTTCTTCTGCTGCTTGTAGCTACTCCTAGACTCTCAGACTTTTACAGCATAGAAGGAGGCCATTCAGCCCATCGTGTCCGCGCCAGTCAACAAAAGTCTGACTACATTAATTTCGTTTTCCAGGGCTAGGCCCATAACCCTGGAGGCTAAGGTAACGCAAGTGAATGTCTAAATACTTCTTGAATGTTATGAGAGTTTCTGACTCAACCTTTCAGGCAGTGAATTCCCCGACTCCCATCACCCTTTGGGTGAAAAAATTTCTCCTCAACTCCCCACTTCGCCTTCGACCTCTTACCTTAAAATTATGCCGCCTGGTTATTGACCCCTTTACCAATGAAAAAAGTGTCCTCCTATCCACCCTATCTATGCCGCTCATAATCTTATCCACCTCTCCCAACCTTCACTGCTCCAAGGAAAACAACGCCAGTTTATCCAAACTTTCCTCATAGTTCATACCCTCCAGCCCAGGCAGCATCCTGGTAAATCTCCTCTGCACCCTCTCCAGTGCAATCACAACCTTCCCATAATGTGGTGACCTGAACTGCACGCAATACTCCAGTTGCGGCCTAACCAGCATTTTATGCAGTTTCAGTATAATCTCCCTGCTCTTATATTCTATGCCTCAACTAATAAAGGCAAGTATCCTATATTCCTTCTTAACCGCTTGCCTTGCTACCTTCAGGGATCTGTGGATTTGCACACCAAGGTCCCTCTGATCTGCAGTACTTTCCAGGGCCCTACCATGCAAAGTGTAATCCCTTGTCTTGTTAGCCCTCCCCAAGTGCATTGCCTCACACTTCCCCAGGTTGAATTCAATTTGCCACTGCTCTGCCCATCTAACCAGTCCACTGATATCCTCTTGCAGTTTACAGCTATCTTCCTGCAGTTTATGGCTATCCTCCTCACTGTTTACCACTCTACCAATATTCATGCCATCCATGAATTTCTTGATCATACCTCCTACATTTAAGACCAAGTCATTTATGTACGCCACAAAAAGCAAGGGCCCCAACGCCAAGCCCTGCAGAACCCCACTGGAAACAGACTTCCAGTCATAGAAACATCCCTCCAACATCACCCCCTAATTCCTGCCTCTCAGCCAATTTTGGATCCAACATGCCACTTTGCCTTGGATCCCATGGGCCCTTACTTACTTGACGAGTCTGCCATGAGGGACCTTATCAAAAGCCTTGCTAAAGTCAATGTAAACCACATCAAATGCATTACCCTCATCAACTCTCATGGTTACCTCCTCAAACAAAAAAAAATCAAATTTGTCAAACATGACCTTCCCTTAACAAATCCATGCTGATGATCCTTGATTGATGTGTCTCTCTAAATGCAGATTTATTTTGTCCCTCAGAATTCTTTCTGGTTGCTTCCCCACCACTGAGGTTAGGCTGACTGGCCTGTAGTTTCCTGGTCTATCCCTTCCTCCCTTTTTTAATAATGGGAGGGCATTAGCAGTCCTCCAGTCCTCTGGCACCTCACCTGTGGGCAGAAAGGATTTGAAAATTACTGCCAGAGCCCGACTTCTCTTCCCTTGCCTCCCTCAACACTCTGGGATACATCTCATTTGGGCCTGTGGATTTATCCACTTTTAAGGCCGCTAAATCCACTAGTACCTCCTCTCTCTCTCTATGTTAATTTCCTTTAATATTTCACAGTCCTCCACCCTGATGTCTATACATGATGTCTGTACTTCCTACAGGAGATCTGCTGTCATGGTATGTCACACTCATCTTGAGCCATCCTCACACATCTACTGTAGCTCATATGCAACCCTTCTTTCTGCTGCCCTCCATGTTTCCCTCTAGAAGAGATCTCTGTGGCTTTTAAGCTCTGATCAAATGGCAAAAATACTAAAATTTACTTTTCTGGATGTCACTTTTTAGAGTTCTTCTTGTTCCTGCAATTTCAAGCACCACTTCATTGGTCTTATGGTCTACATAAGCAATTTAACATACATCTTAGCTTCCACATTTCAAAGGCCTCTATTTTCTTTCACAGATTTTTATTTATTGTCCAGGTTTCTAAGGTATAAGTGCATAGAATGCAGCATCTTGAGTTTTGCCTTGTTACACGTTTTAATTTTCTTGTTGTTAACATTTCTCTAGGTATTTTATTATTCACTCCTTCAAAATGCCGTTGAAGGTTTTTACCTACTACAAATAGGATCAGTGGTCCATCGCCTGCAGGTTTCTCTATATACTCTCCTTACCTTATAAATTATCATGTTCTTCCTTTATCAATCCCCAGAAGCTATTCCAGTTTCCAAAGCATCCATAAGGTGACAATCCCATTATCAGCTCCCTTAAGTATCTGTGTGCAGGGATTTTTTTTAAAGCTCTCTTAGCCTGCCCATTGCATCCATTATCTCTAATTTCTAACTAATATTTTATCACGTCTTAGAAATTCTACTTCTGTTTTGGGAAAGTAGCCTCTTTTCTCTTGTGAAAATGAAAAAACAATATTTCCTTCACTTTCTCATCAGTCCTAACGTGAGCACGATGTAGGCCAAATAGGGATAGTTGTCCACATTTTGTACTGCTGACCGGCAACCCACAGCATGCTCATAAACCTCAATGTAACTCTTTTGAGTCAACCAATTAAACTAAACCAACAAAATAAGGGATAAAGCAAACACAGCCCCTATGTCAGGTCAGCTGTAAAACCAAGTACAAAGTTTAAAGGAAACTTACAAACATTAAACCAAAATATGGTTAAAGGGGTCGATAAAACACCCCAGTCCCCGCGGTGCCCACCAAGCACGGAAGGCCAATAAACCTCAATGTAGGATACTGTAGGTGTGGAGTTATTATTGTTTCTTTTAAAGTGTGACCACTGGTTAGTGCCATACATGTGTCACGAGCATTACATTAACACCTTAGCACTTTTAGTTTAGTAAACTACAGGATCAGCTTTCAAAGGATACCTGTATGGGCAGATCCAAATTATACTGTTAACATCCTCATAATTTACCACCCAGGCAGCTATTCTTTACAAACACAAATAGAAAGTTCTCACCAAATCTGAATTATCAGTTATATTTTCACATTTGCTGACTCCTTCCTAACATTAAAAATGAAGTTGCAAATTGCTAGAAAGCTTTTAAATGAGACTTTGCACAGGCTACAATTATACTGCGAAAGCAAAATAATGTGAATGCTGGAAATCGGAAAAATAAAACATAGTTAGTAAACACCCAGAAGGTCAGATAGCATCTGTGAAGAAAGATCAACTGAAATGTTTATTCACCCTCTCCATAGATGCTGCCTGACCTGGAGTGTTTCCAGCATTTTCTTCATTTATCATAATTATACTGCAGTGGAAGCAAAGCATAAAGGAGTGGAAATACAGCAGAGTGCAAGACTGCTTCTTGATGTGGTCCCAGAGTTTAACACTGAGCCAATGCTTGGGCAAACAGGGTGGTATGCATTATTTATTTTAATGATGCTTTACCAGGTGGGTACTACTTATGACAACATGCCTGACTCCATGCCAGATCCTTGTCCACTGCTCTATCCCTGAAATCTTGCAGATTTATTTTCATGTGCCAATTCAATTTCCTTTTGAGATCATTGATCATCTCCATTTCCACCAACCTTTTAGCAGAGCTCCAGGTCCTTACCACACTGTAAGAAAGTCCTTTCTCACATCCCCCCTATATCTCTTACCCAAAACCATAAATCTGTGTCCCCTAGTCCTTGTATCATCAGCTAATGGAAACAGTTCATCTCTATCTACCTTATCTAAACCTGTGATAAATCTTGTACACCTCCAACAGATCACCTCTCAGCCTCCTTTGCTGCAAGGAGAACAATCCCAGCTTCTCCTACCTAACCTTGTAGCTAAATTCCCTCGTCCGAGGAATCATTCTGATAAATCTCCTCTCCATCCTCTCAAGTATCGTCATGTCCTTCCTAAAGTGTGGAAACCAGAACTGGATGCAATACTGTTAATTGTTGCCCAACCAACGGTCAATAACATTTACAAGGTACACAAAACAGGGCAAATGAGAAGGTGTCCAAAATGAATACAAGTTTTGGCCTTTTGAAAGTAGTTTGTCATATGCGCTAACAATTGGTGAAAAATAATTTATTAGTTCTGGGTATTCATGTTTGATTTCATTAAGAGAAAAAAGCACTGTCGGCTAATGAAACTAGTGTCTGAACCATTCCTGTTTTAGAACTATTAAACTTTCATTTTGAGCTGTGCCATGATAAATAAACTGCTGCTCTCATTTCCCAAGCAATAGCAATGATCTCCAGACTGGAGGAACCACCAATATATTCCCCTGGGAGTTAAACAAACAAAAGCTCTCTCATGCTGTCCACTCCTTTGAGATAGAAAACCAAAGAGTTTTACGGAAAAAAAACCACAGGAATTATCTGAGGAGCACCTATAATTGAGATTCAAAATACAGCCTGGGATACTCTAATTTATTTATGTTTTTCTTCCCTAAACAGTATATCCTGCAAAACAGTCATTCATTAAACTAAGCAAATTTTACATAAATTGTTACTTAGATTCCAATCCAAAATTAGTCGACGAGACTTATTTCGTTTTGTCTGGATAGGGTTTGGATGTTACCTCTGAGAGACAAGCTGTTAAAAAGAGTAAGCTTTCAGCAGTTTTTTTTGTGTGCAGCTATTACGCTGTTTACAGTTGTAATAGGGATTCTGCAGGTTAAAGTAATATGTCATTCATTACGTCCCTCATATTGGTTTTAACATTGATACTCACCGAAAACACTGCATTCTGCAGCCCGAAAGGAATGGGGGTGAGTCTGGCCAAGGCTACCACTTTCAGTCCACTGCCTCCCTCCACCACTCTGACCACGGCGCTGAGCTGCTCATTGTCGCGGACCTTGGTAATGACCCACGACGCCAGCAGCCTCCTGCAGAGCAGGTGTGCGATGAAGGTTCCGATCAACACCCCGACCACCACCAGCCCTAAGCCCAGCACGAAACCGTACAGATAGCCGGCGGCCACGTTCAGCACGATGTAGCCCCAGCTGCAGGGAAAAGAGACGGCGATGAAACCCACGACGAAGAGCAATGCCCCGACCAGGCTGTCCAAGCTTTCCACCCAGAGCAGCAGCTCCTTCAGGTAGCGTCGCACCAGCGCTAGTGAGGAGAAGCAGACCAAGGTGAGCACGCAGACCAGCAGGAAGCTCTTGAGGCAGCAGCCGTTCAGGCAGTAGGTCGCCTTCGGGTCGCCCAGGATGGGCAACTCGCTCTCCATTCCCTGCTCCTGCAGGCTCAGTTCGGGCTTCACCTGGACCCGCTCCACGTTCACCGCTTCTCCCTGGGCCAGCAGCAATGAGTCGGGGCAGGGTCTCTGCAAGCCCCGGCTCAGCGCCAAGTGACCTTTGCCCAACTTCTTTAACACTTTACTCAATACCTGCAGAGAGCCAGCGCCAGAGTTCCACATATTTGGTCGGGGAGGAGAAATTCAATCTCTCGAGACCTTGCAAACAATCTGTGCGGAGATAAAAACTGGATATATTGTCTATTCCCTTCAAAAATTTGTACAAAAATAATCAATAATAAAATCCGATTTTCCCCTGATGAACAGGCTCGCTCACTTTTTCTTTAGTCGAAACTCTTCATCGTTCAGTGCAACTGGGCGGAGTGAGGGTGAAGGGAGGGTTAAAGCGTTGCCCAAGTGCTGCTGCTGCAACGGCTCCACACGAAGGGGAGGAGAGAAGGAGGATGTTCCCGCAGGCCCAGTGGTTGCAAAAGACGATGTTTCTTGTTTTTTCCCCCTCAGATGATCCCGATGTCTGTGACGGTGCAACGGAAGCAGCAGCTGGCGAGCGGGAGGAGGATTGCTACTGCCACGTCCCGTCTCATCTTTCCTCAGGAGGGGAGCGGAATATTCACGGGCACACAAACAGCCTCCTCCTGACTGTCAGTCCCCCCCCGGCGGCCGCCGCCGCCACCTAGCAGAGCCCCGGGAGGACACGCGCCCGCTCTCCCGGGCTGCAGAGAGCGCGAGCCGCCCGCGGCCCAATCTTCCTGAGCCGCACAGAGTCCACCTGGAGCCGCCGTCCGCTCCCCGCCTCCTCCGCCGCCGCCTCCATCCGCCCTCTGCACCCAGTCCGTCCCGCTTGGCGACCGCTCTCACCCACAATGCTGCTACTGCTGCACGTCACCGAGCCGCGCACAGTTTAAAGACAAGTTTTAGTCACCCACCGCTTAAAGAAACATCAGCGCAGGCTTTTACTCTACAAACCACATTCTGTATCCGTTGCATGGGGTTGATTCCCTGGGACACAGTCTGCTCGCTAAAGCAAAAACAAATAAAAAAATAACGTTTCCTCATAACACATGCTCATTTTTTTTCGCCTATTACAGACTCCATGGCGTTTTGCACTGGAACCGCTAAATCATTGCCACAAAATATTGGGATATAGAATCTTACAATAGTACTTAAACTGTATGAAGTTGTTTGGAGTTGTAATGCACCTAAAATAATAAAATGCCGCAGTGGGAGCACAGCGGCTGGGAATTTAAAAAAAAAATCCTGCCCTTAGTGCCTGCAGGGGCTACAGTGTGAATTAAGCAATAATACCGAAGATAAATGGTTAGGAGTGAAGACAGAGAATGCGGGAAATACTCAGCAGATCTGGCAGTATCTGTGCATAGCGGAGCAGAGTGAACGTTTCAGGTCATTGACCTCAACGACCAGATCTGCTGAGTATTTCCAGCATTTTCTGTTTTTATTTCAGATTTCCAGCATTCACATTATTTTGCTTTTATAAATGACTAAGAGAATCACTTGAAACTTTGGATCATCCATAGCAGCATCAAATAGATAACTATAAGACCATAAGACATAGGAGCAGAAATTAGGCCATTCGGCCCATCAAGTATGCTCCACTATTCAATCATAGCTGATAACTTTCTCAACCCCATTCTCCAGCCTTCTCCCCGTAACCTTTGATCACCTTACCAATCAAGAACCTATCTATCTCTGTTTTAAATAAACTCAATGACCTGGCCTCCACAGCCTTCTGTGGCAATGAATTCCATAGATTCACCACTCTCTGGTTAAAGAAGTTTCTCCTCATCTCTGTTCTAAAAGGTCTTCCCTTTACTCTGAGGCTGTGCCCTCGGGTCCTAGTCTCTCCTACTAATGGAAACATCTTCCCCACGTCCACTCTATCCAGGCCTTTCAGTATTCTGTAAGTTTCAATCAGATCCCCCCTCATCCTTCTAAACTCCATCGAGTATAGACCCAGAGTCCTCAAACGTTCCTCATACGTTAAGCCTTTCATTCCTGGGATTGTTCTCGTGAATCTCCTCTGGACCCTCTCCAGGGCCAGAACATCCTTCCTGAGATACGGGGCCCAAAATTGCTCACAGTATTCTAAATGTAATCTGATCAGAGCCTTATAAAGCCTCAGCAGCACATCCCTGCTTTTATATTCTAGTCCTCTTGAAATAAATGCCAACATTGCATTTGCCTTCCTAACTAGCGACTCAACCTGCAAGTTAACCTTAAGAGAATCCTGGACTAGGACTCCCAAGTCCCTTTGCACTCAAGATTTCTGAATTCTCTCCCCATTTAGAAAATAGTCTATGCCTCTATATTTCCTACCAAAGTTCATGACCTCACACTTGCCCACGTTGTATTCTATCTGCCACTTCTATGCCCATTCTCCTAACCTGTCCAAATCCTTCTGCAGCCTCCCTGCCTCCTCAATACTACCTGTCCCTCCACCTATCTTTGTATCATCTGCAAACTTAGCCAGGCTGCCCTCAGTTCCTTCATCTAGATCATTAATGTATAAAGTGAAAAGTTGTGGTCCCAACACTGACACCTGCAGAACTCCACTAGTCACCGGCAGCCATCCCGAGAAGGACCCCCTTATCCCCACACTCTGCCTCCTGCCAGACAGCCAATCTTCTATCCATGCTAGTACCTTGCCTCTAACACCATGGGCTCTTATCTTACTGAGCAGCCTCCTGTGCAGCACCTTGTCAAAGGCCTTCTGGAAGTTCAAGTAGATAACATCCATTGGCTCTCCTTTGTCTAACCTACTCGTTATCTCCTCAAAGAATTCTAACAGATTTATCAGGCATGACCTCCCCTTGATGAAACCATGCTGACTTTGCCCGATTTTACCACGCACTTCCAAGTATTCTGAAATCTCATCCTTAATAATGGACTCTAAAATCTTACCAACAACCAAGGTCAGGCTAATTGGCCTGTAATTTCCCGTCTTTTGCCTCACTCCCTTCTTAAACAGGGGGGTTACATTAGCGATTCTTCAGTCCTCTGGGACCTGCCCTGACTTCTGTGATTCCTGAAAGATCACCACTAACGCCTCCACTATCTCTTCAGCTATCTCTTTCAGAGCTCTGGGGTGTAATCCATCTTGTCCAGGTTTATTTATCCACTGTCAGACCTTCCAGTTTTCCTAGCACCTTCTCCTTGGTAATGGCCACCATACTCACCTCTGCCCCCCCGACTCTCTTGAACTTTGGGAATGTTACTCGTGTCTTCCAGAAACTCCTGTCATTGCTGTTCCACTGTCTTTCCTACTAGGCTCATCTCCCAGTCAATTCTGGCCAGCTCCTCCCTCATGCTTCTGTAGTTGCCTTTATTCAACTGGAATACCATTACATCTGATTCCAGCTTTTTCTTCTCAAATTGCAGGGTAAATTCTATCATATTATGATCACTTCCTCCTAAGGGTTCCTTCATCTTAAGCTCCCTTATCAAATATGCCTCATTACACATCACTAAATCTAGAATTGCCTGTTCCCTAGTGGGTTCCACCACAAGCTGCTCCAAAAAGCCATCTTGTAGACTTTCCACAAATTCCTTTTCTTGGGATCCACTACTAACCTGATTTTCCCAGTCTACCTGCATATTGAAATCCCCCATGATCTCTGTAACCTTGCCTTCCTTACATGCCTTTTCTATCTCCTGGTGTATCTTGTGCCCCACATCCTGACTACTGTTTGGAGGCCTGTACATAACTCGCATTATGTTTTTTTTACCTTTGCGGTTCCTCAGCTCTACCCACACAGATTCTACATCATCTGACTCTACGTCGTTTCTTGCTATCGATTTAATTTCATTTCTTACTGACCTGCTTATCTTTTCGATAGGATGTATATCCTTGTATATTTAGCTCCCATTCCTGATCCCCTTGCAGCCATGTTTCTGTGATGCCCACCACATCATACCTGCCAATTTCAACCTGCGCCACAAGCTCATTTACCTTATTTCATATACTGCGTGCATTCAGGTACAACACTTTCAGTCCTGTATTTCCCGAACCCTTTCTCATTGTCATCCCTTTATCTGATGTGCTTGAAGTTAGATTCCTAGCCCTTTCCAAACACTCTGTCCTATTTTGTGTTCTGAAGACTTTAATAGCCTCTCCTGGGCTCTCCTTTCTTTTCAGTTTTTTCATAATTTTCCATGAAGTTGAATCCACCCCCCCCCCCACACGCTAACCTGCTGCTTTGTTTCCCATTAGTCATAGTTCTTGGAGTTTTACCCTTCCCTCCCCCCAACTTTCTAGTTTAAAGTCCTGTTGACCACCCTATATACCCTTTGCACTAGAACATTGGTCCCAGATCGGTTCAGGTGGAGACCGTCCCAACGGTACAGATAACTCCTGTTCCAATACTGATGCCAGTGCCCCACGAAATGGAACCCCTCTTTCCTGCACCATTCCTTTAGCCACATGTTTACTTCCCTTATTCTCGTGTCCCTATGCCAATTTGCACATGGCTCGGGTAGTAATCCAGAGATTATAACCCTTAAGGACCTGTTCTTTAATTTAGTTCCTAGTTCCTGATAATCCCCAACCAAGTCCTCTTTGCTAGTCTTACCTATGTTATTTGTCCCAATGTGGACCACAACAACTGGATCCTCCCCCTCCCTCTCCAATATCCTTTCAAGCTAGTCAGAGATGTCCCTTACCCTGGCACCGGGCAGGCAATATACCATGCGAGACTCTCGATCCTGCTTACAAAGGATGCTATCAATTCCCCTAATTATAGAATCCCCTACAACTACCACTTGTCTTTTTGCTCCCCTCTCTTGAATGGCCTTCTGTTCCACATGCCATGGTCAGCTGGCTCATCCTCCCTACAGCCCTGTTCCTCATCCACACAGGGAGCATTTACCTCATACCTGTTGGACAAGGTCAAGAGCTGAGGCACCTCTGCTCCTGAACACAGGATCCCTCTACCTGCCTCACTTGCAGTCACACCCCGCTGACTCTGACCACTGACCGAAATTGAGGTACTTAATCTACTGGATGTGACCGCCTCCTGAAACAAAGTGTCCAGGTAAGAACGATCCCAGGAATGAAAGGTTTAACATATGAGGAACATTTGAGGACTCTGGGTCTATACTGGATGGATTTTAGAAGGATGAGGGGGGATCTGATTGAAACTTACAGCATACTGAAAGGCCTGGATAGAGTGGACGTGGGGAAGATGTTTCCATTAGCAGGAGAGACTAGGACCCAAGGGCACAGCCTCAGAGTAAAGGGAAGACCTTTTAGAACAGAGATGAGGAGAAACTTCTTTAACCAGAGAGTGGTGAATCTATGGAATTCATTGCCACAGAAGGCTGTGGAGGCCAGGTCATTGAGTTTATTTAAAACAGAGATAGAAAGGTTCTTGATTGATAAAGGGATCAAAGGTTATGGGGAGAAGGTGGGAGAATAGGGCTGAGAAAGTTATCAGCCATGATTGCATGGCGGAGCAGACTCGATGGGCAGAATAGCCTAATTTCTGCTCCTATGTCTTATGGTCTTACTACAGATGGGTGAAGGTAAAGAAACTCCAAGCAACCACCATGGAGACAGTCATTAAGTCACTCAGAGATGTTTGCAAGTCACAGCATTCCAAATGAGCTCTTTTTGGATAACGGCCCACAGTTCACTAACGAATGCTTCGCAGACCTTGCAGCTGCAGCCAGCTTTCCACCACTGTACCAATTCCTCAAGGTACCCACAGTCCAACAGTGAAGCAGGACATGGAGTTGCACAGTAAAAGCCCAATCGAAGAAGAACAAGGACTTTCCCACTGCTCTGCTTACTTACAGGTCCATCCCCTTACAGTGCGGCTCTTCCCCGGTGGAGCTCCTGCTGTGCAGGAAACCATGCACTCAACTTCCAATTCTGCCAAAGAGACTCCAACATACCTGGCTGAGTGGGAAAAAGAGCAGGCTCACAGACGGAAGCAGGCCATTACCTGCACCAGGCACCTGCCACAATTACAACAGGGTGACAAAGTTTGGATCCCGGACCTTGGGGAGACAAGGGACAGTCCTTCACCTAAATGAGGACCAACCCTGCTCCTACCAAATTGCTACACCAGACAGCACAGTCAGGTGCATCAGGGGGAATCTCCACCCACTCCCTAAACAAGCTTCCCTCATTGCAGCTTTGAGGGTTATTGATGAGGATGCCCAGGTGCTGGAGTCACCCCCAGTGCCCACCATTGTTCCAACGGAATGACAAACAAGAAGCAGAATGGTTGTAAGACCACCAGACTGCCTGAATCTCTGATGTCAAGGACTTGATGCAGGGAGATGGGATAGTACGAACATTGTTAATGCATGCCATTAATGTTGTTAATGTTTCTAATGAAACAGCATAAGGTTAGAATAATTTATAGTTGTAACATTAAAGTTGGTACTCAAGACTTATACTAATGTAAGACTTGAGGCAAACTGGAAGTAAACTAATGTCAGTCCAGGGAATCAAGACTTGGTTGGAGGTGTAGAAGGATCTGGTACCTAAAAGGTTAACATGAGACTGAGTACAGTACCGCCACAATGGTGATGTAAGAAGGCACATGACCTAGAGCTAGGGCCAATCTAGAGATAAGTAGCAGTGTGTAAGGATCTAGTATGAAGTCCTCTCCACACCTACTGTAAATATGTAAAGTTCAGTATTGTTAATAAAGACTTCCTTGTTACTTATACAAGACTGCTCCATGGTGTCCAAGCAGTATCCTTCAATAATGGTGACAACAGAATATATCATGGTACTAGCAGTAGAACTCATCAAAATCAAGACATTGCTTAACTGGGAGCCAATGTAGGTAAGCTAGCACAGGGGTGATAGAGGAATGGGAGTGGCTGAGCATTAAGGTATTGACAGCAGAGTTTTGGATGAATTCAAGTTTACGGCAGTTAGAATGTGGGAGACAAGCCTGGAATGCATTGTACTAGTGCAAGAAGAGTGTAGACTGAAGCCAGATGCTTTTCAGGGCCTGTTCCAGAGAATAGAGGTGGTGCAGGACAAAATGCACAGAACTATTACCTAATCTTTTCAAAAAGTGTAACAGGTCTATAACCTGCCTTGCCTCTTCTGGAGAAGTCTGTAAAATTTCTGGCACTGCAGTCATGTGCAGAATGTAATGCTACTAGAGTTGACTTGTTCATCAATTTCTGCCACACTTTTTGGCTCACTTTTCTCCCTGTAGCAAGTTACAACATAGTCTTGTTTTGTTGCACAGCCTTCAGCAGTATACCATTGCTGTCATTGTAGAAATTAGATAGCTTTAACTTTGTTTGGTATGTTGATACTATTCGAATATGCTAGGGAAGCAAGAATACATTCACTGCAGAAGACATGTTAAAAGTAGCAGACATGCAAAGTAATGTTTCAGGCTGGCAGCAATTAATTTTAGTATTTAAACTATGCAGGAATAGCTAAAACCTTCTCAAACTTACATTTAAAAAATGCATGACTACAAAAATGATGATTCAACGTCAGCTACTATCAGCAATTGGGCATGATTTTCCCTGGAAATTTTAGGCTCTAAACATCTCTAAGTTGGCTTAAACTGAAACGTGGATTTCATCTATGTTTAGTGCAAGATGTCAATTTAGTAAATGAGTTGAAACTTCTGCCAGGAGTGGCTGCCCTGAATATTAGGTACAAATGGAGTGCCACAGGGATCAGTGCTGGGCCCTCAACTATTTACAATTTATATCAATGGTTTAGATAAAGGGACCAAATGTATTGCAGCTCATAATCCTCCTGTGCTTCTCTTATTTGCTATTTCACCTCTCCTCTGAACCTTCTGTATTTCGCTTAGTCCTCAATTGTATTTTCTACCTGACACCTATCATAAGCACACTTTTTCTTCTTTATCTTAATTTCTATCTCCTTTTTCATCCAGGGCGCTCTGGATTTGTTTACCCTACCTTTCCCTTTTGAGGGAATATACCTTGACTGTGCCTGAACCTTTACTTTCTTGAAAGTAGCTCATTGTTCAGCTACAGTTTTTCCCACCAGCCTTTGGTTCCAGTGTGTCTGGCACAGCTCCATTCTTGCCCCATTGAAGTCGGCTCTCCCCCAGCTAATTACTTTTAGTCTGGATTGCACGTTGTCATTTTCCACCGTCATCCTAAACCTTAGGATACAATGATCACTGTCTCCTAAATATTCCTCACTGACATTTGATCTGCTTGGCCCACCACATCTCCAAGAACCAAGTCTAGCAGTGCCCCCTTTTTTGTTAGGTACTGCTGTAGAAAATTCTCCTGAACACAATCAATGAACTCTTTTCCCTCTCCGTCCTTTACACTCCCACTGCCCTAGTCTACATTTGGGTAGCTTAAGGCCCCCATTATAACTACTCTATAATGTATGCATTTCTCTGTAATTTCCCTGCAGATTTGTTCCTCTACATTTTATTTCTGTTGTTGATTTTTGATCCATTTAAGTAATAAGTACTTCAGGCAAGAAGAATGTTTTATTAATTTGGCTTTTCCTGTTGACAAAACAGGCTTGGGAGTTTTTAAAGCATTTTCAAATGGAATGTTGTGACCCACTCAATGATAGTATTCTACATTCTGGCATGTGTCTTTGTGTTGTATATTTATATCTTATTCATGGAAGATGTAATATAATTAAACATCCAAAAGGCATTTTACAACATTCCACAAGAAAAGCTACTAGATAAATTCAAAGCTGTGGAGATTCCAGGTAAGCCCTTGGAAAGATGTGGTGTTCCATTTCGCTAGTACTGTGCCTTTTTAATTTTGTGTTGTGTTTAGGATTTGACTGTTTAGATCTATAGTGTACCTGTCTCCTAAAACTTTTCCTTCAATATTTCACTAATTCATGAGCCCTATATCTCAGCCATCTGCAGGAACCAGAGATCTGGCAACCTCACAGAACATTCCCACCATCCTTGCCTTTCAACAGCAGTCTGCAGGTCACACTATCTTTGAACCATCAACTGAAGCTGGTGAGCTGTGAATAATGTGGCCTCAGTATACTTATGTTGATTATATCTTTGCACTACACTGATTTATGTTTGCCAGTATTACAAGTCCACAGAGTCCTGAAGGTGGATGATGGTTTTGACAGCACCTAAGCTTTGAACTGCCTTCTCTTCCTCCCTCATCTACTCCCTGCACCAAACACCAGCGCAAATACTTTTGCCCAGCAGGGATTAGTGCAGTGGGACAAGGACAAGCACAATCTGGTAAGGGCACTTCACATTCGCACATGTAGCTGCCGGAAAGTGTGGTGGACCAGACTTTGGACAGTTGGAGGAGTGTCCGAGTTGACCAGCAACTGAGTCTGAGCAGGGTGATAAGCCTCTGGAGTCATCCGTAAGATGGAAGATGCTGGATGCCCAATGTGAGGTTCGTGGAGATTTGACGAATATACTGGGGGCTGCGTGCCCTAGCCTGGACTGTGGAGGTGTTCATTCAGACCATGTGCACTGCGATCACCCACTCTTCGGAGTATCAAGCTTCGTCCATGGGCAGACTGTTGACTGTCCCTAGAAGGTAAACCTGCTGAATTGCTGATGCTATTGTGGGTATGCGCTCTGACCTACACACCATCTTCCTGGCTCTGAGCTTAAGAGAACAGTAACCAGGGCGACCAGGGGACTGGGAGCCTGGACACTGAGCCAGCTCCTGGGACCTCACAGGAAGGCAGGGAAGACCTTGAGGCAGTGAATGAACAGCTGCTATCACCACCTGGAAGCACCTCTCAGGGCACTTCTGATGGGGGCAGCCCCTACTCTGCCCCTCCGCATTGACACAGTCAGCCTCAAGTCCGGCGGTGACACAATGTACTCCTGTTACTCAGCAGGAGCCTTCTAACATGGCGGGGCCCTCAAGGCTTCAGTCGCACAGAGGATGCCTGCCAAAGTCATCCAGGGTAAGGAAACAAGCAGATCACTCCTGTGCAGCAGCAAGCGAGGGGGTAGTACTGCACTGGAGCACAAGTAAAGGAATTAAGAAATCTCCACACTAGCCACAAAGTGAGTCACATGGGTGCGTTTTGTAGATGTGCCCTTTAGATTTGCCAGAAGCAAGATGTTAACAAACCGTAAATTCACTACTCCTCATGCAGAAGTTCATTTTATCCATGAGCACTCTAGGAATTTTCTTGGGAAAAGATTCCTGAATTATCAGTAATGAATATTGGTCAAGATGCAAAAATGCCAACAGAATCTAAACGGTAAGTGTGCTGACAGGATTCTCAGGGAGGTCACATTCTAGATGGAATGACATTGAGATATAGGCTGTACACGCACCTCTGAGGCCGAGAATTCCTGACCTATTGGAACCTCTGTGTTATCAAGGAATCCGTTGTGTCATGGACATCCATGTGCTCACATGCAGGCTCTTGACCTCTTCGTTGGGATGTGCCCTCACTTTCTCTTCACCCTCATCATCAGAGGAATGCCTGCTGTTGGGATGGTTTTGGTTACAGAACGTGTCTGTTAAAGAAGTCTTAGTAGTCTTCTGTATGTTAACAGCAAGTCTTTATTAGCTACTTGTAACTATGTACTTATATACAGCAAGGGGTACAGGCAAAGAGCTATCTCCATGTCTAGGTCTTAACACGTCCCTGTTCAAAACCATACTGACCCTAGGCCTCGGTCATGTGCCTTCTTACATCACTTCATGGGCAGTATTGTACTCAGTCCCACATTAATCCTGTATGTGCCAGACCCTTGTGCTCCACCTGCTATCTTGCTCTAGGGCATCCTGTCTCTGAATGGCGAGGTTATGGAGAGCGCAGTACACAACAAACATCAATGAAACTTTGGACGGTGCATACTGCAATGCTGCTTTTTTACCTATCTAGGCTTCTTATTTTTAGAAACTCAATTGTCTACTTGACGCTGGGCCTAGAGGCCTGTGGCTGTTGTTGTAACCCCTCTCAGCATCTGTTCTAGGGGCCCTCACAAGTGCTATGAGCTATCTCTTCAAAAGGTAACCCTTGTAACCCAAAAGTCAGCCATCCAGGGCATCAGGTCCATTGAACATGTCTGGCACCTGGGAGTCCCAGAGAATGTCTGAGTCGCAGCTGCTGCACAGGTACCTTGCGCATACTTGCATAATTCATTGATTGTGGTCACAGGCCAACTGGACACTTAGGAAGTGATAGCCTTTCCTTTTTTAAGAATGTTCAGTACTGGCCTGCTGAAGCCTTTATGGCTAAGTGAAGCAGTCTATTACCTGAGGTAACCTGTGATCACCGGAAAGCTTCTGGCTCTTTCCATTTGACTGTGGCAGTCCACTGAAAATGCTATGTACTGACCTGCTCTTCAGAATACTGCATCTGTAAAGACCTTAATGCAGTGCTCTGCAGCAGGCTATATTATACCACTGAGGTCTCTACAGGCAGCCAGTAAGGATCTGTGGCAAAGAAATTCAGTGCAACAGTCAACTTTGCAGCAACTGGCACTAGGTAACCATCAATGTATTTGGAAGCTATCGACCCTGTTAGCAGAGAAATCACTGTTGCTATGGAGAGCCTGAGTCCCCTCTAGCACAGTCTCTCTGATATCTGAAGGTAGCTCAGTCTCTACCTATATGCATGAGTCCACCTGAGTCTCCATTGCTGCATTATGCCTCCATCAGTCACTTGCACCAGTGCAGGTCTTCCACCCTCATGCACCACCAGTGCATCCTGCACCTCATCATCACCCCTTCTTCCTTTCCTTCTCAATCTCCTTCTTCTTTCCTCCTCAATGGAGGATGTGTCTCCCACAGAAATCATATTCCATGTTTTTACTACCGACGAAGCTGAGGTACAGTTGAGGGTCTAAATTCAGCTTTCTGCAGGAAAAATGAGGCCTCCAAATAGCAAAGGTATCCCTTGGCAACACAGCTTTCAACATCAAATACTGACAGCACTCACAGCAGCCTGAACTGCTGAGGTCAAACTAAGGACCTAGCTAGTGACATTTAATCTGCCGTTACAATCTTTCTGTGAAGAAACAATATCCCCACCTGGCGTGATTCACATTCTCTAAGCATTTTATTGCTCCCAGCATGCAGTTTTAAGCCATCAAATTTAAACAAGCAATTAAATTGAACTTTAATAAGGTGGATGGACTCTCGAGTTCTAGGCCTGCCCGCCTACTGCATTATTGCATTCAGGCGTGATGACAGCAGGAACATGACCCAATGTCATTATGCATGATAATACATTGGCTTGGTCACAGTATAGGCCCATTTTCATGGTGTCTTATTCTGCCCCATGTGTTAGCGCTGCTACCAATCCAGGGTGAAACTCTGAAAGCCTAGTTCAGTGACCTGTACAGCATGGCAAAGAGAATTGGCGAGGTGGATTATTTAATTGACATCCCAGAGCACAGAAAAAAGCAAAGGCAGTGTCACGCCAATATGTTGAAGCAGTATCGCAATTGGGAAGAAGACAAACAAGCACAGGTCTGTCAGCCAGTCAGGATAGAGGAGGGTGAAAGGAGGACGAGTTGGACAATTCCCAAATTGAACTACCTACTGTCCGGTTAGTTAACACTGAAATGTCAAGGAGATTAGACACTCTGTTCTCCTATTTAACACAGAACAGACAGGAGACCTGACAAAGCTGCTCACAGCATTTAAAGAGACCTGTAGGCACAACCCTAGCCCTACACAATATGGATGTTGGAGAGACCATAAGACTATAAGACATAGGAGCAGAAATTAGGCCATTCGGCCCATCGAGTCTGCTCCACCATTCAATCATGGCTGATAAGTTTCTCAACCCCATTCTCCCGCCTTCTCCCCGTAACCCTTGATTCCCTTAACAATCAAGACGCCTCCCATAAAGCGAAATCGCTACCGACTCAGTCCTGAGAAATTGACGCAGGCTCAGGGAGAAATTCAGTACATGCTGGAGCACAACATAACTGAGCTCAATCAAAGTAGTTGGAGGTTCTGCAGTTGTGCTTGTACCTTAGCCCGATTGCTCTACTAGGCTTCGCATTGACTACAGAAGATTAATGCAGTGACCAGAGTTGACTCCTACTCAATTCCCCACCTGGAAGACTATATCAATAGAGTAGGAAACGCTACATATATAACAAAAATAGACCCAGTAACAGGACACTGGTGAACTCTCTTAACCACCTGAGCTAAGGAAATCTTGGCTCTCAACACCCTAGACAGCTTATTCTATAGAGTCATAGAGGTCTACAGCACAGAAAAAGGCCCTTCGAGCTGCACCAGTCAAACAAGTACCTAACTTTTCTAACTCCATTTTCCAGCACTAGGCCCAAAGTCTTGTATGCCATGGCAGTCCAAGTGCACATCCAAATACTTCTTAAATGTTATGAGGGTTTCTGCCTCTACCATCCTTTCAGGCAGTGTGTTCCAGATTTCCACCACCCTCTGGGTGAAAAAATTCTTCCTCACATCCCCTCTAAACCTCCTGCCCTTTACCTTAAATCTATGCCCACTGGTTATTGATCCCTCCAACAAGGGGAAAAGTTCCTTCCTGTCTACCCTTTCTATGCCCCTCATAATTTTATACACTTCAATCATGTCCCCCCTCAATCTCCTCTCCTCCAGGGAAAATGATTCCAGTCTATCCAATCTCTCCTCATAACTAAAACTCTCCAGCCCAGGCATCATCCTGGTAAATCTCCTTTGTACTCCCTCTCGTGCAATCACATCCTTTCTATAATGCAGATTCCAGAACTACATGCAATACTCTAGGCTAACCAGCGTTTTATACAGTTCCAGCATAATCTCCATGCTCTTATATTCTATGCCTCAGCTACTAAAGCCCAGTACCCCAGATGCCTTCTTAACCATCTTATCTACCTGTCCCGCTACCTTAAGCAACCAGTGGACAGATACACCAAGGTCCTTCTGATCCTCAGTACTTCCCAGGATCCTACCATTCATCATGTATTCCCATGCCTTGTCCTGCCCAAGTGCATCACCACACACTTATCCGGATTAAATTCCATTTGCCGCTGATCAGCCCATCTGACCAGTCCGTCTATATCCTCCTGTAACCTAAGGCTATCCTCTTCACTATTTACCACCCCACCAATTTTCATGTCATCTGCAAACTTACTGATCAAAGCTCAGGTAACCTACCCAGGGCATGTTTTGGGTCAAGGGTTGGTGTTTCCCAGAGCAGCAAAGGTGCAGACACTACTAGATTTTCCTATCCCCATAAATAAATGGGAAAAATATGATTTTTTGGGGATGTGTGGGCTCTACTGCAAGTTTGTCCCAAATTTCAGCACTCTAGCTACCTCACTGACAGACTTGTTACAGAAAATAGGTAATGTGATCAGGGAGGTGTCAAACAGCTTTTGAGAGGCTGAAAACTATTTTAATTAATGAACCAGTGCTGGCAGCTCCAAACTTTAACAAGCCATTTGAAGTGGCCATCAATGCTCATGACCTAGGTGTAGGAGAATTTCTTCTCCAAGATGATGGGTCAGGCATCGAGAGACCATTTGGACATTTCTCTGAAATGTTAAACAGACACCAAACGCGATACTACACTGTGGCAAAGGAAACTCTGGCACCATTACTGGCTCGCTCTCAAACACTTTGAATTATATGTCCAAAATAGTTTATACAGATCACAACCCCTTGACACTTGTGGAGAAATTCAAAACCCAGAATGCAAGGCTATTTCAATGGAGATTGTTTTTTAAACCTTACCACCTAAAGATAACTCACATTGCAGGGGGAAAAAACAATGTGATAGCTGATGCTTTATCATAGTTATAACAGTATAAGGTTGAAATGTGATTGATCGAGGATGAATGTATTTTTTTTTAATTACAACCTTACAATGAAATGATCCTGTTGTCACATTTCATTTCATGTGGTGTGGAGGGGTTATTAAGATCTGCTTCATGCCAAATTATGATTTTTAATCCACCCACTGGTAAACTGAATTGAACTTTTAAAAACAGACTTTTTAAAAAAAACATAGAGACTAAAGTTATTTGAACCCACAGCCCATAATGGCTAACCACAAGTTGCATTATTATACATTCCACATTCCAATGAATTGCAGTGGAGTTAGTCTTTCTGCAAAATCCGTTAAGTACAATGACTTCAGGGGAGTGTGAAGGACTCAACTTCAACTGTTAGAGGTGGGCCGCTAAGTCTAATTGCTTGGACAATGGAACCCTGGCTAAGTTAACTTCCAGACATGAGCTAATGGAATACATAGAAAATTATCTTTTTTGAATCCCCCTGGCAGTTGGAGAAGGAAGGTCACATGACAAGCCAACACTTTGTATGTTTTGAACACATGTTTTTTTCAGCAGAAACTGAGAGCCAACAGCTTAGGAAGAAGACCCAAATGGGGTCCCTCCTGCATCCTTTTTACTCCAACCCACCTGGTAAGCTTTGAGCCCTGTTTGCTGACTGATCATTCAGAGATGGCATGCTACAGACAGAGATTTCTCAAAATAATCCAACACAGCGTTACCGTCTCCTGAAGAACATCCAACACAGCCGTCTACAAATTTAAATTGCTAGCATCGAGACCATGAAATTCAGCCTGAAGCCAGCTGAGTCACCAAATTACAGAATATATATTCTTTTACTTTTTTATGGACTCCAATTTGGCCAACCTATTCTTCCCCACTCTGTTATCTCTATAATAAGTCAGTGCGTATTTTATTATGTTACTTAGATCAGTTTAAGTATAATAAAGCTAAATTCTTTCTTTGTTAAACTCAAGAAAACTTGTCCTATTGGTTCTTTTGTGATCGCAGCAGATAAACAGTTAAATATTTGCTGAATTGACAAGTATATCTTTTTCAAATAAAATAACCTGTTGCAGTCAGATGAGGAGAGGGCAAA
The DNA here is from genome assembly GCF_017639515.1 of Carcharodon carcharias. NCBI lineage: Eukaryota > Metazoa > Chordata > Chondrichthyes > Lamniformes > Lamnidae > Carcharodon > Carcharodon carcharias. The sequence goes on from NC_054472.1 coordinate 132,752,411, forward strand.
GAGGGGAGCCATTCGACCCTGCCTCACCTGGTCGTAACAACCACAAAAAAGAAAGGTGACACCGGGCATTTCTGGTACATGCAGCATGCACACCCTCATGGACAACGCCCCAGCCAACAGACCTGACAGAAGAATTGATCTTGTTGGTAGAGATGTGGCTAGGTATAACATCCAGATCACTGCAATTAAGACTGAACGTGGAGCTACTGATATGGTGTTTGCAGTTAGATGGCTCCGGGATAAATGCCGAGAACAGAACGTGGACTTCAAAACCATATTTGTTGACCTGACCAAGGTCTTTGACACAGTCAGCTGTCAGGGCCTTGGGAAGGTATTGGAGGAATTCACCTGCCCTGTGAAATTCATTACAATGCTTTGACAGTTCTATGATAGCATGCTCACACATGTCCTGGATGATGATGAATCTTCTAACCCATTTCTAGTCACTAATTGTGTTAAAAATCAGCTGACTGCTGGTGCCAACCCATTTCAGAATGTTTTCTCTTTTATGCCCTTTGATGCTTTCCATAATGGCGATCCTGTCATCGAAATCAGACATTGCAAGGTCAGAAAGCTGTTCAATCTGCGACAACTCCAGACAAAGACCAAGGTTTCCAAGGACATACTTCATGATTCCCTATTTTCCCATGACTGACAACCAGCTGCCACTTCAGAGCTGGACATATAATGTAGCATGGACTTATTCTCCAATGCATGTGACAGCTCCAGCGTTATGAAGAAAACTTAAGTCATGTATCCAGCCTGCTCCAGAAAAGCCCCATCTTGAGCCTAAGGTTTCAGTCCATAACCAGAACCTGTCAGCAGTGGATAAATTCACTTATCTGGGCAGCACACTCTCTTGAGTTGTCTGTATTGACGATGAGACATGTACAAGAATTCCAAAGCAAGTCTAGCCATCAGCAGGCTTCAAACATCAGACTGGGAACAAAGAGGAGTAAGTCTGTCCACCAAACTGAAAGCCTATAGAGCAATATTCCTGCTCTCTCTGCTCTATACATGCAAGACTTAGACTGTGTACCAGTATAATACCAAGAAGCACAATCACTTTCACTTCAGCTAACTTCAGAAACTTCTGAAGACCAGATGGCAAGACAAAGTGCCAAACACTGAGGTGCTCATCCAAGCTGGCATACCAAACATCCACACCATTTTAAGACAGTCACAACTGAGTTGGATTGGTCATGTAGCCAGAATGCCTGACAATTGCTTACCAAAGCAAATCTTCTATGGAGAATTTGAGTCTGGAGTGTGCTTTCATGGTCATCAAAAGAAGCGCTACAAGGACACTCTGAAGGCTTCACTTAAGAATTTTGATATTATCTTCGAGTCCTGGGAGAAACTTTCCAGTTCAACCAAATAAAAAATGGTGTGCTTTCTTCAAAAACGAGCGCATATCAGAGGCAGAGAGAAAATGCAAGGAGAGGAACTCCTGAACCAGCAACTCGTCCAAAATTCAATTGTCTAGGATATCCTGTCCTATTTGCAGCAGAACCTTTCGGTTGCACACTGGCCTTAACAATCACTATGTACCCACTGGAACCCTACCAAACAGCCCAGATGATGAATGTGGTCATCTTTGCCTCAAAGGATGAACAAAAATCATGAGCCCTGCATGTAAGTCTAATTCATTGATAAAAACCATAAACAGCAAGGGACTCATCACTGAGCCCTACAGAACCCTACTGAAAACATTCTTCCACTCACAAAAATGTCCAGCAACCATAGCCCTTTGCTCCCTGCCACTGAGCTAAATTTGGATCTAACTTGCCACTTTACTTTGGATCCCATGAGTTTTTAATTTTTTGACTGGTCGGCCATGTGGAACCATGTTAAAAGCCTTGATTAGATCTATGTAAATTATATCAAATATGCTAACCTCAATGACCTTCTAAATGTCTCCTCAAAAAAATTCAATAATTTTATTCAGACACAACCTTCCCTTAACAAGTTCCTGCTGACTGTCCTTGATTAATCCATGCCTCTCTAAATGATGATTAATACTGTCTCCAGAATTTTTTCAAATAATTTGCCCCTCACCAATGTTACACACAATATATGAACTGTTTTTGTGTGGTTGTAAATCAGTATTCATTGATAGAATGAAAATGGGGAGGTGATGGCGTAGTGGTATCGTTGCTGGACTAGTGATCCAGGGACTCAGGGTAATGCTCTGGGGGACCAGGGTTTGAATTCAATAAAAATTTGGATTTAAAAAAGTCTAGTGATGATCATGTTGTTAAAAACCCATCTTATAACTCCAAACCCCATAGCAATATGTTTGACTCTTAAATGCCCTAGCAAGCCACTCAGTCGTAACAAACCGCTACAAAATCACAAAAAAGGAATGAAACCAGACAACCACTGGAAATGACAATGGCAATCTCAGCCCTGTCGACCCTGCAAAGTCCTCATTACTAACATTTGGGGGCAAGTGCCAAAGTTGGGAGATCTGTCTCACAGACTCGTCAAGCTAGTCATGTAACAGCCTGACTCACAGCATCATACCTTATAGATAATGTCCCAGAAACCATCATCACCAGCCCTGGGTATGTTCTGTCCCACTGGCAGAGCAAACCCAGCAGAGGTGGCAGCACAGTGGTATACAGTGGGGAGGAAGTTACCCTGAGAGTCCTTAACATCGACTCAGGACCCCATAAAGTCTCATGGCACTAGGTCAAACATGGGCAAGGAAACCTCCTGCTGATTACCACTTACCACCCTCCCTCAGCTGATGAATCAGTACTCCTCCATGTTGAACGCCATTTGGAGGAAGTACTGAGGGTGGCAAGGGCCTGAAATGTACTCTGGGTGGCAGACTTCAATGTCCATCACCAAGAGTGGCTTGGTAGCACCATTACTGATCGATCTGGCTGAGTCCTAAATGATATAGTTGCTAGACTGGGTCTGCGACAAGTGGTGAGGGAATCAACAAGAGGGAAAAATATACTTGACCTCATCCTCACCAACCTGTCTGCTGCAGATGAATCTGTCCATGACAGTATCAGTAGGAATGATCACCGCATGGTTATTGTGGAGACAAAAGGCCTGCCTTCACGTTGAGGATACCCTCCATCATGTTGCATGGCACTACCACCGTGCTTTTGAACAGATCCAGCAACTCAAGACTGGGCATCCATGAGGCACTGTGGGCCATCAGCAGCAGCAGATTTGTACTCAAAAACAATCTGTTATCTCATGGTCCGGCAAGTCCCCCACTCTACCATTACCATCAAGCCTGATTCAATAAAAAGTGCAAGAGGGTGTGCCAGGAGCAACACCAGGCATACCTAAAATTGAGGCGTTAACCTGATGAAGCTATAACACAGGGCTACTTGCGTGCCAAAAAGCATAAGCAGCAAGTGATAGATAGGGCTAAGTGATCCCACAACCAACGGATCAGATCTAAGCTATGCAGTCCTGTCACATCCAGTCGTGAATGGTGGTGGACAACTAAACAACTCACTGGAGGAGGATGCTCCACAAATATCCCCAATGATGGAGGACACCAGCACATCAGTGCAAAAGATAAGACTTAAGCATTTGCTACAATCTTCAGCCAGAAGTGCCCAGTGGATGATCCATCTCGGCTTCCTCCGGAGGTCCCCAGCATCACAGATGCCAGTCTTAAGCCAATTTGATTCACTCCATGTGATACCAAGAAATGGCTGAAGGCACTGGATACTGCAAAGGCCATGGGCCCTGATGACATTCCGGCAATAGGACTGAAGGTTTGTGCTCCAGAACTAGCTGTGCCCCTAGCCAAGCTGTTCCAGTATAGCTACAACACTGGCATTTACTCGGCTATGTGGAAAATTGCCCAGGGAAATCCTGCACAAAAAAAGCAGGACAAATCCAACCCAGCCAATTTTGCCCCAACAGTCTACTCTTGATCATCGGTAAAGTAATGGAAGGGATCATTAACAATGCTATCAAGTGGCACTTGCTTAGCAATAACCTGCTCACTGATGCCCAGTTTGGGTTCCTCCAGTGCCACTTAGCCCCTGACCTCATTACAGCCTTGGTTCAAACATGGACAAAAGAGTTGAACTCCCGAGGTGAGGTGAGAGTGACTGTCCTTGACATCAAGGCCGCATTTGACTGAGTGTGGCATCAAGGACCAGAACTGGCATCAATGGAATCATGGGGAAAACTCTCTGCTGGTTGGAGAAATACCTAGCACAAAGGAAGATGGTTGTGGTTATTGGAGGTCAGTCATCTCAGCTCCAGGACATCACTTCAGGAGCTCCTCAGGGTAGTGTCCTAGGCTCAACCATATTCAGCTGCTTCATCAATGACCTTCCTTCCATTATAAGGTCAGAAGTGGGGATGTTCGCTGATAATTGCACAATGTTCAGCACCATTCACGATTCCTCAGATGCTGAAGCAGTCCATGTCCAAATACAGCAAGACCTGGACAATATCCAAGCTTGGACTGACAAGTGGCAAGTAACATTGGCACTACACAGTGCCAGGCAATAACCATCTCCAACAAGAGAAAATCCAACCATCACCCTTGATGTTCAATGACATTACCATCACTGAATCCCCCACTATCACCACAATCAACTTCCTGGGGGTTACCATTGACCAGAAACTGAACTGGACTATCCATATAAATACTGTGGCTTCAAGATCATGTCAGAGGCTAGGAATCATGCAATGAATAAACCCCCTCCTGACTCCCCAAAGCCTGTCCACCATCTACAAGGCACAAGTCAGGAGTCTGATGGAATACCCCCCACTTGCCTGGATGAGTGCAACTCCTATGACACTGAAGAAGCTGGACACTGTCCAGGACAAAGCAGCCCGCTTGATTGGCACCACATCCACAAACATTCACTCCCTCTATCACCGATGCAGTTAGCAGCAGTGTGGACCATCTACAAGATGCACTGCAGAAATTCATCAAGGCTCTTTAGACAGCACCTTCCAAACCCACTGCCACTACCATTTAGAAGGACAAGTGCAGCAGATAAATGGGTAAACCACCGCCTGGAAGGTACCCCCCAAGTCACTTACCTTCCTGATTTGGAAACATATTGCCGTTCCTTTGTGGTCGTTGGCGCAAAATCCTGGAACTCCCTTCCTAACAGCATTGTGGGTGTACCTACAACACATGGACTGTAGTGGTTCAAGAAGGCAGCTCACCAGCACCTTCTCAAGGGCAACTAGGGATGGTCAATAAATGCTGGCCCAGCCAGCAAAGCCCACATTCCATGTATGGATTAAAAAAACCCTTGCTGCTCATGAATAATCCTGGTTGTTTCAGGGTGCCTGGACTGCCACATTGGTACATTCAGTGCTGCCTGGTACCTGTGGGAAGCCAGTCAAACCCACAAAGCTGAGCACCCTCTCCCTGACTGGTATCATCAGAAGCAGAGCTGACATAATTATAAAGCAAAATCTGAGGGTGCTGGAAACAGCTGGAAACAGAAAATGCTGGAAATACTTAGCAGGCCTCATAGCATCTGTGGAGGGAGAAACAGACCAGGATTTTCTGTGCCCATTGGTGTCGGGTGTGTTGGGTAGTGTGAGCAGACAGTATGGTGAGAAGGCCAAAAATTGGTTTCACAACGTCATGAAACCAGTTTGCGATTGTCCGCTCAGCCTATCAATGCCTTCCCTGCCATCAGGAGTCGGAAACCTCATTGTAAACCATTAGCATATCATTATAAGGCCAACCTGCCGGACTCACCACCCACCCCTGCTGGATTGTCTGCCTACATCGGAAGGCAAACACGCCGGTGCAGAACATGGCTTAACAACTGTGACCTGCAGAAGTTGGGACTTAGCACCAGGACCTTGTTCACATCCCAGACATCCGAGGAGCAGAAGATGCTGGAGCCCAACAACAATGGGATCCTGGAGGAACGTCCATGACATGCTGGGTGGATTTTCATGGACATGGCTCTGCTGCGAAGCAGCTCACAGGAGGTGGAAAGTCACCGTTGATGCTCACAACAGATGATTGTCAAGGGGGTGGGAAAGGAAGGTCTACGGTCAATTGGGAGAGGAATGAAGGTGTCAGGGGGTGAAGTCGGGAGGTGAGGTTGGGAGGGGAAGAATGAATGTATTGGGGGGTGAGGTTGGGAGGGGAAGAATGAAGGTGTTGGGGGGTGAGGTCAGGAGGTGAAGAATGAAGGTGTTACGGGGTGAGGTTGGGAGGGGAAGAATGATGGTGTCAGAGGGGGCGAGGTCGGGGGGGAATTAAGGTGTCAGGGGTATGAGGTTAAGAGGGGGGAGGGAATACGGGGGGAGGAGGGTGTAGCAGGGAGATGATGGCAGTTGGGGAGGTAGATGTAAGAGGCATGGAAAGTGTAAGGCAAGGAGTTCAGAGCGGGGAAGGAGTGCAGAGAGGGGAGGGAGTCCAGCGGGAGGAAGGAATGCGGAGGGGGGTGTGAGTCCGGGGGCAGGAAGGAGTGTGGAGAGGGGAAGGAATCTAGAGGGAGGAAGGAGTGCGGAGAGCGGAGTGATTAAGGGTGAAGGAAGGAGTAAAGCTGGAGGACGGAGCGAGGGTGTCTGAGGGAGTCAGGAAGGGGGAAGGAATAAAGCTGGAGGAAGAAGTGAGACTGGAGGAAAAGGTAAGGCTGGAGGAAGGAGTCGGGAGGGGGAAGGTCTAAGGGTGATCAAAGAAGCAAGGGAGTCTGAGGGATTTGGGAAGGGAGAGGGTCCAAGCGGGCATAGCCCTGTGGGGAGGCATTGGAGGACTAAGAGAAGGAAAGAGCCCAGAGGGGGGGAAGGGGTTCTGGGGGGAAGGGGTCTGGAGGAGGGAAGGGGTCCGGAGGAGGGAAGGGGTCTGGGGTGAAGGAGCCCAGAGTCGGGGTGTACAGGTGAAAGTGCAAGGGAGGGGTCTTATGGGTCCATGACTGCCTCCTGGGGAGCAAACTAAGGGTGTGTTTGGTATGTGGGAATAGTGAGAATGACCAAGGGCAGAGCGAGGCAGTAGGGTGGGAGGGTGAGAGTTTGACAGTAGCAGTAGGAGGGACTGTGAAGGTGGTTGGTGGGGACTCAGAGACAGGAATGGATGTTTGGGGTGGGAAGGAGGAGGTCAGGGAGGTAAATGTGGATGGGGGTGGGATATTCAGGAAGGACGGGAATGTGCATGTTCACCTGGACATTCCCGAAGGAAAAGGGTTGTGGCTGGTAGGTCACGGAAAGGAGGTGGAAGGTGATGCTAAGGGGGGTCAAATGTGATGGGGGAAAGGAAATGGGTGACTGGGAGAGGGGAAAAGGCAGAGGAGCTTATGAGAAAGTGAATCCAGATCAGGCTGTCCAAATCGAAAGTGAAACAAAAGTCATGTTGGGTGAGATCAGGTGCTGCATGGGAGTGTGATCTTTAGGTGGGCGGAGATGCAGGTCAACTCAAATGGACAACTGAAAGTGAACCCCAGCAGGCAGCATTCAAAATGCTCAGGACATTGAGGTAAGTTTGATACGTGAAGGATCCGTGTGCTTGGGAGATTGCTTGCACGAGGCTCACACACATTTCTCCCTCCAGAATCACTTGTTGGCCAGCTGCTCCCTTTGCAGTAACAGAGGATGAGGCTGAGGGGCTCACAAGCAAAGGGTACTCGGAGGGAGAGGATAACCTCTGAGATTCCTGAGTGGATGACCCAGGGGTGTCCTCCGCTCTTCGGGTGCCCAGGGACCCTGGCCTGATTCCTTGAGGGGAATGAATGCACGGAGGGATGTCAAGGTGCCCCATTTCCCTCTTGCATTGTCACTGCAGGAACTCACCCATGGCTCCCACGATGGAGTGCAGGTCTGCACATATCTCCGCATTCTGCTGGAACAGGGTCTCCATGGCAACTGCCATCCTCCCCATGGAGACGTACATGTGGGCACCACTTCATCAGAGAGCTGGTGGACACACTCCTCCTGACTTGCATGCCACTCTGTAGAAGGCTTTCAACAGCTCTGTGTGATGTTCCCCCACCTTCTGCTGACTCTCCACAATGAGTTGGAAGGCAAAATCTAGAGGCTCGTCATCTGATTCAGATCCCACAGCTGCCTGATCTCCAGTGGTCTTCAGAGTGACAGGGAGCTCACATGAACCTGCCTCCTGCTGCTGCTGCTGCGGCATGTGTCTGTGTAATGACCACCAGATTGTGAACCTGATCCCACTCTAGATCTAAGTTCTACTGAGTTGTGTGTCTTTGTGCTGGTGCAGGGTGTGGGTAAGTGCTGAGACCGGTCTTCCAGGCTGCTTAGTTCTTCAATGGAGGAGGAGTCTTCTTGGGTAGAGGTGAGGACGTGGATTGAGCTGAGGGACTGGCTGGCTGAGGGTATTGGTTGATTGGCAGAGCTCCTTGTGAACCGTAGTAGAGATAATAGTGCATGGCAGCAGAGTCAAAGGCAGGAGAGAGAGACTACTCACATTTGCATTGAGAGAGGGATGATGTGATGCAGGATCCTTACGAGGGTGTTTTCCGTCAACTTCACCATCACCGCAGGCATGGTCCATGTCCTCACCAGTCAACATGATGACACACACCATAAAGTGAGTGAGAGGCCTAATGTGCACCACTTCACCCCCAGTCTGGGACCTCTTCCCTCCTGATATGAGCAGGCTTCTCCTGCATGAAAACAGCTGGAGAGAGTGTGAGCAGGACACATGGCACAGCGTGGAATATTTGTGTAGTGAGTGGAGCCATGGACAGGATGAGGATGTGAGCTCAAGAGAATGTGAGCCTGATGGATATGTGAAGGTGTGTGTGAGAGTTAGTGGTGTTGTCCCTTGAGGCATGAGATCCCTGTGGATGTGTGATGGGTTTGCGAGTGTGTGAGTTGAGGGTGATGAGAAGAGTGAATTAACTTGGTGGAATGGATTCATCCTGCAGTGACACTGAGTAGCAGTCTTTTGCAGGGCATTGGCACTGATCACTGCTGCAACCACCTCCCAAACCACATTAGTGAGTTGTTGCCCATCCTGTGGCCAGAGTGGGGGCCATGCCTTCTTTGCAGCAGTCATGGGTTGGAAGAACTGAGAGATGTGAGCCCGGCTGGACTTTAAATATGGTGCCCAGCGTGATGAAGTGGTGAGGTGATGGTGTGGAGGGTGATTGAGAGCCCACCTGCCATTGAAACGGCATGTTTCCCAGGAATGCATAATTTAAAGCGGCGGGCTTTGGACAATATGGAGTGAAAAGCAACCATTGTGGCCGATGGTACCGCTACTGCTCTTAGTGCAAATCTGGGATGATTCTGCCCACAGCGTTAACATCTCAGGTCAGTGAGCTTTCATCAGAACTGACTGAAACATTAACTCTGTTTCCCTCTCCACTGATGTAGCCATCGACCGAATATGTACAGCGTTTTCTGTTTTTATTTCAGGTTCCCAGTGCCCACAGTTTTGTCCGGATGCAGCAAGGTGGAGTGCTTAACTCTGGGAATTTTGTAAGTGAAGAAATTCAACATAGGGCGGGAAGAGATGCTGTCTGGTCTTTTACAAAAAGGCTCCAGAGAAGGAGCCAAAGACAGCGAGATCTGACAGATGAAAGCTGGAGGCACAAATTAGGTGAGGAGATAGGTCGGTGATTGGTGGATTTTAAGTTCTTTTTTCCCTCTCTAAACTGGGACAGTAGTTTAAACTGGTACTGGGAAGATGTAAGTAGGTGAATTAAATTTATAGATTAACTAGTTAGACTGCATAACACACCTCCAAAAATTGTTCAGTAATATTTCTAAACTTGAAACCTAATTACTTAAATAAAACAAAGCAGCTCAGGTAATGTATTGCAACTACAGCATGTGGGATGTGGTGGACATCAGTGTGATACATAGCAACCACATCTGCAGTGTCTGCAGCTCAAGGACCTTCAGCTCTGAGTTGATGAGCTAGAGCCTGAGCTTCAGACACTGTGATGTAACAGGGAGGGGAGATGCTACCTGGATACTTTGTCCCGGATGCAGTCCCAACCTTTAGGCTAGTCCTTCAGATTTGGGCCATGATCAGGGATAGGTGAGTATATAGGTAGCATAAGGTAGCAATGGAAGAGACATTAGTCCTTGCAATTGTCCAACAGGTTCGAGGTTCTTGCAGCTTGTATGGCTGAGATCAGGGACTGCAGAGGAGGTGAGCAAACTGACCTTGGCGCAATGTTGCAGGGGGCTGTTCAAGTTGGGGGGTAAGTGGGTAGTGAATAGGGGACATTATAGTTAGGGGACGAATGTTAGTCTGTGTTTCCTGCCTGGTGCCAGAGTTAAGGACATCTCTTTGGGGCTGGAGAAGAACTTGGAGTGGAAGACGAAGGGTCCATTGTTGTTGTCCATGTTGATACCAACAAGGCATGTATGGCTAAAATAGAAGTTCTGCTGAGGGATTGTAATCAGCCAGGAGCTGAAGTAGAAAGAAGTTCCCGCAAAGGTAATATTCTCTGGATTACTAACTATGCCACAAGCCAATTGGCAAAGAGTACATAAGATCAGAATTGAATGTATAGCTCAAAGATTGTGGGAGAAATGGGATTTGATTCATGGGGCACTGGCACCAGTACTGGGAGCTGTTGGGACAGTTTTCACCTGAATTGAGCTGGCACCAGTCTACTGGCAAGTCATATAATTAGATCTGTGGAGGGGGCTTTAAACCAAATAATGGTGGGGGAAAGGTTCACGTGAGGTAAGATTTGGAAAGCTGAAGAGGAAGGACAAGGTAATAGTGCAGGATGACAATACAGGTAATGATAACCAGATTGTGATAGGAATGGACAAAGCTTACAAATATAAGAGTGCACCAGAAAATAAGGTTCGAGTAGGGGAAATAGTAAAAAGACAGAATTAAAGGCTGTTTATCTGAATGCACACGGCAATTATTAAATGATGGATGAATTGATAGCACAAATAGAAATAAATGTGAATAACATCATAGCCATTACAGAAACATGGTTGCAAAGTGAGTATGGCAAGGACCTGAATATTCTAGGTTATTTAACATTTTGGAAAGAGAGGAAGGAAGGAAAGGAGGTGGATAAGCTCTGTTAAGTAAAGGGTAAAAATAATCCGGTAGTGAGAAATGAGTTTGGTTCGAAGGATCAAGATCTAGGGTGGAATCGTCCACTCCCGTTGGCGGCAAATATCTTGGTGGGCAGGGAGGGGTCAATTTGGCAGGAGGGGCAGAAATTGGTTTTACGCTAGTGTGAAAGCATAGCAGGATCATCTGATGGTGTCAACCATGACGGAATGTGAATCCCACTGGAGGCTGGCATGAACCCGATTTGCAACCCGGTAATGGGATGCAAGTAAGGCCCAACCGGAATCACCCCCTGCCCCCCCGCCCCCATGCCTGATTTATTATTACGCTCGCGTGAAAGCATGCCAGTTCAGAACACATCTGGACAACTGTGACGTGTGGAAGTTGGGACTTACTGTTAGGGTCTTGATCAGATTGCAGACAATGGAGGAGCAGAAGATGGTGGAGCCCCATAGCCACCAGACCCTGGAGGAATATGTGGATCGCATGCTGAGTGGGTTCTCATGGACATACCTCCACTGAAAAGCTGCTCATGGTAGGCAGGACATCTCCTTTGATGCTTCAGGTCTGCTTCGGAACATCACAGTCTTGGCCAGGGGCTGCTATGGATTATAGGTGAGGTGGGGGGAGAGCAAGGTCCAGCTGTGAGTTGGAGAGGAATGCCTAGGTTTGACTGGGAGAGGAAGGGGCGCTGGGGTGATGAAGTTAGTGGCAGGATGAAGGTGGGGGGATGAAGGTGGGGGGAGGGGTCAGGTTGTGGGGAGGAACAAAGGTGCCGGAGGGTGAGGTTGGGAGTGGGGACAAACATGTTGGGAGGGCGAAGTTGCAGTGGGGGGGGCACAAATGTGTCGGGAGAGTGAGGTGAGGGGAAGAATGAAGTTGTAGGGGGGTAAGGTTGGGAGGGGTCAATGAAGGTGTCGGGTGGGTGAAGTTATTGAGGGGAACTAAGGTATCTGGGGGCTTGAGGTTAGAAGGGGGAATAGAGGCTTTGGGGGGGTGAGGTTGGGGGGGTTCGAAGGTGTCGGGCGGGTGAGGTTGGTAGGGGGGAAACAAAGGTAGCGGTGGGGGCTGAGGTTGGAAGCAGGGTGACAAAATTGTCAGGGGGTGAGGTTGGAAGCTCGGGGACAAAGTTGGAAGTGGGGCTGAAGGTGTCGGGGGGCAAGGTTGGAAGAGGGGGCAAATATGTGGGGGGGATGAGGTTGGGGGGTGAGGTTGTCAGGGTTGAGTTTGAGAGTGGGGAGGAAGGAGCACAAGGGGTGGAAGATGTAACAGGGGAGAATGCAGCAAATGGGAAGATAGATGTAAGAAAGGAGGAAGTTTGGAGGGGGCAAGGAGTTTGGAGGGGGGAAGGAGTTTGGAGGGGGGAAGGTTTCCAGGGGGATGAGGGAGTTCGGAGTGGGGGAGAAGGTGTCTGAGAGGATGCAATAAGGGTGGAGGCAGAGAAAGGGTGGAGGAGGGAGTAAGGGGTGGGGGGGGGGGGTGTCCAGGTGAATGTGCAAGGGAGGTATCTGTGGAGATAATGACTGCCTCCTGGGGAATGAACTGAAGGTGGGTGTGGTAGGAGTGGTCGGTGAGCATGGGAGGGGACAGAAGGAGCCAGTAGGATGGATGGTGAGGCTTCGTCAGTGGCGGTAGAAGGGATGGCGTAGGTGGTTGGCGGGGACTCGGAGGCAGACACAGCCCCTCGGGGTGGGAAGGAGGAGGTTGGGGAGGTCAATGTGGATGGGGGTGGGATTCTCAGGAAGGTAGGGAACGTGCACATTCACCTGGACATCCTGGAAAGAAAAGGATTCGTATTGGTAGGTGACAGTGGGGAAGTGGAAGGTGATGCCAAGGGTGGGGTGGGGGTGGGGGAGGGGGGCTGGGGGTCAACAGTGATTGGGGGAAAGACATGGGTGACTGGGGGAGGGAAAAGGACAGGGGAGTTGATCCAAAACTTCACTACTGCCATTGTTATCAAAATCAAAAGTAAGCGGAGTCTTGTATTGGATGGGCACAGATGTAGCAATGGAGTGTGGTCAGTGGGTGGGCGGAAATGCAGATCAGCTCAGATGGACAACTGAAAGAGAACCCCAGCATTGAAAATGCTTGGGACAGTAAGATAAGTGTGATGGATGAAGGCTCCATGTCTTTGGGAGAGTGCTTGCACAAGGCTCTGAAAGGCCCTGCCATGCACACACTTCTCCCGCCAGAGTCACTCGTGGTTTGGCTGTGTGCAGCCGCACTGCTAATTGGAGGGTTGCAGTGGGAGGACTCACGAAGCCTGTCAATGAAGCTGAAATACAACATTACACATTCACAGAATTGCAGAATCAATTCAGTGGAAGTGAATATATTTTCAGATTATTAAGTGACAAAATGTGTTTGCTAATGCAACCACTTGTGATCAGAATTTCTTAACTTTTCTAGGCCTACCATTTCTTCTAGATGCTGCCCTGACATCCGCAGCAGAGGTGGAAACAGCCTATGCAATGGTTGGCCCTGTTGCCTCTGATGACTTCGGCCTGTGTCCTCTGGAAATCTGAGGCCTTGAGGGCCCTGGCTTGCTTTGGCTGTCCTCCTGTGGGACAGCTGCTCCCTCTGTGGTGACAGAAGATGAGGTTGAGGGGGGTCACAGGCAAAGGGAACAGAGAGCCACTGAAATTCCTAAGTGGATGACTCAGGGGTGTCCAGCAGCCGCTCCTCCTCCCTTCGGGTGCCTGAGCACCCCGGCCTGACTCCTTGAGTGGGAGGAGCATGTGGAAGGATGTCGAGTGTGATGGATGAAGGTTCCATGTGCTTGGGAGAGCGCTTGCACCAAGATCTGAAAGGTCCTACAACACTTAGATGATCTTACTGGCTCAATGGGCCAAATGGCCTACTCCTCCTAATTCTTATGATTTTCTGGCAGGTAAGAAAGCAGCTGTGTGGACTGAATATTTATTGGTCTATTTCCCTGAGTTTGATGCAGCCATCTCAATTGCTGCTGTGCACTAGCCATGCTTTCACTGGCAAGTTTCAGGAAGCCTAGGAAACCTGGGGCCCTGATGTTCAACTCAAAAATGTGTGCTAATATTATTCCAATTGAGCGATTAACATATGTTAATGCCAACCCACCTTTCCTGAGGGCGTTGCAACACATAGCTTAATGTGCTGCAATGAAATGTGGAAGTTAGCAGGTTGGAGCTGGCTTCCTGACACACTGTCAATTTTGCCAATTTTAACTCCCTGCCTGCACTCAAACCCATGCACTCCTGCGTATTAAATTCAGTTCAAAGTTTAATAATATGATTCCAGCTCTGCATTGAAAGAGCCATTATTTCCATGTGAAAAGTAAGGAGACAAGATTGGGTGGCAGCAACACTTAAAGTATGTTTTGGGGTAATTGGCTGGGTTGGGTTTGTCCTTGCTTTTAAGGAATATCAGCATGACATCACTAGATGTCAAGTCATGTGGGCCTATCGAAGTTTCACTTTTGCTTTGAGCAGAGTACAGAATCACAACCCTGATGTCTTCAAGCTTTATACTTATGTATAACTGTTATCATGTGCCCAGTCTTAATAAATGAATCCACAACATGTTTACCCAATTCCTTATGGGTGATTGGTGCCTTGTGTCTTGTACAGTAAATAAATTCAAGATGCTATATCACTATAATAACATGACATGATGGTCAGTGGTGGTGAGATAGGTAGCAGCAATATTAAGTACAAATACAGACTTAGATTGTGCTACATGGTGTGAGAACATCCTGGACAGTTTTGCCAGACTGCAATGAATTCACAGCATGGGAGACAGTTGAAAATGCAGCATGCCGACTGCAAAGAAAAGCTTTGGAGACACAGCGCCAAACTAATGCTCAAATAAAGAACTGGTAAGCAGATGGTTAAATTGCAGTACATAGTTTGTCAGTTCCGTAAGTGGGACAGTGCATCAAGAGGACAAGAATCAATGTAATTCAGTCAAGAAACGCATGTGACCAAGATATGGGCCGGATCAATAATAAGCAAGGAAGAGTCAAACAAAAAACAAAAACAAAAACAAAAAGTACCTCAGAAAAATTGGGCCAGAGAAGGCTGCGATTATAATGGGTAGTTTCGGGAATTGTTGAACAATAAATTGAATATAAAGCAAAAGCACAGTGGTGCATTCCTGCCACAGCATATATTTGTAGGTGGTGTTTGTTAGGACTGCAGCAATGTTATTCACTGAGCAAGACAAATCCCAGAGGGAAACTTGTCTTACTGATCATAACTTTTTTTGTATTTTGAAAATGAAGGAAATTACTGATTCCAGAAGCATAGAATCCCAGTAACACTCTAAGGATTTTAAAATTAAAAGACTTATTAACAAGAAGAAAAATTTAAACACACAAGAGTAAAATTACACAGTTAAAACAGTCTTACAAAACATTCCCTCCCCCAAAAGCCACTTGGTTAGAGCACATAAGTAAACTACTTGGCAACAGCTCCCTTCTAGATCTTTAACCATAAAAATCAATAATATTACCCAAGGCAAAAACTGCTGTTACTTTAATAAAGCATACCGTATGACTTCTCAATCTCTTCCACTCTGCTGTGGAAACCTGTAGGAAGTTCAGAAGCAGACAACTTTCTGAAAACAAAGACTTCTCTGGCTTGAAACTGGGTGACTGCTTCAAATTCACAACCTTTGTCAGCACAGAGTTGGTCTCAGGACATCTGCCCCACATAATGGCCTCAACTCAACTAAATAACTCACTTAAATATCTTTCTTCTCCCCTTTCATCCTAGAATCCATTGTCCTAAGCACCTCTTTGAACTTAATTTTTCCAAAATTTAACATCTTTCATGTCTTCCTATTGCCTCCACTTTCAGTCAAATAAAATTTAATAACCTTCCCTTGTTTACTTATGAAACCTTTGTAATTTGTAAAAGCCCCTTAAATTCCCTCTGAAATTTAAGAGTTGAAAAGTCAAGTCCTTATGTATCACCTAATGCAAATTTTAAAACCCAAATTACATACTTGTAATTCCAACTTCACCATAGCCTCTCATTACGAATGCATGCACCTAGCAAACTTTTACCTTTCATCTCTCAGTTCCCACAGAGGAGCTGTCTTTATTAGCCTTCCCCCCATTTATTACTCATGGATACAAACACACAGCCTTCTTTACAGAATACCACTATATTTTAAAATATTAAAAAAGATATCATCATCACTCCTCCCTCAGTGCAAAAAAAGGAAACGTCATATTTCAAAAAGACATTTTCATTTTCCCAACCCACTTTCAATTACTTTATTATACTTATCTGAAAAAACTAGGTGTATGAAAAAATATTTTTAAAATTTTAATAAGAACAAAGGCCATTTCAGTACATTATCAATTTCCTAACATCCAAGCCCTTTTGAATTTAAGCACTTTTAAAAAATTAATTCACGGGATGTGGGCTTCGCTGGCTGGGCCAGCATTTATTGCTCACTCCTATTCGCCCTTGAGAAGGCAGTGGTGTGCTGACTTCTTGAACCGTTGCAGCCCATGTAGTGTAGGGACACTCAGAGCGCTGTTAGGAAGGGAGTTCCAGGATTTTGATCCAGTCACAGTGAAGGAACAGCGATACATTTCCAGGTCAGGATGGTGAGTCACATGGCGGGGAACTTCCAGGTGGTGGTGTTCCCATCTATCTGCTGCCCCTGTCCTTCTAGATGGTAGTGGTCGTGGGTTTGGAAGGTGCTGTCGAAGGAGCCTTGGTGAATTCCTGCAGTACATCTTGTAGATGGTATACACTGCTACTGCTGTGCGTAGGTGGTAGAGCGAGTGAATGTTTGTGGATGTTGTGCCAATCAAGCGGGCTGCTTTGTCCTGGATGGTGTCAATCTTTTTGAGTGTTGTGGGAGCTGCACTCATCCAGGCAAGTCAGGAGTATCTCATCATACTCCTGACTTGTGTCTTGTAGATGGCGGACGGGCTTTGGAGACTCAGGAGGTGGGTTACTCATCGCACTATTTCTAGCCTCTGATCGGCTCTTGTACCACGGCATTTATATGGCTGGACCAATTCAGTTTCTGGTCAATGGAACCCCCAGGATGTCAAAAGTGGAGGATCCAGTGATGGTAATGCAATTGAACATCAAGGGGAAATGGTTGGATACTCTCCTGCTGGAGGTGGTCATTGCCTGACACTTGTGTAGTGTGGATGTTACTTGCCACTTGTCAGTCCAAGCCTGGATATTGTCCAGGTCTTGCTGCATTTGGACATAGACTGCTTCAGTATCTGAGGAATCGCGAAGGAAGATTATTGATGAAGCAACTGAAGATGGTTGGGCTGAGGACACTACGCTGAAGAACTCCTGCAATAATATCCCAAGCTGAGATGACTGACCTCCAACAACCACAATCATCTTCCTTGTGCTAAGTATGACTCCAGTCAGCGGAGAGTTTTCCCCGTGATTCCCATTGACACCGGTTTTGTTAGGCCTCCTTGATGCTACACTCTGTCAAATGCTGCCTTGATGTCAAGGGCAGTCACTGTCACCTCACCTTGGGAGTCCAGCTCTTTTGTCCATGTTTGAACCAAGGCTGTAATGAGGTCAGGAGCTGACTGGCCGTGGAAGAACCCAAACTGGGTGTTGGTGAGCAGGTTATAGCTAAGCAAATGCTGTTTGATAGCACTGTGGATAACTCCTTCCATTTCTTTACTGATGATCAAGAGTAGACTGATGAGGTGGTAACTGTCTGGGTTGGGTTTGTCCTGCTTTCTGTGTGCAGGACATACCTGGGCAATTTTCCACATTGTCGGGTAGATGCCAGTGTTGTAGATGTACTGGAACAGCTTGGCTAGGGGTGGAGCAAGTTCAAAAGCACAAGTCTTCAGTATCATTGCCGGAATATTGTCAGGTCCTATAGCCTTTGCAGCATCCTGTGCCTTCAGCCGTTTCTTGACATCATGTCAGGTGAATCGAAACGGCTGAAGACTGGCATCTATGATTCTGGGGACCTCCGGAGGAGGCTGAGATGGATCATCCACTCGGCACTTCTGGCTGAATATTGTTGCAACTGCTTCAGCCTTATCTTTTGCACTGATGTGCTGGGCTCCTCCATCATTTAGGTTGAGTATACTTGCAGAGCCTCTTCCTCCAGTAAGTTGTTTAGTTGTCCACCACTATTCACGAAATGATGCTGCATTTGAGGACAGCAGAGCATAGATCTGATCCATTGGTTGTGGGATCGGTTAACCCTGTATATCACTTGTTGCTTATGCTGTTTGGCATGCAAGTAGTCCTGTGTTATAGCTTCAACAGGTTGGTACCTCATTTTTAGGAATGCCTGGTGCTCCTCCTGGCATGCCCTCCTGCACTCTCCATTGAACCAGGGTTGATGCCCTGGCTTGATGGTAATGGTACAGTGGGGGTTATGCCGGGCCATTGGGTTACAAATTGTCTTTGAGTACAACTCTGCTGCCACTGATGGTCCACAGTTCCTCATGGATGCCCAGTCTTGAGTTGCTAGATCTGTTCGAAATCTATCCCATTTAGTATGGTGGTAGTGCTGTGCAACATGATGGAGGGTATCCTCAATGTGAAGCCGGGATTTATTCTCCACAATGACTGTGCGGTGGTCACTCCTACCAATACTCTGCGGGACAGATGCATCTGTGGCATGTAGGTTGGTGAGGATGAGGTCACGTATGTTTTCCCCTCTTGTTGGTTCCCTTACCACCTGTTGCAGACCCAGTCTAGCAGTTATGTCCTTTAGGGCTCTTGGTAACACATCTGCAATTAAATTCTATTGTCTAGCCACATGTACAATCTTTAAATTGAACGGTTGCAATAACAAACTCCACCAGAACTGTCTGGCGTTTTTATCTCTAAACTTTTACAGAAACATTTTGAAGGATTGTAGTCAATATGTTCTACTGTCTCTGAAAAGTTGTTTGCATACACTTCAAAATGCGATAAAGCTAAAACCAAACTTAAAGGGCAGAATTTTGCCCTTGGTGGGTGGGCTTGGCCAGGGCAGGCAGGGGCAGTTGAGAAGCTGACCACTGCCTGTGATCTGCATTGCATTGCGATTTCAAGTTGTCGGGCCAATTAAGGCCCATCCATTCTGAAACGCAAGCGACAGTGCTCAGCGCTGTCTGTGTGGAGGGGTGGGGGGGTTGGTGGAGGAGGGTGAGAAGGCCGAGCGTGAGCTTCGCGCATGCATGTGTGTGAGTGCTGTATAATCTCCCTGAGACAGCTCCATGTCTCTGGAGATGAAAAGGTGTAACAAAAAATAATAAAGAAAATAAAAATGTAATATAACATGTCCCTGCTTATGAGACTGTCACATGATCAGGGACATGTTATTAATTCAATTGCAAAACTTTTATTTTATTTCTATTTTTTTTGGAAACCTCATCCTGTCTGTGGATGAGGTTTCCAAAAAAATGCCAAGGCCGTTTGGCCTTTTCACTTGCCTGCCAACCGTTAGGATAGACAGGCAGCAAAAAACTTAGCTTAATCGATTATTTAATGCCCTTAAGAGGCCTTTTAATTGAAGATGGGCATGCTGCCGGCTCAGCGTGCGCCCGCTGACCGAACTATTGCATGACTGCGCATTGACTTTGGCACACTCGGCCAACATCAACACATACCATTTCACACTTGAGTGGGCCAGATGCACGCCCTCCTGCTGAGCTAAGATTTTTACCCAAAGTCATTTTTCCTATTGTTCAATATTTCTTCTGATTTACGTTCAACTTCTGTGAGAAATACCACAGTGGTTTCTCAAGTCCAGGTTCATCTTTCTACAGCAATACAGCACCAACACCTACATCAATGGTGTCAACAGCCATTTTAAACTGCTTTGTATAATCAGATGCTGCTAGAACAGCTGTAATGGTTAATACAGCTTTCTAGCTGTCAAATGCAGCCCGATACTCCTGCATCCATTAGAATCTCCTATTCTTCTCCAATAATCCAGCCAGTGTACTGCTGAAATTTGGCATTAATTTCCAATAAATTCCACTCATGCACAGAAATCTCAAAACTTCCCATTTTCTTGTAGGCACTGGGAACTCTGCAATAGCTTTTACTGTCACATCTTATGGGGTCATTTGAGCATGTTCAACTATGTGGCCTAAATATATAACTTCTGCTTTTGAAAATTCCCTTTTAGTCAAATTTACAACCAAATTGGTTTCCTGTAGTCGGTCAAACAGTTCCTACAAACATTGTAAATGTTCCCCCAGTTTTAACTGAACACCCTTGGTTATCAATACAAACAGCACAATTGCTTAGTCCTTCAATCACGTTGTTTGTTAGTCTCTGAAATGTTGCTCATGCATTTTTCATACCAAATAGCATTACCTTGCATTGATACAAACCATCCAGTGTCACAGAAACTGATATCTCTTTTCTGATAAGAGTACTTGCCCTTATCCTTGCAGCAAGTCAGTTTTTGTGATAAAATTGACTGTCCCATTTTTTCGATACAATCCTCCACTCGTGGAATAGGACATGAATCCGTCTTTGTTTCTGCATTTCCTTTGCTGTAACCAATATATCATATATGTGTTCCATTCAGTTTTGGCACCATTAAATTGGGTGAACTCCAATTGCTGTGGGCGGGATTTTCCATACCCGCCTGCCGCCGTGGTCTTCCAGTCCTGCCGCAAGTCAATGGACCTCTGGCTGGGGCGCCGCCTTGCCTGCAGTGGGTCCCACCTACAACGGGGCCGGAAAATCCCGGCCTATGACTGGGCTCTGTGACATCATATTGAAGCAAAAATTCAACTTCTTTCTGCACTTGAGCCAATTTTACTGGAGTTAAGCTATATGGGTTTTGCCTTATTGAAACGCAATCACTCACATCAACATCATGCAAAGCCAAATTTGCCTTCTCTAGTCTCTTTCCATAAATTGCTTTGTGTGACTACAATAGCTCTTCTAGATCACTTTGGCAGTTTTCTGGAAGATAACTTAAAATCACATTTAGATTCTTAAGTACTTCCTCATTGTCCAATTTAAACAGAGGAAGGTCAATTTCAGAATCTTTAATCTGTTTTCTCCACCTTATCTACCACTACCAGTATCTCCTGTTTTTTATCCTCTCTGTCAAGATACCTTTTTAGCATATTCACATGGCACACTCATTGACTTTTCCTTCTTTCTGGAGTATTTACTAGTTTACCTCATTCAGTCACTTCAATCTGGTAAGGTCCACTAAACCTTGCCTTTAGTGGTTCATTTAACACTAGCAACAATACTAATACTTTTTCCCTAGCCACAAAACTATGAGCCTTTTCCCTTTTATCCACATTTGCCTTCATAATTAGCTGAGATATTCTTAAATGTTCCCTAGCTAGCATGCCCTACTCAATCTTTCTCTGAATTTCATTACATAATCCAGGAGAATTATTTCAGAACGTTGACTCACTAATTTCCCCTGAATCAGTTTGAGTGGTCCCCTTACTTCATGACCATAAATTAACACGAAAGAACTAAACCCTGTTGGCTGATTTGGGGTGTCCCTAATAGCAAACAACAAAAATGGAATCCCTCGATCCCAATCATGCAGGTAGTCTTGACTGTGTGCTCTAACCATAGTCTTTAAAATTTGATGCCACCTTTCTAAAGCACCTTGTGATTCAGGGTGATAGACTGACAATCTAAATTACTTTATTCCTAGGTTGATCTTTACCTCTTTAAACAGCTGTGACATGAAATTTGAATCCTAATTCAACTGTATTTCTTTTGCTAATCCATATCTTGTAAACAATTTGGTCAACTCTTCTACAATCACCCTTGCTGTGATTTTTCTTAAAGGTATTGCTTCTGGAAATCACATCCATGATTGTCATTAAATACTGATTCACACTTTTAGTCTTAGGGAGGGGTCCTACACAGTCACGACCCTGCTAAAAGGTTCCTCAAACATTGAAATTGGAATTAAAGGTGCAGGTTAAATTATTGCTTGAGGTTTTCCTATCACCTGACATATGTGGTATGTTTGACAGAATTTAACTATATCCTTATGTAGCCCAGGCCAGTAGAAATATTTTTGTATCTATCTCTAGGTTTCCTAGTTGCCAAATGTTCAGCTATTGGGATTTTATTAGCCATTATTTTAAATTTCATTCCAGTACCCAGATGGTATCACTACTTGGTGCACTATCACCTACTTTTCATCTGCTGGGGCATGAGAAGGTGTCCATTTCCTCATTAACATATTGTTCTTAATGTAATGACATTCTGGAATGTATTCTGCTTCGGTTTCTGAATTAGTTGTCTGGTATAACTGTGTTAAGTCTGGGTCCTGCTGCTGTAATTCCATTAACTACAATGAACTAAACTCCTCAACCTCATCCTCTCTAATCTTCTCTTCCTGAGTAAACTTTTCAAAGATTGATCCAGCCAACTGAGGTTCAGTATCCTCCCCCGTCTTTTAGATTCTTCCTCTTTGTTTTTTAAGTTTGTGTGCCTATGACCTCATCACCACACAATCTGGAAACAATCCAGGATGCTCTTTTTATAAAACCTTTGTTGTTGCATCTCAACAGGATCCTCTTCTACAGTAAGTTTGGTCAATATTTGTGATCTAGCTATATCATTCCCTAGAATAAATTGAGCCCTATGCAATAGGCAATTTTTCCACCACTCTAACAATCATCCCTCCTATTTTAAAATGACTCCTTAAAATTTACTTTATGTAATGAAATAAACCTGATCTCTCCACGAATTCCACGAACTAACACTTTCCCCTGCAACAACCCTTCTGGGCAGCAGATAGCACTATCCCGTTAATGACTGGCTAACCTCTGTATCTCTTAAGATCTTAACAATCTTTCCTGTTCTTCCCGGAACGCATGGATATACTTTCCCTTCACATGTTCACTCTTCTTTTTTCACCGTACAAAGGCTACTGGTCTGTCTTGCACTTGGGTCTAAGAGCCCACAGCACTTTTACTTACAGAACTCATGTGTTCCAATCACTGCAGTTCATTTCCCATTAACCTCCAACAATTTGATCTTGTGTGTCCAGCCTTGTTACAATGGTAACATACTACTTTTCTTCCTTCACCTTTGCCTTCTACCTTTCCATCTTTAATAGACTGATGTCCTTCAACTGGCTCCTTGTTGTTAACATTTTTACTATCACAAGGTTTTCTATACCTCCAATTTCCTTGCTGACTCCCCTAGAATCTTTTTCCTGCACTCAACTGTCTGTATGAAATATCAAAAGTATCATCCAAAACAGCAGCTTCCCTGATCTTTTTACTTTGTCTTTCATCTAAGTATGTCTTGTTAGTTACTGGAATTCTGTTTCAAAATTCTTCCATAATTTCTCATACATTTTCAAAAGTCTTGTCTAACTTTAATGCCCTAAACCATTGATCCCAGAGCGCTTATTTTCCTCTTGCAAACTCTACAAAGGTATGATTAGGTCTCTTTCTTACAGTCCTATACTTCAACCAATAAGCTTCAGCAACTAGCTCATAAGCATTAGTATTACCTTTTTTACTATCTCATAGTCTGCAGATTGCTCCTCTGATAAACTGGCATATACATTCATTGCTGTACCTGACAAAACACTCCATAACAATATAATCCAAGCATCCCTTGGCCAATTCAATTTTATAGCTATCGTTTCAAATGAGATGAAATACCTTTAGGCACTAACCAAAGCTTTTTAGTTAAATCAAATTCTTCCAAGAAATCAAAGTCACCATCTAAATCGCTATCTCTCCTTTCCTCTTTTATTCTAAGCTTCACTTTAAACAATTCATACTATCTGGCTTCATTCTCTATCTGAAGCTCCTTATCTCTTTCCTTCTCTCTTTCCTCAATTGCTAACTTCTCCCTTTGAAGTTGAAGGTCAAGCTTTTGCATTTCTGTTTCTTGCAATATTTTCTTTCCTTTTCCTTGCTCCTCCTTTCCCTATTGAAGCTTTTTTTAATTTCAATATCCTTTCAGCTGTCCTTTTCTTTTTCAAGTTTTTTAAATTTCTCTTTCTTTTTCCTTTTCTTCCAAATCAAGTCTTTACAGTTCCATTTCTTTTTAAAGTTCAAGCTTCTGCCTTTCCCTGTCTATTTCCATATCAAGCTGCTTCAGTTGCAACTGCAGTCTACCACCTCCAGCTGTGTCACACTAAGTTCTGGTGTCTCCTCCTCTAACTTTAAATGCTGAGTAAGTAACTTAACCATATCATCCTTATGAAATTTTGCTTTTAACCCTAATTGCACTTCATCCACTAACTCTCTCAGCTGAGCTTTAGTCAAAGATTTAAAATACTTCACAGTCAGATCTTCCATTCCCAGAAAAGTCTTAGCAACTGCCAAAGGCATGTTGCAATCCAACCACTTTAAAACTCTTCAACACAAAACTCCTGAGTTCCTCATTTTGTATCCTTTAAATTCACAAATCCCAATTCAATCAAGGAAGTTTAAATCCTGCAAAGAGCCCCCAAATTTGTTACAACCATAGCTGATGTTATTCGTGCAGCAAGTCAAACCCCAGAGGGAAACTTGTTTTACTGGTCATAACTGTTTTTTTTTTGTATTTTGAAAATGAGGGGAAACTACTGATCCATAGAGTTGTAGGATCCCAGTAACACTTCTAGAATTTTAAAATTAAAAGATTCATTAACAAGAAGAAAAAATAATTAAACGCACAAGAGTAAAATTACACAGGTAAAACAGTCTTGCAAAGCATTTCCGCTAAAAATCCATTTGGTCAAAACATACAAAAAACAACAATAGCTCCCTTATAGATTTTTAACCATAAAAATCCAGTAATATTGCCCAAGGCAAAAACTGGTGCTACTTTAATAAAGTATAACACGTATCTTCTCACTCTCTTCCACTCTGTTGTGGAAATCTGAAGCAAGTTCAGAAACAAACTATTTTCTGAAAACAAAGATATCTCTCGCTTAAAACTGGGTGGCTGCTTCAAATTCACAACTTTTCTCAGCACACAAATGGTCTCAGGACACCTCCCCCACATAGCAACCTCAACTCAACTAAACATCTCCCTTAAATATTTTTTTTGCCTTTCATCCTAAACTCCATTGTCCTAAGCACCTCTTTGAACTCAACACTTCCAAAATATAAAAATCTTACATGTCTTTCTATTGCCTCCACATTTGGGTCAAATAAAATTTATTAACCTTCCGTTGTTTACTTATGAAACCTTTGTAAGTTGTAAAAGCCCCATAAGCTCTCTTTGAAATATAACAGCTGAAAATTCAAGTACTTAACTATCACCTATTGCAAATTTTAAAACCCAACTTAACTATTTGTAATCCAACTTCACCATAGCCTCTCATTACAAATGCATGCATCTATCATCTTTACCTTTCATCTCTCAGTTCCCACAGACAAGTTGTCTTTACTAACTTTCCCCCAGTTCAATTACCCATGGACGCACACAGACACACAGCTTTCTTTACAGAATACCACACTTTTCCCAAAATATTAAAAAGATATCATCCATCTTTACAAACTTCAGAAAATTGCATGAAAATGGCTAAAGTGACACTCATTCCAGGTACTACAGAAGAAGGGATGTCAAAAGGGCATTATCAGAATTTCCACAAAATTCCCCAGTTTGAATTGAAATGATCTGACCTACTATCCGAATTCAAAATGTTCAACCGTCGCATAGAGCTATGGGTTCTTGAGTCAGCTGTGTCTGAACCAGAGAAGCAAGCCATAAACAATTGCCTAGCAATAGGAAGTGAATGGCTACATAGGCTGAACACATCATGATTAACAGAAAAAGAGCTAAAGGATCCTCAAAAGATATGACTACATTGGAAGGCCAGTTCAAAATCAGGTTATACTTCTGTATTCCTCAACTAGAGTTTATGCCATTTTGACAACAGCGTAAAGAGTCCATAGACCACTTCATCAGCAGAGGCAGGGATAAGATTACATACTGTCATTTTTCAAATGCAGAGCTAACAGGCAGAATTGTTGAGTTCATGATCGCATGCACTCCCATAGAAGCATTCCAGAAAGATCTGCTGGACAAGCTCAAAGAGATGCTCAAGGACATACATAAGTACAAAGTGATCCTCACAGGTCAACAAAGCTTACAAGTCCTAAGTGCACCCCAATTGTTGGCGCATTTACTCGAACACCCAAACCTAGCAAGACCTGTGCAATGGCTGGCCATGTACATGCACCAAGGAAATGTCCAGCTTTCCATCAATTCTGCAAGGCATGTGGCATAAAGGGACACTGGCAGTGGCAGTGCACTAGAGCAAGGGATGATAAGGCAACAAAGAGCTGTTCACTGATCCAAACAGACCATACACATTCAAGGAATAAGAATGACCATCCGATATCCCAACAGAAACATACACATGAGGTGATTGACAAACCAGAAAATTACAATGAATGCAGGATAAGACAAAGAGTGGTGAACACATGTTTCACACCATCAATCTCGTGCAAAACCCGGATACCATAACACTACAGTGTTTGCCAAGATTCAAGTTATTGTCCTGAAGAGAGTTGGTAACGATTTGTTATTGGCCAAGATTAACACAGGGCAGGTGTTAACATACTACCCCTTCAAATTCTAAAATGAAAACATGCATCTACAAACTTGGAAGGCCATGGTGAAATCTACTACTGTGAAATTTTCAGCATATAATGGTTCACTAATTCCATGTACAGGATCTGTAGTCCTGGAGTGCGAGTACAATCAACCTTCCTGGGTTCACAGATGCTCGACATCATGGAAACGAAAGGCTCAGTGATTGCAGGTCTACCAAAATGTTGTGTTCTCACACTAATAACAATCCATGGAATCAGTCAGACACCACAAGGCAGATCAACCTCAGAAACTACCCCTATCACATAAGTTCAACATCTAACATCAAAATATCTAGCATGTTTTGACAAAATTGGCAGTTTCAAGGGAGCTGCAGCATTACACCTATGTGAGTATGCAAGTCCATCAATTGATCCACCACACAAATGCAGCATCCACTTACAAGACAAATTCAAGGTTGAACTAGACAAAATGTCAAAAGACAGAAACATTAGAAGAGTACACAACCACACAGATTCCTGCAGCTGAATCGCATTTCATAAAGAAGGACAGAACATTGAAAATATACATTGTTCCACGACACTTAATCATTGTCCTTCCAAAATATCCACATTAGAAGAGTTAAAAATGAGATTTGCAGATGCAAAATTCTTCTCAAAGCACAAAGAAGCCCCCAAGAGCTTACAAGAGCTTACAACATTTTTACCCTATTGGTTGATACTGTTTTCAATTACTTCCTTCTGGGCTATCTGTTAGCCAGGATTTCTTTCAAGCTCACATGGACCATATTACATTCACTGTACTGGGATGCATCTGTATCACAGATGGCATTGCTATTGTGCGAAGAACAAAGCAAGAACATGACCATAATCTGCACATATTGATGCAAGTGGCACATAATGAATATTGGGCGTTCAACAATCTGAAGAGCAACATGACCATACAGCAGATCAATTTCTTCCATTCTATTTATTCTAATGCTGGTATATGTCCAGATCCAAGTAAAATAGAAGATATTAAGGCAATGCCAACTCCTCAAAATGACGGCGATCTTCAAAGATGTATAGGTCTCTTTAACTTCTTGTCTCCATACAGCCCTAAATTTGCTCAAAAATCTTCATCACAAAGGGAATTGTTGAGAAAGGATGTGCCTTTCCTGTGGCACGAAGACCATGAATACCTCTTCAAAACACTGAAACAGTTGTTATCAGAAGCATAGACATTGCAACTTTATGATCCTAGAGAGACAACTATCCTGGACATAGATGCCTCATAGAAAGATCCGGAAGAATGGAAGCTACAAAAAAACGAACCGATTGCATTTACTTCAAAATTTCTGTCTATAATCCATTGAGTGCGAAACATTAGTTTTGGTATTTGGAATCATGTGTTTTCATACCTATCTATTTGGCAAAAGGCTTGTGGAAGAGACCAATCACAAACCATTGGAGATGATTTGGCAAAAACCATTGATCAGTGCACACCAAGATTGTAACATCTCTTGATAAAGATTCAAAGTTATGCCTGTGAGATTAGGTACAAGCCAGGTAACTTGATGATCACACCAGATACACTTAGCAAATTGCCCAACTCAGCTACAACAGAAGATATAGCCTTGGATCTACAAGTTAACATTGAACCTGAAGATTTTCTCCAAATTGATCTAGTACTTTTTGAGCAACACAAATGCCAGCAGTTACAAGAAGAAATGAAAAAAATATTCTACACTCCAGAAACTGTGAAAAACCATCATTGAAGAATGACATGATTCAATTCAGCATGTCCACGAACATGTGAGACCATTTTGGCCTTATGAGGATGAGCTAGGCATCTCCCAGGCAGTAATTTTCAAAGGCAGGCAGGCAGTCATCCTGGAATCATTGATACCTGATATTCATCAATAAGTTCATCTCCCTTTGGGCATAGATCGGATGAGAAGGCCCTCAAGAAAGACAGTCTATTGGCCAGGTGTGGATAATGACATTGAAGTTGTTACCAAAAGTGCAAGGCATGTCAAGAGCATATGTCAAGTCAGCACAAAGCACCATTGATTCCACATGAGGTTCTACCCATGCTTGGATCCAAAACACATCTTTCATGTCCCTGACTTCATCATTGTTGTCAACCATTATACAATACATTGAATGCCCTAGCTCAGATAGTCTGGAGTCACATGTAGGCCAGACCAGGTAAAGGCAGCAGATTTCCTTTGTGAACCAGATGGGTTTTTTTTTACAGCAATTGACAATGGTTTCATGGTCATCATTAGACTTTTAATTCCAGATTTTTTTAAATTAACTCAAATTCCACCATCTGCTATGGTGGGATTTGAATCCAGGTCCTCCAGAGTATTACCTGGTGTCTCTGGATTACTAGTCCAGCAATACTAACACTACGCCATCACCTCCTCCAGTGGGAGAGAACTTTGCCGATAACAGCCTGCAATTAATTGGTAAGGCGTTTCAGAATATGTGTGCGACATGGAATATCAATCACACTACTTCACCTCCTCATTATCCTAGAACTAACGGCCTAGCTGAACGATAATTCACATGGTGAAATCGCTATTCTCAAATATAGGCAGATCAAGCAAAATCTACACATTGCAACATTACATTTGAGAGTGACAACTTTAAGCGGAACTATTCGATGACCAGAAGAGCTCATGTTTGGCAGACCAGTGCACAGCAATTCACCTCTCTTACCCATTATATTCTCTCAGAAACTAAGGAGCAACCTTTAAAACTATGAGAGGAGTTGACCAACATGCACAATAAAAATGCAGATACAGAATTGCCAAGTTTACAGTTGGGGCAACAAGTTCACATCCAGAATCCTACAGAAGGTACATGGCAACCAGCCGAAGTGACAAGGATTTGTTCAGAGCCAAGCGCCTATGATGTAAGTACACATAAAAGGGCAATGGTGAGGCATAACTGAGGACCAATCAGATCCATTCCAGCTCATGAAACACCTTACTGTCTTGTTGAATCTAGGACAAGATCCCAAATGCAACCAGAAACAACACCCAAGAATGACAATCCCACAGATCCCTGTGAGCAATTAAAAAAATGTCCAGCCAAGGTTGCCATTGCAAGGTCTGGGCATACCAGCAGATTCTCTTTACACTTCACAGGCTCATGGATTCAACAATTCTTTGCTCTTATGTAATGGTAACTAAACATGAATATATATTGTAAATAGTTATACTTCTGTGGAAGGGGGAAAGTTATCTTTAAAAAGAAAGGGGATGTTGTAATATACCTTTGAGGGATATCAGCATGACATCACTAGAAGAGACATGATCCAATCTTAGTTTTACTTTTGCTTTGAGCAGAGCATAGACAGGCAGCTCTGATATCTTCAAGCTTTATACTTATGGGCAGAATTTCACCCTTATCGGGTGGGCTCGGTGGCGGTGGGTGGGGCAATAGAGAAGCCGACGGCTGTCCATGATTGAGGCTGGAAGGCTTTTTCACACTGACAGACCAATTAAGACTTGGCCAGAGTGAAACGTGAGTGGCAGCGCTCAGCGCTGCCTGTGCGGGTGGGGCGAGGAGCGGGAGGGGCTGAATACAAACTTTGCGCATGCGCATGGGTGTGCACTTCATAGCCTCCCTGAGGCACAGGGCTGCCTCAGGGAGATGAAGCATTTTCAAAAAAAAAATAATGTAATAAATAATATAACAAAACATGTTCCCACATGTTCTCTGGCACATGAGCAGGGACATGTTTTAAATAAATTTTAAATGTTTCATTTTATTTTTATTTGCTTTGGGAAACCTCATCCCGCCCGTGGATGATGTTTCCTAAAAAGTGCAATGACCACTTGGCCTTTTCACCTGACCGCCAACCGTAAAGTTGGATGGGCAGCGAAAAGTTCTATTCAATTGATCCTTTAATGACCTTAACAGGCCTTTTAATTGTTGGCGAGTGTGCTGCCGACTCTGGCGTGCGGCTGCAGAACAAAATATTGCTCGACGTCCTGACTGTCATCTGACGTCAACGTGCATCATTTTATGATTGAGCAGGTTGGCCATGCCCCACCGAGCTAAAAATTTTGCCCTATGTATAACTGTTCTCATGTGCCTAATCTTAATAAATGAAAGCACAATTTGTTTACCCAATCCCTTATGAGTGACTGGTGTCTTGTGCCTTGTACAGTAAATAAGCCCAAGGTATTATATCATCATAATAACATAACACTGACCACCCTCCCTAAATCTACAATGAGTCTCCTTTACAATAACATACCAGTCTAGGTTCATTATCCCTTCTTCCAGATTTTGTGAATTCTGCAGTGATTTTAACAATAGACATCTATCTCATGTCTTGAGATATTTGTTTGATCTCTTTTGAATGCAAATGCTTAGATTCTTCTTGCTTTCTAGAAATATCCTGTAACAATTTGATATTTCATCATTTATGTATGAGTTTCAATAATAGGGCATTGTTATTGTGCTCCTGATAAATTGGGAAAAAATAGGATGACTGTGCATTACTTTAAACAGGAAATAATCATTGTAGATCTAACATATAAGCTCATTTCTCATCTAGTTGCTCCTGCGTTCCGTAAATAGCAGATATTATAGCTGGACTCTTCGGCATGTTTATGAATCCATGATCGATTATTCCTAATTAAACACCAAGTCATCTATTCTTAAACAAATCCAAATGCAGAATGCCATTTCCTGGCATTATTATTTTTTGACATTGGCATTGACTTTATTGGAAAATTAATATTTGGTCCAATTAAGATTTCAGTAGAATTGCTAGGATCTTTTGAAAACTTATCTGCTTTCAAGCTGTATTTTCTTGGTGTTTTGTTAGTATTAATGGTTATGCCAATCTGTCATATTCTTGATTTAACCCTGAAGAGGGCACCATTGTTCAATAAAGAACTTTTGTTTTCTCGAACTCCTGTTGGTAATTTTGGGGGTTGAACACTGATGGCAGAATTTTCTCCCTGCTGGGCGGGTGGGCCCGACCCAATCTCCAGCGGGTGGGGAGCCGATCCCCACTGGAGAAGCGGGCCACACATGTAAAATTTGCCATGAACCAGCTGAATTAGCCAGCGTTTTACAGCATCATTGTTAAAAAAAAGTTTTGCTTTTAAAAAAATCCTTGAAATATTTAAGAGTGGTAATTTGGTGGAGCTTTATTAATACAGCTGCAAAACGGTTCACCACAAAAAAATCGGTGACCAGTCCCATAATCTGCTCGTTGTATTAGTTTTGTAGTACATTTTATACTCAAAAGTATTTAAAATATGCATATTAGCATCCTTGCTCCCAAAAAACAACTAGCCTAATTTTGACAGCCTCCTGGAAGTTCAGCAAGTGGATGCAATTAAGGGAAAATCGCAATCGAGGTTAATTTGACCTGGAGGCGTGGCCAGTTTTGTGGGCAGCACTGATTTCTAGCATCACGCTTGAGCAAAAAAAAAATCGCGGAAACTTGATACGAAATGGATTTAATTTGTGCCTGAAATTCTGTGATCTTTTGCACTGATTTCTCTGGTTTGAGGTGAATTGCGATTAAAAAACACAACCTAGCAGAAACTCAATAATGCGTAGGCGTTCAAGATGCCCGAGCTTTGGATGCCCTTCCTTTCCTTTTCACGGGAATATCTAGTCTGTAATCGAACTATCTTTGACCATTTGATTCCATCAGTAGGATGTGGTGAATGCTGCTGAACTGTCAAGGAATTAGAATCTTAATTAAACTCGTTTTAATAATGGAAAAATGTTACCTCTAATTGAGGAAGTAAGATTGTGAGTCAGCAAATATCCCATGGAAGGTGTTGGGCTAGTTTCATTTGTTAAATCTGTGAAGAATGCTGTTGGTTTGGACTATCTTTTGGAAGGATAATTAGGTTCTGTAACTATTCTTATCAAATGGTCCAGTTACATCACAGAACCACTTCTCATAAATGTGATATCACATTATGACCATTATGACTGGCCATTGCACCAGATTCACACGGGTTATCTGCATTGATTTAGATTGAACATGTATATGTCTTATTCAAAAGTCACGAATGCATTTTTTTTGGAATACAAACATTTGCGAGGAGGGAAGCAGAATTAACATTTCAGGTCGTTGACTTTTTGTCAGAACCACGCCGTATTTTGCTTAGATATTTCTTCCATGCTCAATGTGAAGGACCACCCCATAAGTGCGCCCTTGTTCCCAAAAAAACGAAGCCTGGCCCTGTCTGCATAATTTGCCGCCTTGTAGCATTGCTCAGAGATTGGGTAACTCCTGTACTGTGTTCAGATCGCTGGATAGTTCACTTCTGACATCTTAAAATAAATAGATCTTCTCTTCTACTACGAAATATATAATAAACCGCGAGGACATGCGAATTAGGAAGGACCGATTGACAGTGCCAAACTCAATATTGTAGATTACAGTATTTTATTAAACGCAACTACAGGGGGAGGGAGAAAGAGGGATGGAAAGACAGAACAAATCAGAAAGCGATGCAGAATGAGTGAGAAGTAAAAAGAAAAAAACAGAAAAGGAAAGAGAACAAACGAGTAAAATGAGAGGGAATCATTTTAACTTTGGGGAAGTGTAGAATGGGCAATGTCGATTCAGCCGCCAGTTGTACATCTCTTCAGATTTTCATTTGCATTGAATGAATATTGGGACAAATAACAGGCATTGATAGATGACACCCATTTTACATGAACATCCAAAGTCAAAACTACGCTTTAAGTGAAAGAAAACAAGTGAAGGAGAGAAAATAAATGAAAAAAGGACAAAACTGGAAAAGGAGAAATCAAAGTGGAAGGAGAGAAAGAGAACTGGGCGGAGATGTAAAGAAACAAGGAGAGAAACTGAAAGGGCGAGAAGGGAAGGGGAGCAAGAGAGACAATATAGATGGAGAGAGCTGCTGTGGGAATAACATGACCAGTCAGCTGTGTTTTTGAGCAGAGTTTGTGTGGATCCAGCAGAATCTGTGCCCGTTTATGCCCGAGGTGATGCTTGTGAACGTCTCCCGACTTGCGAATGTGTGTGTGCTAGTGACAGCTCAGCCACGATACAGCGGGCAGTAGCAATAGCAACCACCCCAGAACAAAACAAAACCACAGTAGCAACAGATCGCAGGGGTAGTCTTCAGAAACACGTTTGCACAGGAGCGCTGCTTTTCTCAATCGGACGCACAACACCATTAGGGTTATCTTTCAATAGTAAATCTTTAAATCATGGCTTGTCCGGAAATAATTCCTTTTTCTTCCGACGCATCCGATTGTGATGACAGTTCGACGCTTCAGCCGAAGAAAGGCATGTCGATTTTCCGCGATGTGAGTACCAACTAAAATTCTGCGATATGTAATCAACCTAACACCCTAATTAACCTGAGCTGTAATGCCAGCAACTGCAGCAGAAGCTAGCCACACTTTATTTTATCTCACTTTGGGAACACGAACATACAATGCAGGGTTGTCATGTAATTTAAGCAACTCCCAATGATGTGTGGAAGCAAAATGGGAAAAAAAGGATTCATGTTTTAGGAGAAGAAATAGATTCTCAGATATGATAAGTCGCACAATGATTAATGTTCTAGAATATAAATCCTGGGAACCAGCGATGTGAGGGAAGAATACTTCGAATATATATGATGGTGCCGTTTTTTATTGCTGAGAATGGTGCATAATTAGAAAGGTCTTTGGATGTTTTTTCTTTTTGGTCCTTTGGTTGCATTTGGATCTGTGCGAATATTCTTTTCAGTGAAATATTTGAGCATCTAATTGCATCTGCTAAAGCAGCAACATTCAAGTTAGAGTCCCACTTTATAAGAAGTAAAGTTGAAAAAAATGATTAAAACTGAAAGACAAATGACTGGCAGGATGGGAGAAAGGAGACTGAATCTTTGGGACCTTCGGCTTAGGATCGGAAGATCCAGTCCCGCTGAGTGGAGCTGGGGTCCTCGTTTTACTTATACAGCGCCAAATAAAAGCAAATGAAATCGCCCTCAAAAAACTTGGAATAGATTTGGAAGCGTATTCATGCTAAATTTTTAATTTTGGAATTATTAACTTTTTTAAAAAATGCACTTAGCTTTTATAATTAGAGCCAATATTTGTGTTGCTAATTCTATGTAATTAATCTCAGCTTTTGATTAATTGGACTCTATTCGTTATTGGAAGCTTAAAGGAAGCTAAAAGAGACAAATATAACAAGCCGATGAAAACACTTATTCTGACACATACTGAGACAGTAAAGATTGTTTCAAAGGTACTGTGGACACAGACTATGCTGAGGGCACCATTTTATCTGGTAGCAAAGCTACAAGAGAGACATTCAGCCGCTGGAGAAAATATAGAGAGAAGCCACGAGCCTCAGCCTAATACCGGAGGATTGAGTTATGAAAAAAGATGCAAGTCACTTGGGCGTCTAAAATCTACATCGTTAAACCGTATTTTCTGGCGTGAAAAGGGCCATCTCTACATTGGTCTTAAGATTGTATTAGGCAGCCATCAGGAGCACGAAATTGGTTTAAATATTAAAATGCACCTGAATAATCAAGGGTTGGTTTGCTAAATTTGTCAATGAAAGCACCTGGTTTGGTGGGTCTTAGCTGTAGTCATGAAGTCATTGTGTTAACAGTCAAGAAACACCTTTACATTAGTAACCCTCATTAGGTCATTAAACCTTTTTGTTATACATTGCGTACAACCAGGTCCTAGGAGCAATGCTTCTGATGCTCACCCATTCTGTCATCTCTGCCCATTGAAAGCTAACTAGTTGAAAAGGTAAGATCCTTCCTCCTGCCAACCTCCTCCACCAACACCTCCAACGCTATATATGAAAAGCAGGGAGACCTTCTACCTGCTATTTCAGTGGTGTCCAACATGGAACTGATTGCAGCCACATGCATCAACTCTTTAAGAGGTGTTGTCATTAACTTAGTGACCAGTGACATTCCACTTCCAGCTCCGTTTTAGAAAAGCTGCCCAGAAAGAATGTGAGTAGTGCAGGCAACTCACTTATTTCATGCCAAGCAGGTATGGGGGTCAATTTAGCATGATCTCCAGGTCCACTTAGTGTGCCATTAGAGCACGTCAGCCAATGTTCCCGTTTCTGGCCCATTATGAATTTAGCCCTCTTGACCTTTTCAGCCTAGACGGGAGATGCTTGAGAGTATATAACATGGTCAAAGATACAGAACAAGGGCAGTATTACATTCACTTAAGCTGTTGGAGTAGAGTAAGGGTGCAAGAGTTCAAATCAGTAAAAGATAACTTTAGGACTAACCTCAGTAAATTATTCTTCAGACAAAAATAAATCATTGTGTGGAACAAACTCCCAGATAGAGGTATGGAAGCAAGAATTTTAGAATAATTTATAGCGGAATGATAGCAATTAACTAAAAATGTGTCTTGCTGCTGAAAGTGTTTCATGAAACAATCAATAACCTATTATGAAATTGAATCATTGTAGCTGCTGATGTTGCAATGTGCCAAAGCTGAATTGAAAACTAATATCAGAACAATAAAAAGTTTGTGTTAAAATGCTAAAGTTTATACTGTTACAAGAATATGTCCTTTACAAACATGCTGTAACAATCAAAAATATGACATTTTGAGTGGAGTTTTGGAATGTACCATTTCTAGTTGTTCAGGGACTTCTGGACACTTTCTATTACAATAATATTTTAGAAACTAAAATTATTGGAGTCTTGTCATCTCACTAAGTCCATCAGGTAGTACTAGATGACAATGGCATTTTAAAAATTGTGTAAACCAAATTATTATTTAATGTGTGGTAGCAATGCAATAGCAAAAAACTCTTCTTCATTGTGTAGATTGATGAGTAATAGTCAACCCTTTATCATGTATTTGGTCCATGGTTCCTTTAAAAACACAACAGAAGCATCATGACAATTGGTAACACTTGAATCACAAATTTGTGGGATCAAGTTCCACTCAGGACTCGAGTACAACAATTAAGGCTGCCACTACACTGCTCTACAGAGAGGGTGCTGCACTGGTGCTACCTTTCAGATGAGACATAAAGCTGAGGCCTTGTCTGCTCTCAAGTGAATGTAAAGGATCCCATGGCATTATTTCAAAGGATAGGAGGGAAGTTACCCTTAGTACCCTGTTCAATATTTATCCCTCAATCAGCACCACAAAACAGATTATCTGGCCATTATCACATTGTTGCTTATGGGGCACAGATTGATGCACAGTTTGGCTGCCACATTTACTACATTACAACAGTGATACTGAGGTCACTAAAGGGGTAATGTAAATACAAGGTACAGTATCATTATCAAAACAAATTCAAATCAATCTTGTATCATTTTCAGGAAAAATAAATCACATAAAAGTGTACTTAAAATATTCTATCTGGCTTTAAAAGTCCAGTTATTCATTTTCTATCAGATTTACTAACCCTCTGATTTCAGTATTGTCATTTCTAATTTTGAAGGATTAATTTGTGTGCAGTACTGTTGTCAGTTTATTGGAAAAGCAGCAGTTTCATTAAAAGTTCAGTCTACTTACTGGCTATTTTTCTGTCAAACGTTACAGTGAACAAATTAATTCCAAACATGCTAAATGTTTTTAAATTGTAGCATAGAATGAATGCAAGTAATTTAAGTGCCAAATTTCCTAAGTCAGTTGAACACCTGTTCAACTTATTTCTTTTATGTTTAATCTGTAATAAGATAAAATATTCAAATGTCATCTATATTAGAGAAATTTTCTGAAGTGGACAATATACTTGCAAGAACTTTGAATAACTTTATGAGTCTCATCTCATTAATATTACTAAGAAAAAACAGGCCAGTAACTGTTCCACATTGTTAATTCACCCAGGTTGGTTAATTCACCCAGGCTGTTTCCTCTGGACATGAAACTGATGATGTTTTCTTTGTGTGTGATTTATTTCAGGTTTTACGGAGAGCAGACAAAAATGGTAAGAATTTTGAAATTTTGGATCAGATTTTAACAGTTTTCCCATTATTTGCTTAAAGATGCAAATATCTACTGCAGGCTTTTCTACCTGTTTAATGTTACAGATCTCCGTAAAAATGAGAAAATGTTCCAATAACCTGCAGGTTAAGATTAGAGATGAGAATTTGTTGTAATTTTAATTTTGGGTTTACACTGTGCAATGTTAAATCCATTCACATAAAATCCTTATCAACGCCTTTGCTGAGTTGTTCTACATTCCAGTGTAGCACTAATTTTAATGGCAGAGTTGGGTAGGGGGAGAGGAGGGTGGGTGGGTGGAGGAATGGAGGGCAGACCTTTATCACATTTATCTCTTGAGACTGGGAAAAGTTTTGATGAATGCACCCCAAGAAAAAGTGGTAGGAGGAGAAATCTGCCCATGGAATAAAAAAGGCAGTGGCAGCATGGATATAAAGTTGACTGAGTGACAGAAAACAGAGTAGTGGTGAACAGTTGTTTTTCGGACTGGAGGAAGGTATAACGTAGGGTTCCACAGGTGTCATTGTGAGGACCGACCACTGCTTTTCAGGATCTATATTAATGACCTAGATTTGGGTGTGTAGGACAAAAAATTCAAAATTTGCCAATGACATAAAACATAGAAGTATACTGAACTGTGAAGAGGATAGTGGTAAACTTCAAGAGGGCATAGATAGGCTGGTGGAATGGGCAGATATGTGGCAGATAAAACTTAATACAGAGAAGTGAGAATTAATTCACTTTGGTAGGAAGAATGAGGAGAAGCAATATAAAACAACGCATATAATTCTAAACAGGTGTTGGAGCAGAGGGACCTAGAGGTATATGTACACAAATCATTGAAAGTGGCAGCCAGGTTGAAAAAGCGATTAGTAAAACATAGAGCATAAGAACATAAGAAAAAGGAGCAGGAGCAAGCCATTCAGCCCTCTGAGCCCACTCCACCATTCAATGAGATTATGGTTAATCTTTTACTTCAACACCATTTACCTGCACTATCCTTGTATCCTTTGATGTTTTTTAATATGTAACAAACTATTGATCTCAGCCTCCACAACCCTCTGAGGTAGAGAATTCCAAAGATTCACCATCACTAATTGAATAAATTCCTTCTCATCATCTCAGTCCTAAATGACCTGTCCCTCATTCTGAGATTGGGTCCCCTGGTTCTAGAACCCCAAGCCAGGGGAAGCATCCTTTCTGCATCTACCCTGTAAGAATTTTGTAAGTTTGAATTAGAAGACCTCTCATTCTCCTAAACTCCAGAGAATAATCTTTCTTCATAGGACAATTCCAGGAATTAGTTTGGTGAACCTTCGTTGCACTCCCTCTATGGTAAGTATATTGTTCCTTAGTAAAGAGGCCAAAACTGCAATCAATAGTCACCAAAGCTTTATATAATTGTAGTAAGACACCTTTATTCCTACAATCAAATCATCTTTTATTTAAGGCCACATACCATTTACCTTAATTGCTTGCTGTACCTGCAAGTTAGCTTTCAGTGACTAACGAACACGATCACCCAAGTCCCTTTGAAGTTTAACACTTCCCAGCCTCTCACCATTTAAGAAATAGTCTGTGGGGAGAATATTCCCCATGTTGGGCGGGCCGTGCGTGAGCGGCCGCTGACCTGATTGGGTCTGCGCCACCATTTTACATGGACGGACCGACTAAGGCCCACACAGCATATTTCTCGACTCCCGAGGATAGTGGGAATGGGCAGGCGGTGGCGAGCGTGCACAGACCGTCGGGTCCAATGGTGACCCAGCAGCCTGTTTAGATGAAGGCTTGGCAGCCTTTGCAAGGTTGCTCACAATGGCCGGGAGAAGAGCACAGCAGAGGGCTACTGTGCATCACGCAAGTCTGGAGGGTAGGTCAGCGGGGCAGTCCAGGCCGGAGGGTAGGCCAGCGAGGCAGTGTGCCCCTCATTTCTCTGATGACTGCCTAGCTGGAGGAGGTGGCAGCTGGTTGGGGGGTCCTGCTTCCGAGGGACGGGAGGCAGAGGCCTCCCTATCTGACCAAACGTGTGTGGGAGGAGGTGGCCGAGAGCGTGAGCTCCCATGATGTGGTGCGGCGCACATGGGTCCAGTGCCGCAAAAGATTCAATGACCACCTGCACTCGGGAAGAGTGAGTATCATGCTGGCTCAGGTCACTTAATGCAGCCGTCACCCTTTTCCCCTAGCCCCACCCCTGCAACTCTGAGTACAGTAATGGCATTGAATCCTTCATGGCATGTATCTCTCATTGGGTGGGCCAGCAGATATAGCCCATGCCTAGTTCACCTTGATAGGGTTGAGCTAGGATGTGTTCTGCACCCACAGCATGTGTGACACTGATACCCAGAGTTTAGAATGGGGGGATAGACAAGGATCTGCACTAGGCAGAGTGCTGGAACTGGGAAGCATGTTAAAGTCAGGGTGCTAACATGCTGGGAGGGGAGATTCCAGTTGGCAGGGCAACAATCCATCTGCTGGTCTTTGCGCTCCAAGTGCTTGTGCTTCCTTGCTTAGCAACGTAACACTTTGTGGTGCCACATGTGAAGGAGGAAGCATTTGGGCAATGAAGCGGGGTCAGCCCTGGCTTCTTTGAATGAGCATGCAGCAGCTGCGGGCTAATGAAGAACTGGAGTCCTGTAATGTCCCATTCTGTCTGGGTTGGCAGGGATACGATGGGAATCCATTTACAGGCTGGATTAATTAATGCTCTTCTCTCCTTTTCAGGAGAAGACTGCACACAATTCCACAGAGCAGGTGCAGACTGGCAGAGGCCAGGCCCAATGGGAGACCCTGACACCTTTTGAGCAGCGGGCCATGGATCTGAAGAGGCACATGCACCCAAGTCAACTGTTGGCGGTGAGGCTGGGGTGCCATGGGGGAGTATGTTTGCCGAGCACTCAGGTCACCATGTGTGTCCCAGAAGCCATGGCACTGCTGAATGCTCAGTGATTGAAGTTCACAACATGGACTGACCATTGATTATGGAAGGATGTGCGCATAATGATCCGGGAGACCGGCATGCAAGTTGACATTGTCTGTCCTTGTTCTTCCTTTCAGCATCACCGGAGCAGGCCGAGAGGAGGAGGCAGAGGGGCCATCTCTACACCTGAGGGCAGGGGAAAT
Organism: Carcharodon carcharias; assembly: GCF_017639515.1. NCBI lineage: Eukaryota > Metazoa > Chordata > Chondrichthyes > Lamniformes > Lamnidae > Carcharodon > Carcharodon carcharias. Next base: position 132,792,973 of record NC_054472.1, read on the forward strand.
TCACTCACTAATGTCACACCATCTCTGCCAGGCAGGCACCAGCGCAGATACTAGCACCTCAGTGGGAATTAGATCCTCAGCTAATGTCCCTTGGCATGGCAGTGAGGACATTTCACACTTGCTTGAGGTTCGGGCAGAGACAGAGAGTGCCCAGGGCACCAGCAGTCAGAGGACTGCTGGGGACCAGGCACATGCTCGGTTGGTAGCTGATGATGTGCCTCTGGAGTCGCCCGTGAGGTAGCAAACGCTGGAAGTGCAGCAGGATCTGCAGGAGGATCTGGCGGAGTTACATGAGGCTATGCATGGCATGGTGCCGGCGCTTGAGGAGTCCACGTGGAACATTACCGAAGCAATGAGCCTCATGGCCAAGAGCCATGCTTCCTCCATGGAGAAGTGGTGACTCTCGTGGATAGGCTCCTCCAGGAGAACAATCAGGACTTCCTGGGGTTGTGCTCGGACCTGCAAGCCCTCACACCGGCATTGACCTCAGCTTGGTGCCCATCCATCTGCGGTTAGCAGGGAGGTCAGAAGTGACCTCATGTCAGTGCCGCTGCTGCCTCTCAGAGCCCTCCGGATGAGAGCAGCAGCTCCTCTGTCCCTCTGCCAGTGACTGTGGCATTCAATGAGGCTGCAGCGACTGGGGAGAAGCCAGCTGTGGAACTGGCCGCTCCCTCCCAGGTGGAGCCATCAAAGGCTTCACAGGCCAGACGACGGCCACCAAGGTCATCGAAGCCAACAGGACAGCACAGTGAGCAGGCTGTCTCAGATGCCAGTGGCAGCGAGAGGACAGCACCAAGACATAGCACCCGTAAGCGTAAATTTCAGGCACCTAAGGCACACCACGGGTTTCTTACTGGTGTTTTTATGTTGGCCCATAGTAGTTTATTGAAGACTTGGTGTGATGTTCAACACCTTTTTTTTTGCTTTATGAAGTTACATTTGTTCTCTCAATAAATGTTGACATGTTGCCATGCCTCAGGGTGATTCCTTACTTTTGCAAGTGGACGGGAACCCATGATGTTATGAGTGAGTTGTTTGACATTGAGCTTTATCGACAAAGGCTTATTTAATGTTACTATCCAGGCAGATTTAGCACTCAGGTATCAAGCATGGAGCCTGCAGCCTGGCGTGTGCTGGGCCAGCTGAAGGTTCTTTGGATTAAAGCCTCCTGGGTGTCCCTGCCTCCCTGGAGAATGCTCAGGTCTGTGCTTACCCCCTCAGTGTTCTCCTGTGCGTGCTCATCCTCGGACTCACTGCTGGACTCATCGTGTGCATCCACGTCTACATCTTCCTTGCCCACTGCATCACCCCTTTCCAGCGTCAGATTGTTAGAGCGCAGCATGCAATCATTATCAGTGACACATGACCTGGGGAGTATTGGAGTGCGCCTCCTGAACGGTCCAGGCATCGGAAGTGCATCTTGAGACCAATGCTTCTCTCCACCACAGCCCTTGTGGAGGTGTGGCTCCTATTGTACCACTGCTCAGCTTCTGTTCTGGATGGCAGAGAGGCATCATGAGCAACCTTTTGAGGATATAGCCCTTGACACCCAGCAGCCATCCATCCAGCCGGGCTGGAGCACTGAAGAGCTCTGGCACCTGGGAAGGTCTGAAGATGTAAGTGTCATGGGAGCTGCCTGGGTACCATGCACAGACTTGTAGAATCAGCATCCTGTGATCACACACTATCTGCACATCCATGGAGTGGAAGCCTTTCCTGTTGATGAAGACACCGGGCTCACCTGCTAACGCCTTGATGGCCACATGTGTACAGTCTATTGCACCCTGGATGCGGGGGAAGCCAACAATGGCCGCGAAGCCTCTGAATCACTGTGTCTGGCTGGCCTGACCCCAGCGGTAGTGGATGAAAATCAGTGCATGCCTGAATAGAGTGTCTATCACCTGCTTGACACAAGTGTGGACAGCTGTTTGGGAGACTCCGCAGAGATCACCCACCGGCCTTTGGAAAGAGCCAGAGGCATAGGAATTGAGGGCAGCTATGGTCTTTAGAGCCACTGGCATGGGGTTCCCACCCACACAGTTTGCAGAGATCTCAGAGCTTATCATCTGACAAATGGAGGTGACTGTCTCCCTTGTGAGATGGAGCCTCCTTTGACACTGCACCTCAGGCATATAGTGGTAGCTGCTTCGTCGCCTGTATACCTTAGCAGCATTATGGTGCCATCTTGTGCAGCCCCTTCTGCCTTGGACTTCCTGTTGGCCATGCGTCCCTTGTGCCTGCACCTCTCTTCTCGAAGGTGGCTCCACTGGGGGCTAAATGTGGACTCCTGTCCTTCCGCCCCCCTTCTGGCCCTCCCTTCCTCCTCCTCGGAGGTGGCTCCAGTGGAGAGCACAACTCCCATTCCTAATCTAAGCGAAGGCTTCTTGAAAGCTGCAGGCCCTGAAAATGATCTTTACTGTAGAGTCCCGACCTGAAGGCTTTTACTCCTGTCCAAGCAGCTGGTATGAGTTTTGAAGTATTCCTGCTCACACAGGCAAGTACCAGTAACTTTCACACTTAAAAACCTGAAAGATAACTTTCATGATTTCACTGAGCCCTCTTATTCTGCCCGTGGATGAGGTTTATACAAATGTCTCCTACCCGCTTGCCAGTTGTCCCTGTGCAATGTCCCAAGATTGCATGGGCCCCGAAAAATGCAGACAATTGCTGCCTCAAGGACCTTAACTGGGTGATTAATTAATGGCGGGCGCGCATTTGAAAACATCGCTTGCCTGCCCACCTAAATATCACGATGATGCACAATGACATCGGGACACTCGCTCAACATCACCACACATCATTTTACGTGTCGGCATGCAGGGCCCCACCCCCCATGCAAATGGGAAAATTCTGGCCTCTATTTCTGTTTTCCTACCACATTAGATAACCTCACATTTCTCCACGTTGTATTCCATCAGCCAATTACTTTTCCAGTCGCTTAGCTTCTTCAAAACCCCTTGAAGTTTCTTTGCATCTCCTCACAGCTCACACTTTCACCTAGCTTTGTGTCATCTGCAAACATAGAAATATTACATTTAATCCAAACATCCAAATCATTTATATAGATTATAAATATCTGGGACCCAAGCACTGATCCTTGCAGTACCCTGCAAGCCACAGCCTGCCAACTTGAAAATGACCCATTTATTCCTACTTTCTGTTTTCTGTCTGTTAACCAATTCTCAATCCAAACCAGTATATTCCCCTCAATCCCATGTGCTCTCACTTTGCTGGTGAACCTCTTGTGTCAGAAAAGCTTTCTGAAAATCTAAATATACCACACCACAAGTTCTCCCTTATCTATTCAGCTACTTACATCATCAAAAATCTCCAACAGGTTTGTTAAACATGATTTCCCTTTCATAAATGAATGTTGACTTTTGTTTTATTCATTCACGGGGTGCGGGCTTCGTTGGCTGGGGCAGTATTTATTGTCCGTCCCTAGTTGCCCTTGAGAAGGTGGTGGTGAACTGCCTCCTTGAACCGCTGCAGTCCACGTGGTGTAGGTATACCCGTAGTGCTGTTAGGAAGGGAGTTCCAGGATTTTGACCCAGCGACAGTGAAGGAACGGCAATATATTTCCAAGTCAGGATTATGAATGGCTTGGAGGGGAACTTCCAAGTGGTCGCATTCCCATCTATCTGCTGCTCTTGTCCTTCTAGATGGTAGTGGTCATGGGTTTGGAAGGTGCTGTCTAAGGTGCCTTGGTGAACCCCTGCAGTGCATCTTGTAGATGGTACACACTGCTGCTACTGTGCGTCAGTGGTGGAGGGAATAAATGTTTGTGGATGGGGTGCCAATCAAGCAGGCTGCTTTGTCCTGGACGATGTCAAGCTTCTTGAGAGTTGTGGAGCTGCACTCATCCAGGCAAGTGGAGAGTATTACATCCAACTCCTGACTTGTTCCTCACAGATAGTTGACAGGCCTTGGGGAGTCAGGAAGTGAGTCAATCATCCCAGGATTCCGAGCCTCTGACCTGCCTTCATAGCCACAGTATTTATATGGCTAGTCCACTTCAGTTTCTGGTCAATGGTAACCCCAGGATGTTGATATTGGGGGATTCAGCAATGGTAATGTCATTGAACATCAAGGGATGATGGTTAGATTTTCTCTTGTTGGAGATGGTTATTGCCTGATACTTATGTGCTGTGAATGTTACTTGCCACTTGTCAGCCCAAGCCTTGATATTGTCCAGGTCTTGCTGCATTTGGACATGAACTGCTTCAGTATCTGAGGAGTTGCGAATGGTGATGAACATTGTGCAATCATCAGCGAACATCCCCACTTCTGACCTTATGATGGAAGAAAGGCCATTGATGAAGCAGCTGAAGATGATTAGGCTGAGGGCACTCCCCTGAGGAACTCCTGCAGTGATGTCCTGGAGCTGAGATGACTATCCTCCAACAACCACAACTATCTCCCTTTGTGCCAGGTATGCCTCCAACCATTGGGGAGTTTTCCCCCTGATTCTTATTGATTCCAGTTTTGCTAAGGCTCCTTGATGCCACAATTGGTCAAAGATGACCTTGATGTCAAGGGATGTCACTCTTACCTCACCCTGGAATTTCAGCTCTTTCGCCAATGTTTGAACCAAGGCTATAATGAGGTCAGGAGCTGAGTGGCCCACTGACACAAACTGGGCATCAGTGGGCAGGTTATTGCTAAAGCCCACTTGATAGCACCTTTGATGACCCTTTCCATTACTTTACTGATGACTGAAAGTAGACTGATGGGGCAGTAATTGGCCAGGTTGGATTTATCCTGCTTCTTGTCTGCAGGACATACCCACGCAATTTTCCACATAGCCAGGTGGATGCCAGTGTTTTAGCTGTACTGGAACAACTTGGCTAGGGGCCTGGCAAGTTCTGGAGCACAAGTCTTCAGTACTATTGCCGGAATATTGTCAGGGCCCATCGCCTTTGTGCTATCCAGTGCCTTCAGCCATTCCTTGATATTATGTGGAGTGAATTGAATTGGCTGAAGACTGGCATCTGTGATGCTGACATCCTCCAGAGGAGGCCGAGATGGATCATCCACTCGGCACTCCTGACTGAAGATTGCAGCAAATGCTTCAGCCTTATCTTTTGAACTGACTTGCTGGGCTCCCCCATCGCTGAGGATGGGGATATTTGTGGAGCCTCCTCCTCCTCCAGTGAATTGTTTAATTGTCCACCACCTACCAACTGGATGTGGTAGATCTGCAGAGCTTAAGTCTGCTCTGTTGGTTGTGGGATCCCTTAGCTCTGTCTATTACTTGCTGGTTATGCTGTTTGGCACACTAGCAGTCCTGTTTTATTGCTTCACCAGATTGGCACCTCATTTTTAGGTATTCCTGGTGGTGCTCCTGGCATGCTCTCCTGCACTTTTCATTGAACCAGGGTTGATCGCCTGGCTTGATGATAATGGTAGAGTGGGGGACATGCCAGGCCATGAGGTTACAGATTGTGTTTGACTACAATTCTGCTGCTGCTGATGGCCCAGAGCACCTCATGGATGCCCAGCCTTGAGTTGTTAGATTTGTTTGAAATCTATATCATTTGGCACGGTGGTAGTGCCACACAACATGATGAAGGTATCCTTAATATGAAAGCAGGACTTTGTCTCCACAATAGCGTTCATTCCTACCGATACTGTCATGGATGCATCTGCGGCAGGCAGGTTGGTAAGGATGAGGTCAAGTATGTTTTCCCCTCTTGTTGGTTCCCTCATTATCTGCCGCAGACCCAGTCTAGCAGATATCTCCTTTAGGAGTTGGCCAGCTTGGTTAGTTGTGGTGCTACTGAGCCACTTTTGGTGATGGACATTGAGGCACCCGCCCTGAAGAATACATTCTGAGCCCTTGCCGCCCTGTTGCTTCCAAGTGGTGCTCAACATGGAAGAGCACTGAATCATCAGTAGAGGGAGGGCGGTACATGATAATCAGCAGCAGGTTTCCTTGCCCATGTTTGACCTGATGCCATGAGACTTCAAGGGGTTCGGAGCCAATGTTGAGGATTCCCAGGGCAACTCCCTCCCAACTGTATACCGCTTGCCATCACCCCTGCTGGGTCTTGCTGCCGGTGGGACAACACATACCCAGGGATTGTGATGGTGGTGTCTTGGACATTATCTGTAAGATATGACTCGGCCCACTCTTACCATTATTTTCCTGTTATCACATCCTTTATTATAGATTCTAGCAATTTCCCTACTACTGATGTCAGGCTAACAGGTCTGCAGTGCCCCCTTTTCTCTCTCCCTTCTTTATTAAATAGTGGGGATACATTTTCCACCATCCAATCTGTGGGAACCATTCCAGAATTTACAGAGTTTAGAAAGATGATCACCAATGCATCTGCTATCTCTGCAGCCACCTCGTTCACCACTCTGGGATGTAGATAATTGGGCCCAGGGGATTTATCTACTTTAATTTCTCTAGTGCTAATTTTTTACTAATATTAATATCTTACAGTTCCTTGTTCAGGCTAGTTCCTTGATTCTTTATTATTTCTGGGAGGTTTTTAGTATTTCCCTCTGTGAAGACAGACACAAAGGCTGGGATTTTCTAGTCCCACCTGCGGCGGGCATCGTCAATTGACTTTTGGCCACTCTCCAAATTTTGCCATCCTGCCTGTGATGATGCCTGCTGCTGGAGGGACTGGAAAATCCCACCTAAAGTATTTGTTTAGTTTCTCTGTCATTTCCTTATTCCCCATTATAAATTCTCCTGATTCCACTTGTAATAGACCCACAGTAGTTTTTGCTAATCTCTTCCCTTAGAACCTTTCACAGTCCATTTTTATGCTTCTCGCTAGTTTGCCCTCATATTCTATTTTTCTTTTCTTAATCTTTCTCTTGGTCCTTCTTATGGGATCTTGTGCATTACAAATAGGTGCATGGAGTAAAAAAGCAAAGAAGTTATCATGAGCCTTTATAAGACACTGGTTCAGCCTCAGTTGGAGTACTATGTCCAGGTCTGGGCATCACACTGTAACAAGGACATGAAGGTATTAGAAAAGATGCAGTAAATCTTTACAAGAATGGTTCCAGGGATTAGGGACTGCAGTTACATGGTAAGAATGGTGAAGCTGGAACTTTTCCCCTTAGAGAAGAAAAAGTTAAGAAGAGATTTAATGCAGGTGTTCAAAATCATGGAGGGTCTGGACAGAGCAGATAGAGAGAAACTGGTCCTATTGGTGGAAGGGTCGCAAACCAGAGGACTCAGCTTTAAGGTGGTTTGCAAAAGAAGCAACTTTTTTACTTAACGTGTGTTTTGTGTCTGGAATGCACTGCCTGGGAGAGTGATAGAGGCAGATGCAATCAAGGCTTTCAAAAGAGAATTGGATAATTATCTGCAGACAAAATCTTTGCATGTCTATGGGGAAATGGTGGGGGTGTGGGACTTGCTGAGTTGCTCTTTCAGAGAGTTGACATGATTCCATTACAATTTTTAAAAATTGTGTCCTGTATAACTAAGTCTAGACCATTAATATATATGAAGATAGCAAGGACCCTAGTGCCGATACTGGGAAGTCCACCGTACACCTCCCTCCAGTCCAAAAATGACAATCCACCATGACTGTATTTCCTGTCTTTCAGTCCACTTCATATTCATGATACCATTGGCCTCTGCTCATTGGAGTTTAAAAGAATGGGACAGAATCTTATTGAACCATACAAGATTCTGAGGGAACTTGACAGGGTAGATGTTGGGAGGATGTTTCCCCTTATGGGGGAAGCCAGAACTAGGGGGCAAAGTTTAAAAATAATACGTCTCTCATTTAAGATGGAGATGAGGAGGAATTTATTCTCTCAGTGGATCCTTAGTGTTTGGAATTCTCTCCCCAAGTGAGCAGTGGAGGCTGGGTCATTGAATATATTCAAGCCTGAGTTAGGCAGATTTTTGATTGACAAGGGAGTCAACAATTATGGGGGACAGGCAAGAAAGTGGAGTTGAGGCCACATCAGATCAGCCACAATCTTATTGATTGATGGTGCAGGCTCAAGGGGCCAAATGGCCTACTCCTGCTCCAATTGCTTATGTCCGTAAGTTCTTTTGCTTCTTCATTATCCTAAGATGCATAGTATTTGATCCTGGTGGCTTATCAACTTTAAGTACAGCCAGCCTTTCTAATACATCCTCTATATCAAATTATATCTCATTTAGTGTCTCAACTACCTCCTCTTTTATGATGACTTTGGCAACATCCTCTTTGTTGCTAAAGACATGTGTAAAGTACTCATTTAGTACCTCCACCTCCATGCATGGATCCCCATTTTTGGTCCTTAATTGGCTCCATACCTCTTGTTAAAACATTTTTAATATTTATATGCCTGCAGAAGGATTTTGAATTCCCTTTTATGTTAGCTGCCAGTCTCTTTTCATACTCTCAAATAGTGCATAAATGTTTTTTCCAGCTTGACCATTCTTCAGGTTTAGCAAGTTACATTTTGCTTGTGGAGCTATAGAAATACAGCATCTGTCTTAGTGGAAGGAGTTTTGTGAAACTGCACTGGCAGTGGAAAGTCTTGCCCAATAACAAATATTGGAAATTCAAACACACAATGATTTTATAACCAAAATTAATGGTCAGAAATTTGTGGCCAGTGCGCTCCCAAATTTGAAGCTCCATAACGGCAGTGTAGGCTCAGAAAATTGCCTCTTGCTCATTTTACTTGATGTTGACTGTATATTTGAGAATACCCTCACAATGTTGCAGCCACAGCTTCGATGGTTTTGACTTTGACACATTGGTAACTGCTTTTTCCCCCCTTGCTTATTCAAAATAACTCCATCACCTTGGATTAATTGCTTCTTTTGATTTTCAGTTGATTATATCAGACTTTAAATCATGTGGAATTTTCAGATTCTTGTAATCTGCATATATTGCATTAGCTCAGGTTAATCCAGTCGATCAAAAGCCAAGTTAAACTAATGGATCAAAGAGACATAATTCCTGATCAAAATTATTTTAATTGGTGATAAATAAACTATCAATGTCACTAAAGTAACAATACTAGGAAATTGAGGTTATGGATACAAAGTCATAAATGCATTGCAAAAGGCACTTAAAACAATTATTTCTGGTCCTTCTTGTTCACCAAGTTACCCTGAAATCATTGAAAAAAATTACAAGTTTGAGGAGTATATACAGTCACATTCAATCCTTTATCCCAGGGTGTGTGAATAAATGAGTACACACTGTGCACTTAATTTTTATTTGGATTCTTTTTACCGGGCAAGTTTTTATAAAGCTAAATACATCTATATTTTAGATGTTAAGTTTCATCTAGGCTGTTTGCCCTGCAGCAGTGTGGGCATGCATGGCGAGCAAGGAGAGAAAGGTAAAGTTGTCAGTATACTTTACATGTGGTCAAATTGAAGATGTAACAGGTTGAGAGAAAGCTTATTGCGGCATGCATTCTTTTCTCCTATTGTTTCATTTTTGTATGGGAAAATGCTCTCGCAGTTTTTCTGAGCTTGGCAAAATTTGACTCCATCTGCTCCCAAGTTCTCTGAATATTAGTCAGTGCATCCTGTCTGCCTTCTCTTCCCACACAGTCTAGACAGTTCACCAGTGTGGAAGATGCCATTAAGAACAACTCTCATTTGTCCCATTTCATGAAAGAGTACTTTTCAGCTGTGTCATTATTTTGCAATTGTTTCCTGCAGTTGATGTTCTTGCTATAGAAAAAAAAAAATCAACTTTAAATGGCAGCTGTAGTCTTTTTAAAATGGCAATGGATATACCAGAAGGAAAAAAAAAATAGTTTGGACCAGTATTCTTATATCCCAGTTTTTACTGGTGTTCCATTTTAAAGTATACAACACCAGTTCAGACCAGATTCTTATTTTCCAGTTTTTACTGATTTTTTCCTTCTGGGATTCTACAACCACTTGCCCCATCTTTGTTAGGAGGTTCAATCCAAGTTGGGAGCTCTATCTGAATGCATAAATTGGACTAATCCAGAATATTGTTGCAGAATCAGACAAGCACAAATCTCAAAATTACAGCCTAGCACCAAAACTGGAAAATATTTTTCATAAGAGTGTTTGGTGTTCCAGGCACGTGGCTGTGTATTACGGGAGACGGGATGGCTCATGACCCCCAGAAGCAAAGTTGACTTGCTGGATGCTAGCCCTATGCAGTCATAACACACTGAGGCTGTGCTAAATAGGCTGTCAGTGGGACTTCCATCCCTAATCTGGGAGAAAGTCCCAACCTCAGGAGCTGCCAGTCAATTGGATTGGTCAGAAGCTCCAGGAGTCCCAGCAGCACCAAGAGCCCATTAATGGGCATGGCCAGGACTTCAACGAGATCCAAGAAGAAGGCACGATGGATCCTGGAGCCAGGTACGTCCAGGGTATTGAGCAGAGAGTGTTTGGGCAGCTTGGCAAAGGGGCTGGAGGGGTGTGGTAGATGGAGGTGAGGGTGGTTGGCTTTACAGAGCAGGCGATAGGAAGAAAGGGTGGGTACTACGTTTGGTGGGGTCTGGCCCCTGACGCACAAAAGGGAGGCCTTCAAGATAGTACCAACCCCTTCCTTCCCAATCTTTTAAAAAGATTTAAAAAAGAATGGCCTTCCCACTCCTGTCTGACCGCCCATGTAATTGTAATATGGCATGGGCAACATACTACTGGGGTCAACTGGCTTGGTAACAAGCTCAATGGACACCTAATTATTTATTTAAATATGGCAGGCTGCCTGCTAATTTCGGTGTCTGCCCACCTACTGTTTTATAGGGGTGAGTTAGGGGGTGGGTGGGAAAGTAGTGGGGTGGGCACTCGTTCTATTTTACTTCCCCTCCCCCACCATTGAAAATATGCTTGACGGGAGCATGTAAAACCCAGCCCATAATCTTTTTGATAAAAGTGGTTATCTGTACTTAACAGAATAGAGCTGCCTGAAAATAGCATTCAATATACCCTAGACTACTTTATTCACCCATTCATACTTTTATATATTTTATTGTAGAGTGTACTGGGAAAAAAAACAAGTTGGTAAATTTAAGTTAATAATGATAATCATTGCTTTTAAATTATTGCCATAGATCTGACCTGAATTGCATAATACAGCTTTTAAATTCACATTTTCTGGCTTAGTCAAATAATTGCCACCAAGTACTGCACTGATATTTAAGTTTGAACAGCTGTGTGAAAGTCCAGCTTGGCAAAGGAGGAAGTATCCACTCAATTTTAAAATGCCAACATTTCTGGAAATTTAATTAAGGATGGAATATAATGAAAAGAGAAATGGGAATACTGGTAACAATACTTCCCACAAAGTTTAATAAATCAGCTTGAACCATTCACTGAGACAAAAAATGTTATCAAATAACCTCTTTACATGGGCATGTGGACCTCTGGGACATCGCCAGCTGGATCATAACTTCGCAAAAATATTTTGCAAGTTTTCATCTGCAAGACATCTGAAGGTCAGCAGCAGACAATGATAGGAGACCATAGTTGTCTGCTGTATCCATAGTTCTATAGAACAAATTACAGACCTGCTCTTCCCCAGAAGCCAAGTCATCGCAACCACATGCCGAAAATATCCTGGTCTCTCTGTCTTTCACTGAACTTTTCTTATTGTCAGTAATGACACCACTTAAGTGAAATTAAAGATGAGCATTAGGCATTTTCGTGATTCTCCACTTTGGAAAAGTGACTGGAACCATACCCTTCCAGGAGTAGTGGACACAATCACAAATAAAAAAGGAAACCACCACCCACACATGCTTCAGTCTCTCTACTTGAGAGACATGGCCTTAATAATTGCAAAACACAGCAGCTGTTGTTCCCCGCAACAGACCATCTTCTTCAGAGTCACATTATTCATGAGTTTTTTAACCTTCCGGAGTAGCTCTCCCTTACCTCGTTGGTCTGCAGATTTGCAGCAGCTGCTGTTGAGACTCACTCACTGTAGAAAGCATTTCTCCCAAACAATACGAGCACTCACTCCCTATCAAGACAGATCTATTAGCTTAACTGCTATTCTTCAAGGCTCTGCCACACAATGATCACAAATGCCCTTTCCAGGGTTACATTTTCACTATAGCAACTGAGTCTTTTATACCACTGTGTTCTCTAATCGTCAGCAACTTATAGTTGCTGCTTCCCATTGTGCAACTTCTCATGACAATAGTGAATTTAGTGGCACATATTACTCATAAGTGTTTACAGCACAGAAGGAGCCTATACGGCCCATTGTGTCCATGCCAGTCAAAAAATATCTGACTACACTCATCCTATTTCCCAGCACTTGGCCCATAGCCCTGGAGGCTATGGCATTGCAAATGAATATCTAAATACTTCTTATATGTTACAAGAGTTTTTGACTCAGCCACCCTTTCAGAAAGTGAGTAACAGACTCCAACCACCCTTAGGGTGAAAGAATTTTTCCTCAACTCCCCTCTTAGCCTCCTACCTCTTACCTTGAACCTATGCCCCCTGGTTATTGACCCTTCTAGTAATGGAAAAAAAGGCCTACCTATCCACCCTATCTATGTCCCTCATAATCTTATACACCTCTATTAGATCACCTCTCAACCTTCACTGCTCCCAGGAAAACAACCCCAGCCTATCCAATCTTTCCTCATAGCCCAGACTGTCCAGCCCAGGCAGCACCCTCTCCAGTGCAATCACATCTTTTCTATAATGTGGTGACCAGAACTGCACACACTACTGCAATTGTGGCCTAATCAGCATTTCACACAGTTCCAGCATAACCTCCCTGCTCTTGTATTCTATTCCTTGGCTAATAAAGGCAAGTGTCCCATATGCCTTCTTAACCACCTTATCTACCTGCTCTGCTACCTTCAGGGATCTATGGATTTGCACACTAAGGTCCCTCTGATCTTCGGTACTTTCCAGAGTCTTACCATTCATGGTGTAATCCCTTGCCTTGTTAGCCTCCCCAAGTGCATTGCCGCACACTTTTCAAGGTTGAATTCCATTTGCCACTGCTCTGCCCACCTGATCAGTCCATTGATATCCTCCTACAGTTTAAGGCTATCCTCATCATTATTTACCACCCTACCAATTTTCGTGCCATCCGTGAGCTTTTTGATCATACCCCCTACATTTAAGTCCAAATCATTTATGTACACCACCAACAGCAAGGACCCCAGCACAGAGCCCTGCGGAACCCCACTGGAAACAGATTTCCAGTCACAGAAACATCCCTTTACCATCATCCTCTGCTTCCTGCCTCTCAGCCAATTTTGGATCCAACGTGCCACTTTGCATTGGATCCCATGGGCTCTTACTTTCTTGACCAGTCTGCAATGAGGGACCTTATCAAAAGCCTTGCTAAAATTCATGTAGACCACATCAAATGCATTACCCTCATCAACACTCCTGGTTAACTCCTCAAAAAATCCGATCACATTAGTCAAACACGACATTCCCTTTACAAATCCATGCTGACTATCCCTGATTAACCTGTGCCTCTCCAAGTGCAGATATATTCTGTCCCTCAGAATTCTTTCTAGTAGCTTCCCCACCACCGAGGTTAGGCTGATTGGCCTGTAATTTCCTGGTCTATCCTTTCCTCCCTTTTTAATAATGGGACAATGTTAGCAGTCCTCCAGTCCTCTGGCACCTCACCTGTGGCCAGAGAGGATTTGAAAATTACTGCCAGAGCCCCTGATATCTCTTCCCTTGCCTCCCTCAACAGCCTGGGATACATCTCATCTGGGCCTGTGATTTATCCATTTTTAAGGCCACTAAACCCACTAGTCCTTCCCCTCTCTTTTTTCTCTGACAGAGAAAATTACAAGAAAAACCTTGTCTGTCATGACCACCTTTTTTTAACTGTCACAGTATCACAGTATCTTTACAGAGCAGAAGGAGGCCATTCGGTCCATCGAGTCTGCATTGGCTCTCTGAAAGAGCAGTCCACCTAGTCCCACTCCCCTGCCTTATCCCCGTAACCTTGCACTTTCTTTATTTTCAGGTAACAATCCAATTCCCTTTTGAATACCTCAAGCGAACCTCCCTCCACCACCCTGTCAGGAGATTTATTCCAGAATCCAACCACTCTCTGGGTGAAAAAGATTTTCTTCAAGTCACGTTTACTCCTTTTGCCAAATATTTTGAGTCTATGCCCTCTAGTTCTTGACATTCTCTTGCTATGAGTCAAGCTTTTACCAGATGCCTTTATCATTCTCAACACAAATTCAGCTCACTTAGCAAAGCACTTGCACTCCCTTAGAGCCAAAATGTTACTTTGTGCACAAGGTAATCTGGGATGTATCGTTCTGGAAATAAAAGGCATGAAATAGGTATACACGCAGAATTACCACCACACTGTTACTTTGGTGCATTAATAATATGGTCCCCGCCAAAAGTTATTGTGACAAGTTAAAACCGCAAACTGCTTTATTCACGGATTGCGATTGTGGCAGAAATGAAGGGTTCAAAAATCCATCGTGGAAGAAATGAGACAGTGTGAGCTCCTGACCCTAGTGGAGGATCTGGGGACTGAGCAGTACCACTAACCTTATATGGGGTTCATGGTGATGTAGTTGTACAATGCATATTCACTGGAGATGGCCATTGCCTGACACTTGAGTGGCACGAGTGTTACTTGCCACTTGTCAGCCCAAGCCTGGATATTGTCCAGGTCTTGCTGCATTTAGACGTGGACTGCTTCAGTATCTGAGGAGTTGCAAATGGTGCTGAACATTGTGCAATCATCAGCGAAAATCCCCACTTCTAACATTATGATGGAAGGTTAGATTAATGAAGCAGCTGAAGATGGTTGGGCCTAGGACACCACCCTGAGAAATTCCTGCAGCGATGTTCAGGGACTGAGATGATTGACCTCCAACAACCACAACCATCTTCCTTCATGCTGGTTCAACCAGCGGAGGGTTTTCCACCTGATTCCCATTGACTCCAGTTTTGCTAGGGCTCTTTGATGCCACCCTCAGTCAAATGCGGCCTTGGTGTCAAGGGCGGTCACTCTCACCTCACCTCAGGAGCTCAGCTGTTTTGTCCATGTTTGAACCAAGGCTATAATAAGGAGAAGAGCTTGAGTGGCTCTGGCTGAACCCAAACTGAACATTATTGTTAAGGAAGTGCTAGCTGTTAGCACTGTTGATGACCCCTTCCACCACTTAACGGATGATTGAGAGTAGGCTGGTGGGGAAGTAATTGGCTGGGTTGGATTTGCCTGCTTCTTGCGTACAGGACACATCTGGGCAATCTTTCACATTGCTGGGTTGATGCCAGTGTTGTAGTTGTACTGGAACAGCTTGGCTAGAGGTGTGGCAAACTCTGGAGCACAAGCCTTCAGTACTATTGCTGGAATATTGTCAGGGCCATAGTATCTGCAGTATCCAGTACCTTCCATTGTTTTTTATATTACGTGGAATGAATTGAATTGGCTGAAGACTGGCATCTGTGATGCTGGGAACCTCTGGAAATGGATCATCCACTCGGTACTTCTGGCTGAAGCTTGCTGCAAATGCTTCAATTTTACCTTTTGTATTGATGTGCGGGACTAACCCATCATTGAGGATGGGGATATTTGTGGAGCTTCCCTCTCCAGTGAGTTGTTTAATTGTCCACCACCATTCACAACTAGATGTGGTGGGACTGCAAAGCTTAGATCTCAGCCGTTGAATGTGGAATCGCTTACCTCTCTCTATTGCTTGCTGCTTACACTGTTTGGCAAACAAATAGTCCTGTGTTGTAGCTTCACTAAGTTGACAACTCATTTTTAGGTATACCTGGTCTGCTCCTGGCATGCCTTCCTGCAATCTTCATTGAACTAGGATTGATCCCCCAGGCTTGATGGTAATGGTTGAATGAGGAATAGGGCCACAAGGTTATAGATTGTGTTCGAGTACAATTCTGCTGCTGCTGATAGCCTACAGCGCCTCATGGTCGTCCCGTCTTGATTTGCTAGATCTGTTCGAAATCTATCCCATTTAGCACAACGGTAGTGCCACACAGCATGATGGAGGGTATCCTCATTTGAAGGTGGGACTTTGTCTCCACAATGGCTGTGAAGTGGTCACTCCTACAGATACTGTCATGGACAAATGCATCTATGGCAGGTAGGTTGGTGAGGATGAGGTCAGGTATGTTTTCCCCTCTTGTTGGTTCCCTAACCATCTGCCACAGACCCTTTAGGACTCAGCCAGCTTGGGCAGTAGTGGTACTGAAGCCCCCCACCCAGAGTACATGCTGCACCCTTGCCACCCTTAGTGCTTCCTCCAAGTGGTGTTCAACTGAGGGGTAGGGGATGGGGAGGGGGTTAAACATGGTCATCAGCAGGAGGTTTCCTTGCCCATCCCAGATCAACTCCCTCCTGACTGTATACCACTGTGCCGTCACCACTGATTGGCCTGTCCTACTGGTAGGACAGGACATACCCAGGAATGGTAATGGTGGTGCCAGGAACATTATCTGTAAGGTATGATTCTGTGAGCATCAGTACATCAAGCTGTTGCTTGACTAGTCTGTGAGACAGCTCTCCCAATTATGGCACAAGCAGAAGAGGCCTTTGCAGAATCAGCAGGGCTGATTTTGCCGTGGTCATTTCCAGTGCCTGGATCGATGCAGGGTGGTCCGTCCAGTTTCATTCCTTTTTATTGGTTTTTTAGTGGTTACGTACAACTGAGTGCCTTGCTAGGCCATTTCAAAGGGCATTTAAGAGTCAACCACATTGCTGTGGGACTGGAGTCGCATGTAGGCCAGACTAGGTGAGGATGGCAGGTTTCCTTTCCTAAAGGACATTAGTGAACCAGGTGGGTTTTTACTATAACCGACATTGATTTCATGGTCATCATCAAACTTTTAATTCCAGATTTTTATTAAATTCCAATTCCAAAAACTGCCAGGCCCCCGGAGCCTTACCCTGACTCTCTGGATTACAAGTCCTGTGACAATACCACTATGCCCGCAATTCCCACCTAGGGGGTGTCGTTGGTACCTTTGCTGAAAATGCTGATAGACAAGCAGATCATCCCAACTAATAGATCAGGTTGAGCAGGCGTATAAAGCATTTTAGGGGTCTTCCAAGTCATGACCCCCAGCAATGGTTGGTTAAACCTCTTCATCTCCACTTTGCTTAACATAAGTAACAATCTCAGGGTACCTTGGACATTCACTTTGCCCTCTGGAAGATAGAGAATGAAGAGTTATTATCCAACAAGGAGCAGAGCCATGGTTTAGCTGCCTTGAAAGAAGGCTGAGCAGATGCATGCCTATCTAAGGAGCCATTTTTATATGATCTCTGTAACATTAACATGTAATTACAAAAAATAAATTAGAAGGAAATATAATGCACCAAATTCCTCTACCACAAGTTAAATAGAATACATCACATACTGTGCAACCAATGATTTTTCATCCATAGGTCTGATAGAATGCTCCAAAACTCCAAAAGAGCATTAAACATTATAGTTTTGTGTTGCACGCTGCATAATTTTTCCACCTGGAAATTAATCACTGTGAAGTAGGGACAGAACTTGGATTATGAAGGAGCCTAAGAGAATACACTGCTCTGCCCTCAACTTCTTGAGGTTTGGGGTCCCCATCATATTTTCACCCTCTATTCTGGGTTAGTTTAGCTGTAAGTTATGATGTTGATGAAATACCTGCTGTTTTCTGAGGCCTGCCATAGCTAAGCACTAAATAAAAATGCAGAACATCTAGCACGCGAGTGGGTTTTGAATAACTATCATGGTTTCACCCTCCATCAGCGAGAACAGGGAGCTTTCCAGGGAAGAGGAAAGTGATGTTGTGATTGAATTTGTTTTGCCTTATGCTAGTGTTAGAAAGATAAAGAGAAAAAAAGGGTAAAATTCCCATGTAATTATGTAATAAAAACAGAAAATGTTGAAAACTCTCCCCAAGTCAGGCAGAATCTGTGGCGAGAGAAACTGCAGGTGCTCCTGCCATATCCCCTAGCTTCCCTGCCTCTGGCTCCTCATGTTGCTTCTCCTCTTCGTCCTCTGAAAAGGCGGCACACTCAGGATCTTCCTGCTCCAGGAGCTCTAGTCTGCACTGCTGTACTATGTAGTGCAAAGTGCATCAAACAACAATCATTCTGAATACCCAGATCCATGCAGATTGAAAGGAGTCCACAGAACAATTGAAGCATTTAAAGAGCCTCTTCGACATCCCAATTGCTTGCACTATCACAGGACTGGTGGTCAGATGGCTTTGATTGTACTTCTCCTGGGCATCATCTTATAGGTGTCACCAGCTATGTCTTCAGAGGTAGCCCTTTGCCTTCAACAAGGAGTCACGCTAACTCTGAGGTGTGATGATCTCACGAAAGCTTGGCTGACACAGGATGAAAACATTACAGCAGCTCCCTGGGAATCTTACACAAGCATGTGATTTTTTTTGTGTGGCTGCAGACAAGTTGACCATTGATGGAGTGGAAGCACTTTTGGTTGACAAAGATATAGGGTGAGCTGAGAGAGCCTTGATTGCCACCTGTTTTCAGTTGATGACTCCCTGGATCTATGGGAAGGCAGCCAGAGCTGCAAACTTGTGTGTCCGCTCATTCTGACTGTCGACAGTTAAGAAGTGCATAAAAGTCCCAGTCCTGGCGAACATGGCATCTGCCTCCTGTGAGACGTGTTTGTGGGCAGAAGGTATAGCACCTGCATATAGCATATAGCACCTGCAGATCCCTGGAAGGAACCAAAGATGAACAATTAAGGGCTGCAGTGACTTTGATGATTTGATGACCATTGACAATATGTGCCTACCTGATCAACTTGGCTTCCTCCTGGAGGCTGCATCACCTGACATGAAATCCCTCCTGAGGCAGTGGTGCTCAGTCATGTCTAGCAAGATTATCTTTTACTTGTAAACCCTGTGATGGGAATATCTATGCTTACACTAGGCATTATAGGAAAAAAATGTAGCATTTTGCTAGATGCCCCTTTTATTTTAGCTGAAAGAGTGATCTGGTTATCAGAAGATGATGGAATTGTTTGTGAACCAACCAGCAAAACTGAAAATAATAGCTCAGGGGAAGAAGTTACTAACAGAGAAAAGAAAGAAATAAGATTGTGTTTGGAAACATTCTTTGTTGTAGAAGAAAGGGAGGATTTTCTAATCGAGGGTGATGACAGCAGTGTAGGCGGTTAGGATCAAATGGACATTAGAAGAATTGCAACATAGAAAAATACCTTAAGAATACATAGAAAATATACTGAGGTAAGTTTAGATAAAGATCGGCTTAGAAAAAAATAGCTTAGCAGGGTTAATGTAATGATGTGTTCAACTACATTGCATTTTTAAAATGATATTAGTGATTGGTCAATTAGAAGGAACTATAGGCATTGGCTTGAAATTATACTAGTGATATTAACCATGAATTGGTTGATTTATTAATGTAAACTACATCTTTGCTTTCTGAATGCATTTATTTTTCATATTGCATTGTAGTATTTTAGTTTATAAGGGTCATATTTTCCTTGACTGCCATTTGTGGCAAGATGGAAGAATGATAAATAGAACAGCTCTGCAACTCCGGACCTGGGGCATATGGAGTTAGTACTTGTAAATCCAGTTCCTGTGGAGCCAGTTCCCCTCTTTGCTGTGAAGACCTACCAGGGCCTACAGATATATTATGTGGTGTAGGATGAGTGTTGCAAATGGCAGGCAGTGCCATAGTGGTATCGTCACTGGACTAGTAATCTGGAGACCCTGGGTAATGCTCTGGGGACCTGGGTTTGAATCCTGCCATGGTAGATGGTGGAATTTGAATTGAATAAAAACCTGGCATTAAAAGTCTGATAATGACAATGAAACAATTGTTGATTTTTAAATGTTGTTAAAAACATTTGGCTCACTATGTCCTTTAAGGAAAGAAATCTGCTGTCCTTACCTCATCTGGCCTATATGTGATTCCAGACCCACAGCAATATGGTTGACTGTTAAATGTCCCTGAACAAGGGCAACATGGGATGGACAATAACTGCTGGTCCAGCCAGAAAAGCCCACATTCTGTGAATGAATTAAAAAAATACACTAGCATTCTTTCATAACGTACCACTTTAATATGAAATACTGTCATTGTCACTTTTGGCATTTTTCTTAGTTTATTTAAGATGTTTGCTTTTCCTGAAAATTAAAATTGAAAAGACTCTTATTTCTTGGAAATTAGGAGTTAATTGTCACAGAACCCGATGTACAAGTCGCCCTCTGTTTTAAGTTGTTACTTTAATCTTTAAAAAAATCAGTTTGTTACATCCATATGCATCGTGCATTGATTTTACAGGATTGAACAACATGCATAATCCCTCTTATACTTATATCATTCTATTTTCCTTACACTGGTATGTTCAGGGGATGTTCTAACATTATGGAAACTGCCCTCACTCATCTACACTTGATACGGAAAAAAGCTCTCATTCATGAAATCCGTTCAAAGATTTTAAATCCCATCAATTGGCCAATCTATTGTAAAAACAAACTTTTATTCACTACATATCAAAGGCAGTTAATCCTTTAATAGTTTCTTACAACGATCAGTCAAAATGTGAACTCAGCCACCCTGTAGAGATAAGCGGTTTTGGAGCTTTTGAAACTCAGCCAAGCATTCATAATGTGCTTAGCTGTAATAACAACCCTTGGGAAATGTCAACAATGAAATCTTTTGAAACTGCAGGAACAGATAGCTTTTTTCCCCTAAACTACAACAGATAGCCTGTCAATCAATGCATTCTATTATCAGTTGTTTTCCTTTTTACTCCAAATGAAAGCTGTTTTTTTCCCATTTTTAAAGGGATGGGGATTTAAATAACTGCAGGTCAGGACACTTAAACATACCTTATCTGCCCTTCAAGAGCGTTTATGCCTCCTCAATAAATTTGTGACTTCTACAGGTTAAGGCCCCTGGAACAGTGAAAATGGGGTCTGTTTGAACTCAGCACTAATTTCAAATGATCCTGCCCTGGTTAGTTCGGGATTCCCACCTGTGTGTTTCACACCCCTCCCCCTTATCCCCTGGCTAGCAATAAAGGCATCTGCTAGAAATGGGGGTGCGACTTCCATATACAGGTTCCCTCCTGCCATGTTAAAGGTCCTCAGAGTTGGCTCGATTCCATAAAAATCCAGCCCCCGTATCTAAAGCTTTAACAGCTCCAGAAAGCCCCTCCCAATAAACAGATCACACACTGGCAGTTTTAATCAACTTCTGTCACAAGCAACAGATGTTCTGAAAAATTTACATCAATGGCATTGAAATAACCCAACTTCTTTTTGAAAGCTCTATGTGCGACATTTGCTTTGAACATATTTTCTATGTTTGATCCTTCATGCTGCTTTTACCAACTGTTTAACATCTATGAGCCTCTCAATATATTTTGATCTGTTGTTATCTAGCTGCTGATTAGAGCTTGCAAGGTTTCAAAAATCATTATTTTCTCTCCCCTTTTACTTTTTCCATTTGATATGCAGAATAAGAATACAGTATATAGCACTTTAAAATTATACTAACTACATTATAAGTTAAGATTAGACTAGTTAGGGACTAGATAACATGGCTCAGGTACAGAATAGTTATATTCTTATGATGATGGAAGGGGATTCAGTAGTAACTTTCAAAAGGGAATTGGACAAATACTTGAAAGGAAAATATTTACAGAGTTGTAGAGATGGAGCAGGGGAGTAGGACTAACTGGCTAGATCTACCAAAGAGCCTGCACTGGCACAATGGGTTGATTAGCTTCCTTCTGTGGTTCATCACTTTCTGATTCTATGCTTGTAGAATCACCTCTTGTTCATTCTCGCAACAACAACAAAAACAAATTGGAAAAATTCATAAGTTAGCGGTCTCAACTATCATTATAAAACAGATCTATTTAATTTACTCATGAGTCTCAAGTTAAGTTTTGAAAGATTAATGCCATTTTGCACATATCACTGACCTAGTATATGCTCTGATTCAATGTAGCCATTTTTAACATACTGCTACTGTGAAGAGATTTTCAAATGACCA
The DNA here is from genome assembly GCF_017639515.1 of Carcharodon carcharias. Taxonomy (NCBI): domain Eukaryota; kingdom Metazoa; phylum Chordata; class Chondrichthyes; order Lamniformes; family Lamnidae; genus Carcharodon; species Carcharodon carcharias. Next base: position 132,814,932 of record NC_054472.1, read on the forward strand.
GGTTGATGAAGCTGAAAGCAATTAGTACATTCTAACTATGAAATCCCTTCTTTGCTTACAGATGATGGCAAGCTGTCCTTTGATGAATTCAAGGCTTACTTTACAGATGGAGTCCTGAATGCAGAAGAGATGCATGAATTGTTTCGTACCATTGATAGCAATAACACTGAGTAAGAATATTAATATTTCACTTTTATCCTTGTTGTAACAGCACAAACCTGCATTCGTTTAAATTATAAATTGGTAAGATTTTAGTTAACCTTACAAAATGTAGAAAGTATAACTTTTCTCAATTTTAAGCAGAAAAAAAAATCACTTTGCAAAAGAATCAGGTGGCATTGGACAGCTTTGCTTTATCTTTCAGATAACTTGGATGACATTCAGTGCAGTTCAATTGTGTAATCAAGACATCCTTATCTCACATAATTCTTCTCCTTTCACAGCAATCAGGGAGCATAGATGCAGTAAATGAACTGTGATCTCAGTTAGTGGAGGAGTTGTTTTAAGTTGCTGATGTGCTGAGAGTGGTGGGTGGTTTGATAAAATACAGGAAACCTGGAATTAAGAGCAATGCCTCTGTCAGTGGCTTTTAAAATGCAACCACTATATTAATATATTATTTCCAGGTTTCTCCACCATTTTGGTTAAGCAGAAATGATGACAACCTGTATGAGTCAATTTCAACTCCAGTATTTGACAGAATCACACAATTGTTACAGTGCAGAAGGAGGCCATTCAGCCCATCATGTTTGCTCCAGCTTTCCGAATGAGCAGTTCACTTAATGCCATTGCCCCACCTTCTCCCCATAACCCTGCAAGTTATTCTTTTTCACATAACAGTCTGATTTCATTATGAATGCTTCAATTAAACCTGCCCGACAGAACAGAACCTGTCTGGTCCTGCTGCCTTATCAACTTTAAGTGCAGACAGCCTATCCAATACCTCCTGCTGATCAATTTTAAACCCTTCTAGTGCCTGAATTACTTCCTCTTTCACCATACTCTGGGTAGCTTCTTCTTCCATGGTAAAGGCAGATGCAAAGTATCCATTTAATATCCCAGCTATGCCCTCTGCCTCCATGTGTAAAAATCCTTTTTGGTCCCTAATCAGCCCTATCCCCCTTTTAACCACTCTTTTACTATTTATATGCCTATTGAAGACTTTCGGATTCCCTTTTATGTTAGCTGCCAGTCTCTTTTCATACTCCCTCTTTGCTTCTCTTATTTGGTTTTTCACCTTCCCTCTGAACCTTTGTATTTCAGCCTGGTTCTCAATTATACTTTCAACCAAACAGCTGTTATAAATACACTTTTTCTTCTTTATCTTAATTTCTATCTTTTTTATCATCCAGTCAGCTCTGGATTTATTTGCCACACCTCTCCCTTTTGAGAGAATATACCTTGACTGTGCCCAAACTTTCTCTTCTTTGAAGGTAGACCATTGTCCAGCTACCATTTTTCCTGCCAACCTTTGATTCCAATTTGTTCAGCCCAGGTCCATTCTTACTCCATTGAAGTTGGCTCTGGATTGTTCTTTGTTCTTTTAAGGATATAGGCTCTTCGATAGATACTGGAGTTGGGAGCAGAACTCAAGGAAGTGACAGGTTGGAGTGTGCACACTTAAAGGCTTCACCTCACTTTATTGACACTTCCCTGGATTTAATGTTGTGTTCTGTAAAGTTCCACGAGGAGATACTGTTCCATACTGATGGGAGGAAGAAACACACCAGTGAAATCAAGAAGATGTGGCTGGTGGTAGTGGAAGAGATGAGTAGCTAGAGTATTCTGGGTTCAATGCCAAAAGTGATTTCATGACCCAAGCAGGCAGGACAAATGACAGAAGTGGCACAAATTTTTAAAGTTGTGAAACTAATGTCCAAAAGTGTGAAAATAGCTTCTAGAGTTTTGAAAGTAACCTCCCAGGACAAGTACTCTAAACAAAGCCTTTCACACAATCAGACATGAATCAGCCATGAGATTTCATTGCTTATTGGCATATTTCCCTGTTATATCGGCAGCCTCTCAATTACCACTGCTTTTGCATTGCTTTCACTGGTGGCTTCCAGGAAACCTGGGATATCTGTGAATCCAAAGTAAATTCCAAAAGCCATGTTAATATTGCTCTAAATGACCAATTAACATATTGAATTTACAGCCTATCTTTCTCAAGGGGGCTGCTTGACATAGACTAATACACTCGAATTAAATGCAGAAGTTGGCAGCTTGGAGCTGATTTCCTGACAGAAAAAAGTAAAAGTCATTTGAGTGTAAATAGGTACGCTTCAGTGTTCGAAAACTATAGTGGTTCACTCAGGATTTATATTTTCCATTCTCCAGTTCAATGTTACAATTTGCATATTTTAAATGAATTGAAAAAATGTGCACCATCACCTTTCTAAATGCGTACAACAGCATAGGGTGCATGCCGTGATGGCCATCTGACTTATCTGACACAGTGTGGCTGCTTTTCACCATCAATTTCTTTTCTACAGCTATCTCACAATCATTCCACATCCTCCTCTAGCATCCCTTTCTTTTCATTTCCAATGTCATTTATAAAATATCAGTTTATAGTATTACATAGAAATTAGGGCCAGCAAAGGACCATTCAGTCCAATAGATTGAGGTCATGTTAATGCTCTACCTGAGCCTTCTTCCACATTTTTCATTTCACCCTAACAACGTGTTAACGTTTATTTATTTAGTTTTTCTGCTATTCCTTCATCCTCCACAATTACAGCTTCTTGATAAAACGCATTTAGGAGGGGAACTAGGACAGTAATTTTTAAGGGTGGACTATCATATATGATTTTGAAGATGCATCTGTGCTATATTCAACAACCTTCCAATTAATGTTTGCAAACTATAACAACTTAATGTTATTAACAATTTTTCCTGGTAGTTCACTTCCAACTCTCTCATCTCCCATTGCCTCTCTGTAGTGTTACTAGACATGTAAGGGTAGCTATGGCTCAGATGTAGCACTCTTGCCTCTGAGTCAGAAATTGTAGTTTCAAGACTCTAAGTTGAGTGCAAGATCTAGTCTCACACTTCTGTGTAGCACTGGGGGAGTACAGATGTGGTGTCTTTCAAGTAAGACGTTAAACTGTCCTCTCACATGGATTATAAACATCACATACTATTATTTATCCTTCCAACAGCATCACTAAAACATATTTTCTAGTTGTTATTGTTATACTCCAGAAAGCCAAGTGGTCAAGGATAGAACTGGCAACAATCTTTACACATTTTTATAAGTATTTACTAAAAGAGATCCACACTTGCACCTCCTAACCCAACCACCATAATTTCAGTCTATTATTTACACAAGCTCAAGTGAATCCCCAGTTAATGCCCACCGCCTGTATTCTCTAAAATACAATTAACAGATTCCCTTTTCACTCTTTAATAAATGATAGTGTTTATATGTACTAGCAACATTTCAAAATAAATTAAATCAAAGAGCTCCATATTCTGTACAAGCATTACATTGTGAGACAACCCTCCTCTACAACCTTTAAACATTTCTTTATACATCTATTTCTTTTTGCAAAACTGTCAGACAATTCAATACTTGCATCCAGCCATTTAATTTTAGAGATTTTCTTTCTCTCCAGCATTTGGTTCTGGCCAGCAAGATCAATACATAACCTTTTCTCAATCACACTTTTCTTACAATTTCCCACGATGAACAATTATCTACTTGACAGTGATTAGGTATACTATCTTCAGTACACCCATTGTGTAGAATCTCACTTAAAATATTTGACAAATAAAATCCCATATCCACAGCCTCCATAAAAGCCGATGTTCTGGCAGGCAAGGTAGTTTTAGCAATTATTTTTATTTTCTTGGCTTCTCAAGCTAAAGGACATTTTGTATTTTAACCCATCAGAAGTATTGGTCCAGATCTTCCGGCCTCCTGATTGTTGTAGACAAGATGTTTGGCCTAAGATCCCGTCGAGACCCTGCGGAAGTCCTGTTCACACTGACCTCCGTGGGAAATGCCCAGGGAGTTTCAACTTCCGATGGGCAATTCCCCTGCTCCCTGAAACCCTCCATGAATGTCTCCAACTGAAAAATTCTAGTCTAGGTCCTGGGTAACTACAGAACTGACTCCCCCAATCATTCACACTGACTCCCCTGACTCCCTTATCGTCCCCCTGACCCCCTGACTACCCCCATGCCCCTAACTACACCCTAACCCACCAACTACCTGACTACCCTCCGAACTGACATGACTGTCCTCCCAGACCACATGGTTCCACTGCACCCCCTGCTGACCCCCCAACTACTTTCCAGTCCCACCTGACCTAACTACACCCCCAATCACCCGAATACCTCCCTCACACCCCCACTAAGACCAAACCTGACTCAACCTGACTACCCCCCACCACCCGACAACCCCCCTGACCTGGCCTGACCAGTCTCTGACCTGACTACATCTACCGACCTGAATTGACTACTTCCTGACTCACCTGCCAACACACCCAGCTGCCTCCTCACCTACCTGCCACCTAACTCATTTATCTCACCCACCCTATGCACCTACCTCACCCACCTAACCCCCCTACCATCCTGCCCATTCACTCATTCATCCACTCAGCCATTCAGCCATTCACCCATTCACTAACATTTACACTGACATTTAAACTTACAACTAGCAACTAGTGCTGTAAAAAGGGGGCATGTCTTGTCTTCTCCAATGCTGCAGTGCTGCAATGGGCTTCTTCAAGGGACATGGTTCTCTGCTTTCTGGATAAGCCAGGCTCAGAAAGAAATGCGGAGCAGTATCAAAGCGTGTAAATGTTTGACTGGAGCAGCAATCCAATGACTATTGAAACTTCACAGAATATCAGGATCATTATGAAACAAGTTACACTAGAGTACTCATAAGGGAGATTAACATGTGAAGCATTACAAGAATGACCAGCTTCATGTTTTTTGGGTCACCTAAGGAGGGAACTTAAGTAAGCATTTATACAGATTTAATTTTCTTAATGTTTTATTAAGACATTCTCTACTTTAGAGTGTTTCATCATAGTACTTAACTCCAACACATCAGACTAGCATGTGGTCTAAACTGAGTGCACAACCAGTTCAAGTGACCACTCGAACATTACCTTTTCTCTCTCTCCTTTAGATCTAACACTATTTTTCTGCAATGACCCAAGATGATTAACTTGAATTGGGGTAACACGCTGCAATAAGATTGTTCAAATAAAGTTACACCTGAACTACTTTGCTTAATATCTAAACCAATATATTTTAAAGCCCCACAAGCCTGGCTACCAATTTTAAATTCTACTCTAATCTTATTAATAACACATTACTCAAATTCCACAGAACCGTCCCGTAAGAAATCACCAAATTGCATCATGAAAATGCCTGAAAATGTTAATTTATGATGCCAATAAAACATTGTGGAGCCCAGTTTTAGTTGGACACACATCATTTTCAACAGAACAACTCCACAAAAGATTTCATACCCTAGAAGCATCATTCAGGTCTTTGATGCATTTGTTTAGTGTCCATCATTTCCTTTCTGTCTCTCTGTCTCTTTGGACAGTTTCAGAACAACTTCTCTATAAAGTATTGTCTTGCAGATATGCTGCTTTTAGTCACTCCCCTGACTATGTGACCCAAAAGAGCTAAAAAGATTTTTAAAGTTATTTTTCCAGCTGTAGGAGAATCCATTCAGTCACCCTTCAGAGCCCCTAGCAACAAGCCTCACATTAGCCTTATAAGTCCCATATTCAAGGACATCATCTTTGATGAAAGTCCATCTTCTTGCAATTAAAGCATCCAGAGGTGCAGAAAAAATTGAACTAATTGTAATTCTTTCTAGTGCAGAAGGACTATCATACAGAAGAGAAGGCAATTTGGGATTTTGCCCATGGTTTAATTGATAAGGATTATACCCTCCAACTATCTGGAATAAATTATTTGCATGAACTCAGGTGGTTTTCAACTTGTAGTCTGGTTGATTAGCTAAAATTTTCTGCAGCATTTTACTGATCTCTGCATGATTCCTTTCATGGTGTCCATCATAGACCTATCAATTACAACACTGAGCTGTGGTATTCAGGACTATAATGTGTATCCTTTCACATACCTCTGTACTTGTCATTTGCAAGTTGTCCCTCCATCTTCAATCACAAACTGCACTTGTGTCCCAGGTTTGATCCCTATCCAATTCTCCATGATTTTGTATAAAATGACAGTTTTGTCCTTGCAATTGTTAATTTAGAAAGGCTAAATCTGGTTGCCAGGTCTACAAAATGTAGAATGGAAATATTTCTGCCTTTGTCCCATACCTTTAGATCCACGGAAACTACCTAATTTTGGTTATGTGCCAAAGGAAGGCTTACAATACCACCTGGTGGCCTCCTTTGAATTTTTTTAATAGATTTCACAATTCTCACTAAGCTACATGCTTCACATACTCTTCATCAAGCACAGTTGCATCTTTTAGCAGGAATTTTTCACCTTTGAATAGTGTGAACAGACTGCCTATGTAAGTTAAAGATAACATGTATTTTTAAAATCTGATATTATCATCTGATGTCATTAATACTTGACTGACACGCTATTGAGTAAAATAAGGTTTGGTTAAGAGGATACAAAATATTGCCTGGACAAGGTAAACTGCAGTTCAATCAACTTTCCAAACATAATTGCCTTATCAGGTTCCATGTCAAGGTTCATTTGTTTTAATAGAAGGTTTACTCAACAGCATGGTTATTTCACCAAAGACTGCATCATTACCTAGAAAATGGCTTACTCCAGCTATTTTGTATGGAATTACAACTCTGTTTTCTTACTTTTCAACCTTCACCTTTAGCAAACCATCCTTTGCTACTATGTCACACTCCAGGAAACCAGATCTGGAAGCAATCTTTGCACATCTTTATAATCATTTATTTACAGAGATACACATTACAACCTTGCATCTCCTAATCCAGCCACCACAATTTCAGTCTGTTCCTATTTATAGGGCACAACTGCATCCCAGGTTAATTCCGTGCACCTCCATACAATTAATAGACAATTTACAATGATCATGTTGCTGTTTGCGGGGCTTGTGTAAATTTGTTGCTATGTTTCCTACATTACAACCATGACTACACTGCAAAAGTACTTCATTGGCTGTAAAAAGCTGTGGGCTGCCCTAGTGTTGTGATAAGTGTTATGAAAATGCGAGTCCTTCTTCCTTTCTTTCAAGGGGCTTAAGTGTATCCTCAGCATGTATACTTCATGTTCTGATGGGTGCCATTTCTCCTTCTGTGGCACTTCTCTCCCTGGATGAGATGATTTCAAATGCAGGCAAGAGCAATCTTTTCTCTTTGGACTCGAATGTCATTACCATTGATCCCAGGCACTTGGTTAAGTGGAATGATGGAAAAGGAATGTATATGCATGATGTTAGGTTCCTTGTGAATATAAAGGGTGAAACCTTTAACTTTGACAGAAGCAAGAACAATGGGTATTAGCGAATCAGCCACCAGTTGCACAGTACTTCCCCCAACCTAGGCAGAAGTGTTAAAAGCACTTTCCTCCAAACAGATGGAAATACAGCTTATGCTGTTTAATGGAGTTTTTTAAATCATTGAAACAACAGTAAAATTACACAGGGGTTTTGGATAGATTTAGTATCTATCTAGCAGTTGAAACATCAATCAGTTTAGTCAGCATCTTACAGACCCCAGATAGTGCTAAAAGAAAGCAGTCCCTTTCAGAAAGAGGCAGAAATAGATCTGAGTATGTAATATTCTAAATTTGGTTTGAGAATGTGAATGCTATCGCAGTCTGCATAGTACAACTATAAGACCATAAGACCATAAGTCATAGGAGCAGAAATTAGGCCATTCGGCCCATCGAGTCTGCTCCGCCATTCTATCATGGCTGATAAGTTTCTCAACCCCATTCTCCCGCCTTCTCCCCATAACCTTTGATCTCCTTACCAATCAAGAACCTATCTATCTCAGCCTTAAATACACTCAATGACCTGGCCTTCACAACCTTCTGTGGCAATAAATTCCATAGATTCAACACTCTCTGGCTAAAGAAGTTTCTCCTCATCTCTGTTCTAAAAGGTCTTCCCTTTACTCTGAGGCTGTGCCCTTGGGTCCTAGTCTCTCCTACTAATGGAAACATCTTCCCCATGTCCACTCTATCCAGGCCTTTCAGTATTCTGTAAGTTTCAATCAGATCCCCCCTCATCCCATAGACCCAGAGTCCTCAAACGTTCCTCATACGTTAAGCCTTTCATTCCTGGGATCATTCTCATGAACCTCCTTTGGACCCTCTCCAGGGCCAGCACATCCTTCCTGAGATATGAGGCCCAAAATTGCTCACAATATTCTAAATGTGATCTGACCAGAGCCTTATAAAACCTCAGCAGCACATCCCTGCTTTTATATTCTAGTCATCTCAAAATAAATGCCAACATTGCATTTGCCTTCCTAACTACCGTGTCAACCTGCAAGCTAACCATAAGAGAATCCTGGACTAGGACTCCCAAGTCCCTTTGCACTCAAGATTTCTGAACTCTCTCCCCATTTAGAAAATAGTCTATGCCTCTATTCTTCCTACCAAAGTACATGACCTCACACTTCCCCACGTTGTATTCCATCAGCCACTTCTTTGCCCATTTTCCTAACCTGTCCAAATCCTTCTGCAGCCTCCCCACCTCCTCAAATCTACCTGTCCCTCCACCTATCTTTGTATCAGCTGCAAACTTAGCCAGGGTGCCCTCAGTTCCTTCATCTAGATCATTAATGTATAAAGTGAAAAGTTGTGGTCCCAACACTGACCCCTGCGGAACTGCACTAGTCACCAGCCGCCATCCCGAGAAGGACCCCCTTATCCCCACTCTCTGCCTCCTGCCTAACAGCCAATCTTCTATCCATGCTAGTACCTTGCCTCTAACACCATGGGCTCTTATCTTACTGAGCAGCCTCCTGCGCGGCATCTTGTCAAAGGCCTTCTGGAAGTCCAAGTAGATAACATCCATTGGCTCTCCTTTGTCTAACCTACTCATTACCTCCTCAAAGAATTCTAACAGATTTGTCAGGCATAACCTCCCCTTGATGAAACCATGCTGACTTTGCCCAATTTTACCATGCACTTCCATCCTTAATAATGGACTCTAAAATCTTACCAACGACCGAGGTCAGGCTAATCAGCCTGTAATTTCCCATTTTTTGCTTCACTCCCTTCTTAAACAGGGGGGTTACATTAGCGATTTTCCAGTCCTCTGGGACCCTCCTTGACTCAAGTGATTCCTGAAAGATCACCACTAACGCCTCCACTATCTCTTCAGCTATCTCCTTCAGAACCCTGGGGTGTAATCCATCTGGTCCAGGTGATTTATCCACCTTCAGACCTTTCAGTTTTCCTAGCACCTTCTTCTTGGTAATGGCCACCATACTCACCTCTGCCCCCCGACTCTCTTGAACTTTGGGAATGTCACTCGTGTCTTCCACTGTGAAGACTGACACAAAGTACCTATTCAGTTCCTCCACCATTTCTTTGTTCCCCATTACTACTTCTGCAGCATCATTTTCCAGTGTCCCAATGTCCACTTTATAAAGCCTCAGCAGCACATCCCTGCTTTTATATTCTAGTCATCTCGAAATAAATGCCAACATTGCATTTGCTTTCCTAACTACCGTGTCAACCTGCAAGCTAACCTTAAGAGAATCCTGGACTCGGACTCCCAAGTCCCTTTGCATTCCAGATTTGTGAATTCTCGCTCAATTCTCCGTCATTTCTTTGTTCCCCACTACTACTTCTCCAGCGTCATTTTCCAGCATCCCAATGTCCACTTTTACCCCTTTCTTACCCTTTATATATCTAAAAAAAACTCTTGCAATCTTCCTTTACATTACTGGCTAGTTTACCCTCATATTTAATCTTCTCCCTCCTTATTTATTTTTTAGCTGTCTTCTGTTGGTCTTTGTAGGCTTCCAAATCCCTTGGTTTCCCACTGCTCTTCGCTGCATTGTATGCTTTCTCTTTAGCTTTTATGCTGTCCCTGAATTCCCTTGTCAGCCATGGTTGCTTTCTCCTCCCTTTAGTATGCTTCTTCTTCCTAGGGATGAATTTTTGCTGTGTCTCCCAAATTTCTCCCAGAAATTCCTGCCATTACTGTTCTACTGTCTTTCCTGCTAGGCTCATCTCCCAGTCAATTCTGGCCAGCTCCTCCCTCATGCCTCTGTAGTTGTCTTTCTTCAACTGTAATACCGTTACATCTGATTCCAGCTTTTTCCTCTATTAAATAATTCACTGTGATTTCAATTAGATCATACTATTATAGCACAGAAACAGATTAGTCAGCATGTCAAGTCAGCACCAATGCTTTTTTCCCTGCATAAACTCCTAACCTAATCTACGTACCCTGTAGAATCAGAGAATATTACAGCATAGGACCAGAACAGATAATTCAGCCCATTAAGTATTCGAAAGTTTCCAGTAATTGCTGGCAGATACCATTGAAAGGATGGAGTTAATTGAAACCATCATTTTAACATTTACTTTAACAGGTGCAGAATTTGGTAAAAGCCCAAAACACTAACATTAGATCATGCCTGATTAATCCTCAACATCTCGGCTTGCAAAAATCAGGCATTAGTCAGTCAGCTTAGGATAAGACATACAGATACATGTCAGAAGAAAAGGCAGGCTTGTACCAAAATATAACATTAGTGTTGTTTTGCCATCAGTGGGAATCACCAAATGATTTGTCAAACAGCTGAAACAAGACGTAAAACTAACCTGCAGCATTCAAATATATATGTGGGGAAGCATAAGAATGTTCTGAGCTTATAATGGTCTTCTAGACTCTAGAAAATGGAAAAAAAGGTCAGCAGAATATGTGAATAACTCAAATAGCCCCTCTCTATCTGGAGTTGTTGTTACTTTGTGATCCATCTTGTGGGACTGTATTATTGAACTATTCCATTAACACATTCTTATTCAGATCACGAGTTTCAGAGAAAAGCAGTCTTCTTTTATTCCTGTAGGCTTTCTATACCCTCTGTGTTGCTGATGATGCCACTGCTGTTAGCCGTTGCTTCACTGACTTTGTCACAGAAGGTTGCAGAAAGGAATTTATGCATTAATTGAAGAACGAGAAACATTTTAAGAAAGTAAACATTCATGATTGCTAATAGCATTTTATCTGTTAGCCCGTCTGCATTTGCTGCTCAAATCCTTTCTGATGATAAGAAAATGAAATCCTCCTTCAGAAAAAATAAGTTTTATAAAATCACATCGGGTCTTCGGATGTAAGCCATAAACTGCTTTCATGTTTTTCAGTAGTTGTCCCAGAGGTGGATGGCGAATGCCTCATTGATAGTCAGCAGCCTTGACTACATGAATTTCAATGTGAGAAGTTTGTGAAATCAATGAAGAGTTAGAACTAATCATTCAATTTGACAGCAGTATACACAAATAAATAAATTACTTGGCATATGCAATCAGTATAAATGTAGTTAGATCAGTCCAAAGAATTTACATTCTTTAAATCTACTTAGTTATATCTGTTAGTTCAATTATTCTTTATTTAAGCTATTATTGGTCATTAACTGCACATGTTATTCCTGAGAAAACAAAACCTATTTAGGTCTGTGAGGTGTTGCTGGAGGTCAAAAAAGCCCTGGAGAATCAAAGAAGCCTCTGCTGATATCTTGTGACAGCGTTGTGTACTGCCAGACAAGGCATGTTGCAGCAATGCTGGAGAGTTCCAGTATCACACTGTCAAGTTGATCCAAAATTACAGTTGTAGATTGGTGTCTCACGCTGCATTAAGTGACAGTTTTATTGTCTATGGCATTGACCTGGGATTTCCAGAATAGATAGCTGAATGGGATTTGCATTTGTGGCATGTGAACTAACAGCATTGGCTGCCGTCAATTTTTTTTCTCTTATGGCTCTCAGCAGACAATAATGTGAATTGACCGTCTTCAGCATCCATTCTTACTTTTGGAAGGGAATGTTTTATCTGTCTCGGTGCATAATTGTGTTATGCACACCCTGAATCACCTACTGAGCAACATAAGTAGCAATCACATTTCTTCACACTAAATTTTAGAAATAATATATACATAGGCAGGAAGCCTGGAGGGAGCATTCTGATGGATTTTACTGTATTAAGAAAAGCAGAATAGAATCAGATTTCCTTTAGAAGAAAATAGAATAGAAATTCCAGGGTATTGAAGGCATGATACTTTCTGTATTTGGATAGGACTTTAGGGCAGTACTTATTTCCACCAGGTTTTCAACCTGCAATGACAACTTTCAATGGAGGGGTGGTGGACTGCTTGTCCAGCCCACTCCACTCTGACAATGACTTCACTTTTGCAACCTGTCCCAGAAATCACACCAGCCCCACCTGAGTATGGCCAGCAGTAGGTATGAATGCATACTTTGGGGGAGCTGGTGGCGGCATAGTGGTATGGTTACTGACTAGTAATGCGGAGAGGCAGGGTAATACCCTGGGGATAAAGGCAAAATACTGCGGATGCTGGAAATCTGAAACAAAAACAAAAAGTGCTGGAAAAGCTCAGCAGGTCTGACAGCATCTGTGGAGAGAAAGACAGAGTTAATGTTTTGAGTCTGTATGACTATTCTTCAGAACTAAAGAGGAGTAAAAATTTGGTGAAATATATACTGTTTAAGGGGGGTGGGACAGATGAAGCTGGATAGAAGGCCAGTGATAGGCAGAGGCAAAGGAGAGATTGCAAAAGATGCCATAGACAAAAGGTTGAAGGGATGTTGGTGGTCGTGATTATGGCTAAAGGAGTTGCTAATGGTGACATTAGGAGTAGAAAGCAGAATGAGCCCTAGTGAGGGTGGAGTGGGGGGAGGGGACGGTGTGGGAAAAAACACCGAAATAGGCTAAAAGGTGGGGATAGAACAATGAATAAAAATGGAAATAAATTAAAAAAAATAATAATAACAGAAATAGAAAAAAAATATATATATATAAAAATTTTAAAAATAAATATTGGAAAAAAAGGGATCAAAAAGGGGTGAGGATGAAGGAGAGAGTTCATGGTCTGAAGTTGTTGAACTCAATGTTAAGTCCAGAATGCTGTAAAGTGCCTAATCAGAAGATGAGATGCTGTTCCTCCAGTTTGCGTTGAGCTTCACTGGAACATTGCAGCAGGCCAAGACGGACATGTGGATATGAGAGCGGGATGGTTTGTTAAAATGGCAAGCAACAGGAAGATCAGAATCATGCTTGCAGACAGACTGAAGGTGTTCTGCAAAGCTGCTTCACTTGAAAGGAGTGTTTGGGCCCTTGGACGGTGAGGAGAGGGGAAGTAAAGGGGCAGGTGTTACACCTTCTGCAGTTTCATGGGAAGGTGCTTTGGGAGGGAGTTGAGATGTTGGGGGTGATGGAGGACTGGATCAGTGTGTCCCGGAGGGAACGGTCACTATGGAATGCCGACGGGGGTGGTGAAGGGAAGGTGTGTTTGGTGGTGGGCATCATGCTGGAGTTGGTGGAAATGGCGGAGGATGGTCCTTTGAATACGAAGGCTGGTGTGGTGAAAAGTGAGGATAAGGGGGACCCTATCATGGTTCTGGGAGGGAGAGGAAGATGTGAGGGCAGAGGCGCAGGAGACGGGTCAGACATGGGGATCCAGGTTCAAATCCCACCGTGGCAGATGGTGGAATTTGAATGCAATAAAAACCTGGAATTAAAAGTTCATTTATGACCATGAAACCATTGTCAATTGTTGTAAAAACCAATCTGGTTCACTAATGCCCTTTAGGGAAATCCCTTACCTGGTCTGGCCTACATGTGACTCACAGACCAACAGCAATGCGGTTGACTCTTAAATACCCTCTAAATAAAGGCAATTAGGTTTGGACATCCAGCGACACCTAAAAAATAAAATATAAAACACATAAAAAATAAAATCTGCTCTCTTTAAGTGTGACTCCAGATCTACTATGAAATGCCTTCTGAAATGGCCTAGCAAGCCACTCAGTTGTATTAAAATAGATTAGGAATGAAATTGGACAGACCACCCAGCATCAGCCTAGGCATTAGAAATTATAACAACAAACTCAGCCCTGTCGACCATGGAAAGTCCTCCTTATTAACAAGGATCAACTCTGGTTCAATGAAGAGTGCAGGAGGGCATGCCAGGAGTAGCATCAGGCATACTTAAAAATGAGGTGTCAACCTGGTGAAGCTACAACACATGATTAATTGCCTGTCAAGCAGCAAAAGCAGCAATCAATAGACAGAACTAAACAATTCCACATTCAACGGATCAGATCTAAGCTTTGCTTTCCTGCCATATCCAGTCGTGAATGTTGGTGGACAATTAAACAACTCACTGGAGGACGAGGCTCCACAAATATCCCCATCCTCAATGATGAGACAGTCCAGCACATCAGAGCAAAAGGTCAGGCTGAAGCATTTGCAACAATCTTCAACCAGAAGTGCCGAGTGAATGATCCATCTTGGCTACATCTGGATGTCTCCAGCATCATAGATGCCAGTCTTCAGCCAATTTGATTCATTCCATGTGATGTCAAAAAGCAGCTTAAGGCACTGGATACTGCAAAGGCTATGGGCCCTAACAATATTCCAGCAATAGTACTGAAGACTTGTGCTCCAGAACTTGCCGCGTTACTAGCCAAGCTGTTCCAGTACAGCTACAACACTGGCATTTCCCGGCAATGTGGAAAATTGCCCAGATATGTCCTGTACACAAGCAGCAGGACATATACAAACTGGCCAATTACCACCCCATCAGTATACTCTCAATCATCAGTAAAGTGATGGAAGGGATCATTAATAGTACTATCAAGCTGCTTGGGTTTAGCAATAACCTGCTCACTGACGCCCAGTTTGACACTCAGCTCTTGACCTCATTACAGCATCATTTCAAGCATGTACAAAAGAGCTGAACTCCAAGGGTGAGGTGAGAGTTACTGCCCTTGACATCAAGGCAGCATTTGGCTGAGTGAAGCATCAAGGAGCCCTAGCAGAACTGGAGTCAATGGGAATTAGGGGGTAAATTCTCTGCTGGTTGGAGTCATACCTCGCACAAATGAACATGCTTGTGGTTGTTGGTGGTCAATCATCTTAGTTCCAGGACATCGCTGCAGTAGTTCTTCAGGGTAGTGTCCTAGACACAACCATCTTCAGCTGCTTCTTCAATGGCCTTCCTTCCATCATAAGGTCAGAAGTGAGGATATTAGCCCCTGATTGCACAATGTTCAGTACCATTTGTGGCTCCTCAGATACTGAAGCAGTCCACGTCCAAATGCAGCAAGACCTGGACAACATCCAGGCTTGGGCTGACAAGTGACAAGTAACATTTATGCCACACAAGTGTCAGGCAATGACCATCTCTAACAAAGAGAACATTTAATCATGCCACTTGACATTCAGTGGCATTGTCATCACTGAATCCCCCACCATCAACACCCTAGGGGTTACCATTGATGAGAAACTGAACTGGACTATCCATATAAATATTGTGGCTACAAGAGCAGGTCAGAGGCTAGGAATCCTGTGGCAAGTAACTTACCTCCTGACTCCCCAAAGCCTGTCCACCATCTTCAAGGCACAAGTCAGGAGGATGATGGGATACTTTCCGCTTGCCTGGATGAGTGCAGCCCCAACAACACTCAGGAAGCTTGACACTATTCAGGATAAAGAAGCCTACTTGATGAATACCACATCCATAAACATTCACTCCCTCCATCACAGACGCACACTGGCAGCAGAGTGAACGATCTACAAGATCCTTAGGCAACACATACGAACATATGAATAAGGAGGAGGAATAGACCATTTGGCCCCATGGGCCTGCTCCGGCATTTAATAAGATCATGGCTAACCTGATAGTAACCTCAAATCTGCATCCCGCGTACCTCCGATAACCTATCACCCCCTTGCTTACCAAGAATCTATCCTTAAGATCTATCCTATGCCTTAAAAGTATTCAGAGACTCTGCTTCAACCGCCTTTTCAGGAAGAGAGACTCATGACCATCTGAGAGAAAAAAATTCACCTCATTTCCATTTTAAATGGGTGACTCCTTATTTTTAAATAGTGCCCCTAGTTCTGGATTCTCCCATGAGTGGAAACATCCTCTCCACATCCACTCTGTCAAGACCCCTCAGGGTCTTATATGTTTCGATCAAGTCACCTCTTATTCTTCTAAACTTCACCTTCCAAACCCATGACCACAACATCTAGAAGGACAAGGGCAGCATTCACACGGGAACATCACCACTTGCAAGTTCCCCTCCAAGCCACACACCATCCTGACTTTGAAATATATCATCATTCCTTCACTGTCACTGGGTCAATGTCCTGGAACTCCCAACCCACCCCACCTAACAGCACTGTGGGTGTACCTACACCACATGGACTGCAGCAGTTCAAGAATCCGCCTTCTCCAAGGCAATTAGGGATGGGCAATAAATGTTGGCCTAGCCAGTGACACCCATATTCCATGAATGAATACAAAAAAATAAAGTGGATATATTTATCACACAGAACTGTATGTGAATACAATATTCTCCTATCCAAATAGCAGTCATTTTGACAGAGATTGCCATTTCATCAGGCAATCAAGGTGCAACTTTGAAATTCTTCTGTGTCTGCAAGGTGGGTATTCTCACAGCAATGACAGTGGCAAGGGAGCCATTCCATATTAGTTATGTGACCCCCTTCCTAGAGATTGGGGAGAGTATCAAAATGAGGGCGAACAGGTGGGTGGAAGTCTTACCCCACCCACTTCATGTGGGACAGCACCTGGACCACAGTTCCTGTTTTTAAGGCTTTGCTACTCTGCCACAATATCATGGGCAGAATCTTCCGGTCAGCGTGTGGGGGCGGGCCCAACACACAGATGCATAAAATAACCTGCGATGACGTTGGGCGTTTGTCCCGATGTCGTTGTGCGCCATTGCGATATTTCATTCAGCAGGCGCGCGCAGGAGCCGGCTGCATGCCCACTGGAATGTTAAGGGCCTATTAAGGCCATTTAGAAATTAATTTAAGTATTTAGGAGCGCTGTCTGCCCAACCTTAATGTTGGTGTGCAGGCGAAAAGCCCAAGAGGCCTTTGTGTTTTTAAGGAAACCTCATCCTCAGGCGGGATGAGGTTTCCTGAAGCTTTAATAAAACAAATAAATAAATTTTCCCACATTTACAAACATATCCCAACTCATGTGACACTGTCACATGAGGGGACTTGTTTAAATAAATTTTTACACCATTTATTAACCTGCTTTATTATCCATTCATTCTCCCCAAGGCAGCACCGTGCCTCAGGGAGATTGCTGAGCTCTTCTGCATGCATGCATGAAAGAGTGCAGGCCCCGACTCTCCCTCCT
Organism: Carcharodon carcharias; assembly: GCF_017639515.1. Classification (NCBI taxonomy): domain Eukaryota; kingdom Metazoa; phylum Chordata; class Chondrichthyes; order Lamniformes; family Lamnidae; genus Carcharodon; species Carcharodon carcharias. The sequence goes on from NC_054472.1 coordinate 132,832,310, forward strand.
CCTCCTGCCCGTACAGATAGCGCTGAGCGCTACCGGTTGTGCATTATGTTGGGTGGGCCTTAATTGGCCCGCCCACATAAAATAGCACCACGGAGCTGATCACACGTGGCGATCGGCTCTGCGCCGGCCCCCACTCACCCGTGTACAGCCTGCCCGCCATAGGAAAAATCCAGGCCCATGAGTTTAACCAACTATAGAAGTCTTCAAATTTAGTATGAATTTGCATTCCTCACCCCAACCCACTTGGTGGCTTTTAGAAACATAGAAACATAGAAAATAGGTGCAGGAGTAGGCCATTCAGCCCTTTGAGCCTGCTCTGCCATTCATCGTGATCATGGCTGATCATCCAACTCAGCAGCCTGCTCCTGCTTTCTCCCCATATCCTTTGATCCCTTTCGCCCCAAGAGCTATATCTAACTCCTTCTTGAAAACATACAATGTTTTGGCCCCAATTACTTTCTGTGGAGGCGAATTCCACAGGCTCACCACTCTCTGGGTGGATAAATTTCTCCTCATCTCAGTCCTAAATAGTCTACCCTGTATCCTCAGGCTGTGACCCCTGGTTCTGGACTCCCCCACCATCAGGAACATCCTTCCTACATCTACCCTGTCTACTGCTAGAATTTTATAGGTTTCTATGAGATCCACCCTCATTCTTCTGAACTCCCGTGAATATAATCCTAACCGACTCAATCTCTCCTCATATGTCAGTCCCACCATCCCAGGAATCAGTCTGGTAAACCTTCGCTGCACTCCCTCTATAGCAAGGACATCCTTCCTCAGATAAGGAGACCAAAACTGCACACAATATTCCAGGTGTGGTCTCACCAAGGCCCTGTACAATTGCTGCAAGACACCCCTACTCCTGTACTTGAATCCTCTGGCTATGAAGGCCAACATACCATTTACCTTCTCTACCGCCTGCTGCACCTGCATGCTTACCTTCAGCGGCTGGTGTACGAGGACACCCAGGTCTTGCTGTACATTCCTCTCTCTCAATTTATAGCCATTCAGACAATAATCTGCCTTCCTGTTTTTGCTACCAAAGTGGATAACCTCAGATTTATTCACATTATACTGCATCTGCCATGCATTTGCCCACTCACTCAGCTTTTCCAAATCACACTGAAGCATCTCTGCATTTTCCTCACTGCTCACCCTCCCACCCAGCTTTGTGTCATCTGCAAATCTGGAGATATTACATTTAGTTCCCTCATCTAAATCATTAATATATATTGTGAATAACTGAGGTCCCAGCTCCGATCTCTGTGGTACCCCACTAGTTACTGCCTGCCATTCGGAAAAAGACCCGTTTATTCCTACTCTTTGTTTCCTGTCTGCCAACCAGTTTTCTATCCATCTCAATATACTACCCCTAATTCCATTTGCTTTAATTTTACACGCTAATCTCTTATGCGGGACTTTGTCAAAAGCCTCTTGAAAGTCCAAATAAACCACATGCACTGGCTCCCCTCATCAACTCTACTAGTTACATCCTTGAAAAATTCCAGTAGATTTGTCAAGCATGATTTCCCTTTCATAAATCCATGCTGACTCTGTCCAATTCTGCCACTATTTTCCAAGTGCCCAGCTATTAAATCTTTTATAATGGACTGTAGAACTTTCCCCACTACTGACATCAGGCTGACTGGTCTATAATTCACTGTTTTCTCTCTACCTCCCTTTTTAAATAGTGCGGCTACATTAGCAACCCTCCAATCTGTTGGAACTGTTCCAGAGTCTATAGAACCTAGGAAGATGACCACCAATGCATCCACTATTTCTAGCGCCATTTCCTTAAGTACTCTGGGATGTAGATTATCAGGCCCTGGGGATTTATCGGCCTTCAATCCCATCAATTTCTCCAACACCATTTCCCTACTAATACTGATTTCTTTCAGTTCCTGCCTCTCATTAAACCCTGTGTTCCCCAACATTTCTGGTATGTTATTTGTATCATCCTTTGTGAAGACAGAACTAAAGTATGTATTTAGTTGGTCAGCCATTTCTTTGTTCCCCATTATAAATTCCCCTGTTTCTGACTGTAAGGGACCTACATTTGCTTCCACCAATCTTTTTCTCTTCACATAACTAAAGAAACTTTTACAATCAGTTTTTATGTTCCCTGAAAGCTTACTCTTGTACTCTATTTTCGCCTTCTGAATCAATCCCTTCGTCCTCCTTGGCTGAATTCTAAACTGCTCCCAATCCTCAGCCCCGTTGTCTTTTTTTGAATAAGACTGGCAATCCAATAACAATTTGCATTGAATTATGTGAAATTCCGTTTATGGTTCATGCCAATCATCAGCTTGATCAAGACTTTCCAAGCTTATTTCACATAGAACTCTGACTGTGAGCAGGTAGAGGATGCTATCATTCCATCCAGCTCAGATATAGGTCCTATTTTTCAATGATGTTGCTCAACCCTGTTACATTTTTAAAATGTCACCTTTGGGCATGCCATCAGTGAAAAGCCATTAAAATAGCAAGGGATTTGGATTCCTGACAAAGTCCATATTAACAAAATGCAATGTAGAGAAACAACTCTGGTCTGCTTCTCTCATGGTGTCATGTAGCACTGATGAAAAGAATAGGAGGTAACATCTAAATCACTACATATTATTGTTAGTCAGCTTTTGTTATGTGTAAGCCACCCCAAACTGAAAAGTGATGGACCAAAATCTTGTACACCCATCTCAACAAGGAATACGCTTTCTGACTACGCCTGAAATATTAACTTGTCTGTTCTCTCCATGGGTGCAGAACAACCTGCAGATTACTTCTAGAATTTTCTGTTTTCTTATAGACTAAAAGGGTGAGATTTCCCTTCTCCATCACAGCTGGTGGGAATGGGACATCCACCTGCCAACCTAACTTTTACCATAATACTGATATTGGGTCATAGCTCATTAATCATGTCAGGTATGATTTGTAATAGCATGAAGGAGCCACAGTGCATAGAAAACTGCAATGGGACCACTGCCACAACACAAGAGGAAAGGCTGCTTAAAAAAGGTAGAAGAATCCCGAAGATTCCAGGGTATTCATTTTTATTTAGACTTTAGATTGACCAGTGGCTTTAAAAAGGTGAACTTTTCAGAGCTCAGGAGAGGGAGAGATGCTCATTATTGTGGCATATCCTTCCAAATGAAGCATCAGCAGGCTTTCTGCTGCTATCCTAGAGACTGCCACCAACCATCTCCTGGGGGCTACTGGTTCCAGAAGAGTAAGATAGGCAAATCAACCAGGCCTTATTCCCTTGATATCATGTGTATATGCAGGGTGATGAAGGACAGCTTTTCCTTTAGGGTCAAGAATAAGAAAATGTAGCTTGAAATAAGGATGCACCAATTTCCTTTGTATTTATTTGCTATACTGCCCAATTTTGAGAAGAATAGCAGAAGAAAACATAGTCCACAATTTCACAATGCTTGTATTATACCTATTTTCTTCAGCCCTGGTTTATTCTTAACACCATCAATCATTGCCACAGTCATTACTGTTTTTGATGATCAATCACATTTATAGTTAAGAGAGCTCTTGTGAACACTGGTATTGCATTTCAGCAGAAAGTATTCAACTTGAATGTCTCCATGGTCTTGTAAGTATTTCCCTTGCAGAAAGTTAGGTGGGTCAATGCATACCAGTATTTGGAACAAAAAAATGCAGCAACACAGCATCATTTTAATAAAGGTTGGTCTCACAGGAGATTGCTTCTTTAAAAGAAGAATTTTTTTGGAAAAATAAGTCAACAGGCTTCATCATAGGTCATTTGTGTTGGTGACATGACTACACCGCAATTTGGCACACCAATAAATTCCTTCACCTTTGAATGAATCACCATACATTCCAATGAACCATCCATAACTTTCACAAGCAATTTCTCCAAAGCAACTGACTTAATGATTTTGAGATCTTCTTCATAATTTTCAATCAGTGAGTTTATTACCCATGGCATTAAATTTGGCTGGAATTATTTCATTTTTGCAATGCCATCTAAAATAATCGATAAATTCTAATACTCCTTTTTCAATATAATTGCAAATAAAGTGCCAGTAGAACTCTAATTACAACATGATTTTTAAATTAAAATGCCACTGAATTAATACAGTCTAATTTATTAATATTTTAAAGATATGTTCTCAGGGGCCTTTTTTAAATGGAAATATGGCAACACTCCATGAGGCACAGTGCCATCCCATAAATATTTGATAGTTCTTTTAATTATCAAAGATGATCCAGGTTTAAAAATAGAAATGTACAAGGCAGCATGGTCGGCAATAATACTAAAAGTCTTTCCTTTCTTCCATTTTAGCAACCTCAACATTGAAGAAATATGTGGTAAGTCCTGTGCTTTCACAATTTTCTGTTCTCAATCAAGCAGCAAACAAAATACAGAAAAAAAGACAGATTTTGATTTCTTTTTGTCAGTAATATATAATTTTAAATGTTTTATTCCCCACTTGGAGCAATGTGATATTTTAAAATATATATATTTTTTCCTAACTAAAGTAAATTCATAACCAAACCAACCTTACTTTCCTGGAGTTGTATCTATGTTTTATATTATTTTCCCTGCAAAACACATGCAGAACTGGACATAGACGATCTAAAAGAGAGTTGAAAGGGGGGAGGAGTCATGAAGCATTTATCTACCTGTTCCACTGTTTTGTCAGTGTATTATAGATGTTTTTCTCTCTATTAGGTTTCTGATCATAATCTCCCAATACAATGTGGTCCAAATAATTGTTTGATTTATACAGATACTTGTAAATGTTTATAAATCAATTTGGCAATTATGAAGCATCATTTTCTCCCTAGGCCAATTCTCAGCGTCAGCTTAAAAGGCTGAATAGCTTGCAGTGAGGTCCTGTCAGTTTCTGGAGATGATCAAATTTCTAAGCCTATGTCTTTGACCATGCCTTGACTCTGTTCTCCCATGCCCTGACTCCCATGAATGACCTTGGCAAGTTCACTGTGTTAAGGGAAGTAAGTGTCAGCCTTGGTTCAGTGGTAGGACTGTCATCAGAAGCTTGCGAGTTGAAGACCTACTCCATAGATATGAACACATAATGTAGTGGTGAGGGACAGTGGAACTGTATACTATGGGAAAAGTTGGATTCCCCCTGAAAACAGGCGTGGATGTCATGATGCACAATGAATCCACATATGTTCCCTTTTGATGCAGGCTGTATGCAAACTATATGCTGCCTGCTCATTTGTCTGATTATAGTGCCCCAGTTGGAAGCATGTGTTTGAGTGACTGCACACCTGCGTAAGGGGTGCAAAATTGTGAGAGGCTAGAATGAGTTCAAGGCGAGCTTGCACTACTTAAAGCCAGCTTAAAGGGGTAGTTAATTTTGACTGCAGCAGGTGCTGGAAATTATTGCAAAAGTGAGTTTGATGTGGAAGAGGCACAGGAATGGTGCAATATGGCAGAGAACATGCTCTAAGATTCTCTGACACAGCAAAGAGACCTTGGTGCAGAAGGTGTACAGAAAGAATCATAGAATCATAGAATGGTTACAGTACAGAAGGAGGTCATTTATAAAGTTTGTTTGGAATACTTGTTTTATGGTGGCTTTTAATCTTACATTGAGGTCAATAGGACGTTGTGATGGTCAGTAACAGAGGAAAGGTAAGATATGGGACTGGTGGTGATTTGGGAATTAGGGTTGTGTCCACTGATGCTGCAGCTGGTGAGCCAATCATGGGTCCTCAGCTAGAAAAGGGATGTATTGCTTCCATCCTCCTGTTCCTCCAATACCACCTTTTCTTCCTTCTAGAATTTCTCCTTAGCTCGTCATAGTTTCAGCTGCTCAGGGTGGTGGGCTCCGTGACAGTGGAAGCTGCTCAGCATGGTGGAATGTCAGTAACAGTGGGAGCTCAGGTTGTTCAGCTCTCAGTAGCAGTGGAAAATGCTTAGGGTGGTGAGTTCTCAGTAACAGTGGGAATTACTTAAGGTTGTGGCCTCTCAGGAAGAGTGGGAGCTCAGTGTGGTGGGTTCTCAGTAACAGTGGCAGCTCATGGTAGTGGGGTCTCAGTAAAATTGAGAACTCAGGGTGGTGGTTTCTTGGTTACAGAGTGAGCTGAGCATGGTGGGCTTTCAATAACAGTGGGAGCTGCTCGGGGTGGTAAGTTCTCAATAACAATGGGAATTACTCAGGTTGGTGGGTTCTCAGGAAAAGGAGGAGCCCAGTGTGGTGAACTTTCAGTAACAGTGTGTATGCTTAGCATGGTGGGTTGTCAGTAACAGTGGGGGCTCAGGATGGCGAGCTCTCAGTAACATTGGGAGCTCAGGGTGGTGGGTTCTCAGTTACATTGTTGGCTCAAGTGGTTGGTTCTCAGTAACAGTGGAAGCTCAAGGTGGTGAGCTCTCAGTAACAGTGGCAGCTCAGGATGGTGAGTTCTCAGCTACATTGTTGGTTCAGATGTTTGGTTCTTAATAATAGTGGGAGTTCAGTGTAGTGCATACTCTGTAACAGTGAGAGCTCAGGATGGTGGGTTCTCAGTAACAGTGTGAGCTGTTCAGGGTGGTGGTTTCTCAATAACAGTGGGAGCTCAGGTGCTGGGGTTCTCAGTTACAATGTTGGCTTAACTGGTTGGTTCTCAATAATAGTGGGAGCCCAGTGTGGTGAACTTTCAGTAACAGTGTGTATGCTTAGCATGGTGGGTTGTCAGTAACAGTGGGAGATCAGGTTGGTGGGCTCTCAGTAACAGTGGGAATTATTCAGGTTGGTGGTTCCTCAGTAAGAGTGAGAGCCCAGCGTGGTGTGTTCTCAGTAACAGTGGGAACTGCTCATGGTGCTGGGTTCTCAGTAACAGTGGGAGCTCAGGTGCTGGGGTTCTCAGTTACAATGTTGGCTTAGGTGGTTGGTTCTCAATAATAGTGGGAGCTCAGTGTGGTGCATTCTCAGTAACAGTGAGAGCTGCTCAGGGTGGTGAACTTTCAGTAACAATGGGAGCTCAGGGTAGTGGGTCCTCAGCACCAGTGGGAGCTTCTTGGGTGTTGGCTTTCCAGTATCAAATGGAACTCAGGATGGTGTGCTCTCATTTAGAGTGGCAGCTCAGGGTGATGAGCTCTCAGAAACAGTGAGTCATCAGAGTGGAGGGATCTCAGTAACATTGGGAGCTCAGGGTGGTGGGCTCTAAATAACAGTGGGAGCTGCTTATGGTGGTAGGTACTTAGTAATAGTGAGAGCTCAGGATAGTGGGTTCTCAGTAACAGAGGGAGACCAATGTGGTGTGCTCTCAGTAACTGTGGGAGCTGCTTAGGATGGTGGGTTGTCAGTAACAGTGGGAGCTCAGTGTTGTGGGTTTTCGGTAACAGTGTGAGCTCAGGGTGGTGGGTTCAGAGTAACAGTGAGAGCTGCTCCAGATGGTGATCTTTCAGTAACAATAGGAGCTCAGGGTAGTGAGCTCTCAGTAACAGTGGGAGCTGCTAATGGTGTTGGGTTCTCAGTAACTGAGAGCTCAGGGTGGTGGGTTCAGAGTAACAGTGGGAGCTGCTTACGATGTTGGGTTCTCAGTAGCAGTGGGAGCTCAGAGTGGCCGACCCTCAGCACCAGTCGGAGCTGTTAGGGTGTTGGCTTTTCAGTAACAGTTGGAATTCAGGGTGGTGTGTTCTCAGTAACAGTGAGTTATCAGGATAGAGGGTTCTCAGTAACATTGGGAGCTCAGGGTGGTGATCTCTCAGCAACAGTGGGAGCTGCTTAGGGTGGTGGGCACTCAGTAATATTGAGAGTTCTGGGTGGCGGGTTCTCAGTAATAGTTGGAATTCATGGTGGTGTGGTCTCAGCAACAGTAGCAGCTCAGGGTAGTGGGTTCTCAGAATCAGTTAGTTGTCAGGTTTGTGAGTTCTCAGTAACATTGGGAGCTCAGGGTGGTGGGTTCTTAATACCAGTGGGAGCTCGGGGTGATGATCTGTCAGTAACAGTGGGAGCTGCTTATGGTGGTGGCTTCTCAGTAACAGTGGGAGGTCAGGGTGGTGGGCTCTCAGGAATAGTAGGAGCTTAGGACGGCGGGTTCTCAGTAACGGAGGGAGCTCAGGGTGGTGGGTTCTCAGTAACAGTGGGAGCTTGTCAGGGTTGTGGCTTTTCAGTAATGGTGGAAGCTCAGTATGATGAGCTCTCAGTAACAGTGGGAGCTGTTTAGGGTGTTGAGTTGTCTCTAGCAGTGGGAGCTCAGGGTGGTGGGTTCTCAGAAACAGTGGCAGCTCATGTTGGGGTTTCTCAGCAACAGTGAGAAGGTGGGTTCTCAGTAACAGTGGGAGCTGAAGATGGTGGGCTCTCAGTAACAGTGGAAATTACAAGGTTGGTGGGTTCTCAGTAACAGTGAGAGCTCAGTGTGGTGAGTTCTCAGTAACAGTGGGAGCTCATGGTGGTGGGATCTCAGTAACAGTGAGAAGTCAGTGTGGTGCGGTTTAAGTAACAGGGCGAGCTGAGGGCGGTGGTTTCTCAGTAACAGTGGGAGTTGCTCAGGGTGGTGAGCTCGCAGTAACAGTGGGAATTACTCAGGGTGGTGGGTTCTCAGAAACAGTGAGAGGTCTGGATGGTGGGTTCTCAGTTCGAGTGGTAGGTTAGGGTGGTGTGTTCTCACTAACAGTGGGAGCTGAGGGTTGTGGGCTCTCAGTAACAGTGAGAGTTTAGAGTGGTGGTTTCTCAGTTACAGTGTGAGTTTAGGTTGGTGAGGTCTCAATCACAGTGGGAACTCAGGGTGGTGAGTTCAGGTACTAATGGGAGCTCATTAGTGTGGTGGGCCCTTAGTAACAGCGAGAGCTGCTCTGGGCGGTGAGTTCTCAGTAACAGTGGGAGCTCGTGATGGTGGGCTCGCAGTGACAGTGAGAATCAGTGTGGTGGGTTCTAAGTAACAGGGCGAGCTGAGGGTGGTGGGCTCTCAGTAGCAGTGGGAGGTGATCAGGGTGATGAGCTCTCAGAAACAGTGAGAGGTCTGGATGGTGGGTTCTCAGTAAGAGTGGGAGGTCAGTAACAGTGGGAGCCAAGAGTCGTGGATTCTTAATAGTAGTGAGAGCTCAGGGTGGTGGGTTCTCAGTAATAGTAGGAGTTCAGGGTGCTCTGTTCTCAGTAACAGTGAGAGCTGCTCCAGGTGATGATCTTTCAGAAACAGTGAGAGCTGCGTTTGGTTGTGAGTTCTCAGTTACAGTGTGGGCTCAGGTGATGGTTCTCAGTAACAATGGGAGCTTATCTGGTTGGTTCTCAGTAAGAGTGAGAGGGCAGGGTGTGGGTTCTCAGTACTATTGGAAGTTCAGGGTGGTGGGTTCTTAGTAACAGTGAGAGCTGCTCCAGGTGGTAAGCTTTCAGTAACATTGGGAGCTCAGGTTAGTGAGCTCTCAGTAACAGTGGGAGCTGCTTACGGTCGTGGTTTCTCAGTAACACTGTGGGCTCAGATGGTGGGTTCTCAGTAACATTGGGAATTACTCAGGGTGGTGGGTTCTTAGTAACAATGAGAGCTCAGTGTGGTGGTCTCTCAGTAACAGTGAGAATTCAGGGTGGTGGGCTCTCAGTACCACTGGGAGCTGCTGAAGTGTGGTGAGCCCTCAGTAATAGTGGGAATTGCTCCGGATGGCTAGTTCTCAATAACAGTAAGAGCTCTGTGTGATGGGCTCTCAGTAACAGTTGTAGGTCAGGGTCTTGGCCTTTCAGTAACAGTGGGAGCTGAGAGTGGTGGGGTCTCAGTAACAGTGAGAACTCAGGGTGGTACCACTCGGAGCTGCTGAGTGTGGTGAGCCCCCAGTAATCGTGGGAATTGCTCCGGGTGGTTGGTTCTCGGTACCAGTAAGAGCTCAGTGTGGTGGATTTTCAGTAACATTGAGAGCAGCTCAGGGTGGTATGTTCTCAGCAAGATTGGGAGCTCAGGGTGGTGGGTTCTCAGTAACAGTGGGAATTGCTCTGGGTGGTTGGTTCTCAGTAACAGTAAGAGTTCAGGCTAGTGGGTCCTCAGTAACAGTGAGAGCTGCTCAGGGTGGCGGGTTCTCACTAATCGTGGGAGCTCAGGTTGGTGGGTTCTCAGTGACATTGGGAGCTCAGGGTGCTGGGTTATCAGTAACAGTGAGAGCTCAGGTTGTTGAGCTCCCAGTAACAGCGGGATCTAACTCTGCTGGTAGGCTCTTAGCAAGGGATGCCGAGGGGCATTGGTGCTGGTGCCAAGGGGAGTAACAAGGGCAGGTTCTCAGGGAGATTGACTCCAAAGGCAGTGCACAAGGGAGGGAGAGGGCAATGGCCATAGGACTCCTGCATTTAGTGGCCTGATTTTTATCTTTGGCAGGCATGCCCGATCGGTGGGCCCGGGAGCAGTTGGGAAATGGACCGCCATCCGCGATCTGTCCCTGACTGCGTTTTCACACTGGCTGGCCAATTAATGGCCAAGCAGCATAAAACACTGAAATGCTCTGCCGCGGTGGAAGCGGGCGGACCATGAAGTTTCCACAGGTGTGGTTGAGCGCTACAAGAAAGCTCTCTGAAGGCAGGCAAGCGTCTCAGGTAGCTAGAGATCTGAAAAAAGCTAAAATACAGGTTTTAAAAGCTGACAAAAAATGTCCTTGCACCATAATCAATCACCTGGAAATATCGCTGATAAAAATGTTGTCCACAGAAATTTATTTTAATTTTATTCAATCATGGAAATTTCATCTCACCCTTGGATGAGTTTTGATGAAGAATGTAAAGGCCACTTGATCGATTCGCCTGTCCACCAACCGTAAGGTTGGATGGTGAACGAAAAACCAGGGACAAATGTGGCGTGTTCCTGGACCCCCATGAGGAGGAGCAGCAGCACAGGGGAGGGAGCATCATGCTTCAGTAGCTCCACTGCAGCAGTAGTCGCCAGCCTCTGGTTAGGCGCATTAGCAAAGCGTACATAGGGGACCAGCAGCAGCCGGCTGCACCGAGAGTATCCAATGCCAAGATTGTACTGGACTTGCCTTAATCACATGCAGATGCCAGAGCAATAGTGTCAGCAAAGACTGCAGCTCTCAAGGATGGCCTTCACTGATTTATATGGCATGCTGCAGGAAGCGCAGCAATGCAAGGGCCTCAGTGGACACCAGTGTATGACCTCATGCCCTTTCTGCGCAGCATTGAGGAGAATCTGAATTGCTTCACTGTGGGGACATTGGTGTCTTTCCTCTGACATGTCTCCTACACCTTAACTCCCTTGTTGAGTTATGGTTGCTGAGTCTATGGGATTCTTGTATTGCACAATGTTCAGTCTATGGAATTTTTGGATTGCCCAGTGCTCAGTTTATAAGATTCCTGGATTGCCCAGTGCTCAGTTTATGAGATTCCTGGATTGCCAAGTGTTCAGTTTATGGGGTTCCTGGATTGCACCGTGTTCAGTTAATGGAATTTCTGGATTACACAGTGCTCAGTTTATGGGATTCTTGGATTGCCCAATGCTTAGTTTATGGGATTCTTGGATTGCCCAGTGCTCAGTTTATAGGATTCTTGGATTGCACAGTGCTCAGTTTATGGGATTCTCGGATTGCACAGTGCTCAGTTTATGGGATTCTTGGATTGCACAGTGTTCAGTTTATGGGATTCTTGGATTGCACAGTGCTCAGTTTATGGGATTCCTGGATTGCACAGTGTTCAGTTTATGGGATTCTTGGATTGCTGTGTTCGGTATCTGGGATCCTTGGGTTGCATACTGTACAAGCTGTAGTTTGGAGAGGTCCACCCTGAAGGTAGTGCTCTCTCTGGATTGTTGCTGCAATGATAGGTATATGCAACACTGGATGGAATGGAGAGCTGGCAGCCTTTTAAAAATGGCACTAGCACCTGCCCCCCCACATCAGGTCATGGTGAGATCTACACCTTGTGGCTTGTACCTACACCAGCATTGGACCAGCTACTTCATTGTTAATTGGCTGATCACTGCTTGATCATGGTTGGCTAGCCACATTTCTTCTCTGTGGAGATGAAACCATTTCGGGGCCTTCTGCTGAGACCTGCATATAAATTTAGCCCATTGTTCCTCACTGAAATTGAGATAGGAGAATTACCCACTAAAGACCCTGGCTCAATATGGCCTCCTGTTGAGAGCCTTATGCCACTCTTCCTCCTTTCTCTTCCAGCAGTTTGCCCTGCTCTATGTTAGCTTTGCTCATTCACTCTGTTATGCTGTAGACCAAGGATACTGCATACTCTTGCACACATCTTTGGGGAAAAGTAGTTTGTGCAGAGGCCAGAACAAATTCTTCCAGTGCATGTTACTGCACTGCCTGTAGATTCCAACAACTTTAAGTAGCAGTGCAAACCTCCAAACATTTCTAAGAATTCAGCAACCGCCAGTAAAAATCAATTAGCAACTAATCTGAAAATTTGTGTATGTTCTCCATCTATTTAGTAGGCCTCACAAAGAGGTTCCGAATCTTGTACTGTTCAGCATCAAGTATTTATTCATAACACATAACTATGTAAGTATATGTATGCTATAGCCCAAGCTATGAGCTAACTGCATGCTTGCTTCTACACAGGTCTCAATCCAGTCCATAACTGACTCTGGTCTCAGATCATGTTTCTCTTTATATCACACTGTGAGCATTATTGTTTCCCAGTCCCACATTAACCCTTGCTATGCCAGATACTCTTGTATTACACCTTCCTCTTAAGTCTTTGCCCAAAATATTTACATTACAATTATGCTACCCCTTCTTCCCCTCCTTAAGTCTCTGACTTTATAAATTCACATGGGCTGGAGGCTTGACAATTCTTCCAGATCTTGTTCTGGTCACATTTGGAGAAGTTGCAGGCTCTGTTGATTTTGGCAACATTTGTTGATTTGGAGTTATAATCTGTATTTCTGACACTTGGTTGTTTTCTTCTTATAGTTTTTTCCATTCCTTGGAGTTGACCTTTGTCAGCTCCCCATCTGCTCTGTCCGGATACCACTGGTTTGTCCCATCCTTTCCGGAGAGACTGTTCACTCCGTTTATTTATGTTACGAGCTCAGTTTTTCTTTTTCTGTGTGGTCCATCATGATTATTGTGGGAGTTGAAGGGGTCTCTCCCTATTGTTTGGATGTTCCTCATCAGTAGGCTTACCTTGCAGTTTGGCTTTTATTGTGACACTATTTTTCTGTGTGTCTCTGCGCTCCACTCTGGCAAGTTGATGGTCACTGTGGTGTTTATAGTGTCACAGCAACCATTGGAGCCTGGGGTTGGGGTTCATTCTTCTGTTGTTGGTCATTTTCCTGTGCGTCATCCACTCAACGTATTAATCTGAAAGTTTGGCGGGTCTGACCAAAGGAGGAGCTTCTGCCATCTGCAAAGAAATTGGACAAACCGGCTCTGTGAAGAGTGAAGACAATTCAGAGCTGAAGACCAAGTTGAATGTCTTTTTACTGGTGGGCCTCTCAGGAACTTGCAGTTCCATGTAGTTCATGACAGAGGTTGTCTTGATATCTTCTGCTGTTTTAAGAAGGTTAAAGGCAACACAGGCATCTTTGCTCAAGAGAGAAAAAAGATTAGTTTTGGATGACGTACATGATTTAAAATATCTGCTTGGTTGCCACACCCGAGTGATTCTAATATCATGCCTATGACTGGAAGTCAGATTCCTTCAAGCCCATAGAGTGGTGTGTCACCCAGCAGACAGAGGTTTCTCAGCCATGGTTCCTTATCCAAAAGGACCATAACACTGGCTCCTTTGTGCAATTTGAAGTTGGTGAGGTGACCTTTTACTGAGATGTCTGCATTCCAGAAAGAGAGTCCAGAATCTTTGACCTCACCCAAGAAGCACATTTGGGTCTCTTCCTGGAGTTGTACCTCAATCTTTTGGATTGTTTTGGGACCTTCCACCTATCTGGGTGTCTTAGCTTTGCGTGGCTTTCCAAAGTGTCCCAGGCAGTTGCAGTTGAAGCGGCAGATTGCTGAACATTGCTCTCGCCTTGGCCTGGAGTCTCTCTGCTTCTTTCTTACTTTACTAGCTGGACTGGGGTTGCTCTTTACCATGGCTTACTTTCACCCCATAAAATAGCTTGGTGTTGTTGTTGGATTTCAGACTGTCTGACTATTTGGATGGCCTTTTACAGACCCAGATCTTCCTTGGCCCATAATACATCTGAACGGACATCTTCAGCTATTCCGACAATAATTCTGTCCCTTCTGACTTAAGTTCTGACTTAAGGTCATCATAATCACAGCCTTCAGCTAATCTGTATAATTTGTTTAAAAAAGAGTTTACGGGTTCTCCAGGCTGTGGGACATATTTGTTGAATTTTGCTCTTGCTAAAATTTTGTTGCTTCATAGTTTAAAATATGTATTGAATGATTTTAGAACTCCATCAAATGTATCTGAGGGTTTGTTTATTCCTTGTCTCGCAATAATATAATCAGCTATTGGACCTACTGAATAAACTGGTGTATTCACTAGTTCAGCTTCTGTCTTTTTATCTAATCCTGAAGCTATCATGTATTTTAAGAATCTTTTCTGCCCAAGTCCCCAGTTTTGTGTTTGGGCTGGCCCTTGGATCAATCCAAATTGGTCTGGAAATGTTGATTTGTTGTCCATGCTTGGTTTAAGGTTCAGGTGAGTACAGCTCTAAATGCTGTGCAGGTTTTAAAGATGGCACTGTAGTAACTGTTTTTTTCAATGAGTTCTCCTGTGCTTGTCACATTTGGCAGGCTCCCATGGCAATGGCAATCCTGACATCCTTGTCTTTAGTTTTGTGCAGCGATTTACTCAATGAACTATTCTGAGCCTTCTCTGTGATATCGGAGGATTTTGGGGAATTTTATAATCAGTTTCTGGTTTTGGTTGAGGTTTTTAAACTTTCCATTTCTTTTCTTTATCTTTACAATGAACTCGGCTGCCACGTAGTATGGCTTTGACTCTGAACCCAGCCTGGCTGTGGTGATTTTGGAATCGGGCTGTTCTGAATTTTTTTTAACAGCACTGAAACTTTTTAAACCAATTCTGGCTTAGAACTAATATTTTTTTGCTCATCCCTGCTAAGTCCTTTGACTCTGCACTCAGTGGGAATTCACAATTGACCTTGTGAGATCTTGTGGAATCCTTAGCTGCACAATAGAGATTTTCTTCTGCCTTTCTACTTCCAAATCTGCAGTGGAGCTTCTTTCAGGCAATCTCCCTCTGTGTTTTCACTTGAGATGCTTTCAGCCTGGTCAGAATGCTGCTACTTTAATTTCCCTGCATTTAAATTTCTGCTCCAGCTTCGCTGAGGTTCAGGGTTTTTCCAAGAGCTGCTACAAATGTTGCATATTCTGCATCTATTCAGTAGGTCTCACAAAGAGATTCTGAGTCTTGTATGATTGAACATTAATTGTTTAATGATAATGCATAACTTTGTACATATATACAGGGTATGGGCCAAGCTATGACCTACCTCCATGCTTGCTTCTACACAGATCTCTGCCCGGTCCATAACTGATTCTACTCTCAGGTCATATGTCTCTTTACAACACAGATAGTTTGTGTTGAGACCTCGAGTCCTTTTTTTTTCTCTTCTCTCCTTTTCTTAAACATAGCTTGTTAAGTATAAGATTGGTACTGGTGTGTAAAAACATTACAATAAAGTGTAAAGAGCGGGGGATTCTTCAAGTGTAAAGAGCAGCAATACTAGAGTAATTAATTCAGTCATTAAATAAAATATGATGGTGATGGCAGGACGGGTGATGTGTTGCTGCTGCAGCATGTGGTGGCTGCTGGACATCAAGGTGATCCAGGGCGAACACATCTGTAGTAAGTGTTTGCAGCTTGAGGAACTTTGGATCCGAGGTAAGGTGCCACTTCAGGGAGGGGGAAAGTTACCTGGACACTTTGCTCCAGGAGGCGGTCACACCCCTAAGATTAGGTCATTCAAATTAGGCCTGTGATCAGGGAGAGGAGGGTGTGACTGCATGTGAAGCAGGTTTGGGGACCCAGAGAGTAGCATTTGAGGAGCCTTGGCACCTGCAACTGTCCAACAGTTATGAGGTTCTTGTAAGCTATAGGGACGAGACCATGAACTGCAGGGACGATAAGCAAACTGACCACGGCACCATGGTACAGGGAGCCATTCAAGTGTGGGGAGGAAATAGGAATGTAGTAGTAGTAGGGGATAGTATGATTAGATACTGTTCTCTGCAGCTGTGAACATGAGTCCCAAAGGCTGTGTTGCCTGCCCGGTGTCAGGGTTAATGACATCTCCTCAGGGCTGGAGAGGAACTTGGAGTGGAAGGGGATGGATCCAATTGTTGTCCATGTTGATATCAATGACATTGATAGTACTAGAAAGGATGTTTTGCTGAAAGAATTTGAACAGTTAGGAGCTAAATTAAAAAGCATAACCTCCCAGGTAATAATCTCGGGATTGCTACCTGAGCCACAGGCAAACTGGCATAGGGTAAATAAAGTCACGGAGTTAAATGTGTGGCTCAAAGATTGGTGTGTGAAGAATGGGTTTCAGTTCCTGGGGCACTAGCACCAGTACTGGCGTAGAAGGGAGCTTTTCCGGTGGGATAGGCTTCACTTGAACCGTGCTGGGACCAGTGTCTTGGTGAACCGAATAACTAGGGCTGTAGAGACAGCTTTAACCTAAATGGGATGGAGAGGGGTTGGTGGTGGGGAGGGTTCTGGAGAGGGGATATGTAAGCTAAATAAGCAAAAGGATATGGCAGCATTGAAGGGCAGCTATTAGGTAATGATACCCAGAGTGTGAGAGGAAAGGACAGAGTGTACAAACATAAAAAAGCAGCAAATAGAGTCAAACTGGGAAAAATTATAAAAAGGCAAAACTAATGGCTCTTTACTTAAATGCAGGTAGTATTCAGAACAAAATGAATTAATTAATGGCACAAATAGAGGTTAATGTGTATGATCTTATAACCATTACTGAAACAGGGTTACAAGGAGATCAAAGCTGGGAACTAAATATTCAGGAATATGTGACTTTTCAAAAGGAAAGGCAGGAAGGGAAGGGTGGTGGGGTAGCTTTGTTATTATGAGACAGAATAAGTATGATAGCAAGAAATGATCTTGGATCAGTAGATGCAGAATCCATATGGGTGGAGGTAAGAAATAACACAGGCAAGAAGACACTGGTGGGAGTAGTCTATAGGCCTCCTAACAGTAGTTAAGCTGTTGAACAGAGAATAAATCAGGAGATAATGAAGGCATGTAAAAAAGTAAGTACATTAATCATGGGTGACTTTAGTCTTCATGTAGATTGGGAAAATCAAATTGGCAGAGGTAGCCACGAGCAAGAATTCATAACACGTATTCAGGACAGTTTCCCAGAACAATATGTCATGAATTCAACTAGGAATCAGACTATTTTGGATCTGGTAATGTGTAATGAGAAGGGATTAAATAAAGGTAATTATAATGGAATGAGGGCAGAGTTGGCTGGGATAGGGGTTTAGCATAAAAGTTGGTTGATGAACAATGGCAGACATTTAAGAAAATAGTTCATGACTCACAACAAAGATATATCCCAATGAGAAAGAAGGATTCTAGGAAGGAGATAAACCAACCATGGTTAACCAAGGAAGCTAAGGAAAGTATCAAGTTGAAAGAAAAAACATACAATGTGGCCAAGATTCATGATAAGCCAGTGGATTGGGAAAATTTTAAAACCAACAAAAGATGATCAAAAAATAATAAAGAGGGAGCAAATAAACTTTGACAGCAAACTAGCAAGTAAAATAAAAATGGACAGTAAGAGCTTCTTTAAAAGGAAGAGAGTGGCCAAAATGAACATAGGCCCCTTGGAGAATGAGGCTCGGGAAATAATAACGGGGAACCAAGAAATGGCAGAGGAGTTGAATAAACACTTTGCATTAGTCTTCTCAGTAGAATACATTAACAGCATTCCAAAAACACTAAATAATCAAGGGACAAAAGGAGGGGAGGAAATAAATACTATAACTATTGCGGGAGAAAAAGTGCTAGGGAATCTAAATGGGGCTAAAGGCCAATAAGTCCCCTGGACCTGATGGGTTCCATCCTCAGATATTAAAGGAAGTGTCTACACAAATAATGGATGTACTGGTGGTAATTTTCTAAGAATTCTTAGATGCTGTAAAAGTCCCAGTAGATTGGCAATTTTCCAATGTAGCGCCCTTATTCAAAAAGAGAGGGAGATAAAAAAGGAGGTTACTATAGGCCGGTTAGCTTAACATCTGTCATTGGGAAAATTTTGGAGTCTATTATAAAGGATGTAATAACAGAGCACTTAGAAATATAATCTAATCAAACAGAGTCAGCATGGCTTCATGAGGGGAAATCATGCCTGACAAATTTATTAGAATTCTTTGAGCAGGATAGTTAAAGGGGAGCCAGTAGATGTAATATATTTGGATTCAAAAAAGGCATTCAATAAGGTACTGCACATAAGGCTATTTAATAAGATAAGGGTTCAAGGTGTTGAGGGCAGTATATTAGCATGGATAGAGGATTGGCTAACTAATCAACAGAGAGTTGGGATAAGGAGGGCATTTTCAGGATGGCAGCCTGTCACAAGTAGAGTGCCACAGGGATCAGTGCTGGGGCCCCAATTAGTTACAATATATATTAATGGCTTAGATGAGGGAAGTGAATGTACTATCACCAAGTTTATGGATGACACAAAAATAGGTGGGAAGGCAAGCTGTGAGGATGACATAAAGAGTCAACAGAGGGATATAGACAGGTTAACTGAGTGGACAAAAACTTGGCAGGTGGAATATAATGTTGGAAAATGTGAGGTTATGCATTTTTGCAGGAAGAATAAAGGAGCTGAATGGTATTTACATGGAGAAAGACTGCAGAAAGCTACAGTACAGGGATTTGGGAGTCTTCGTGCATGAATCCCAAAAAGCTAACATATAAGTTATATATGTAACCGGGAAGGCAAATGAGATGTTGTCCTTTATTTCAAAAGGAATAGAGTATAAAAATAGGGAAGTCTTGCTAAAACTATATAAGGCACTAGTTAGGCCACACCTAGAATACTGTGAACAGTTTTGGTCCCCTTTTCTAAGGAAAGGTGTACCGGCATTGGAGGCAGCCCAGAGAAGATTCACTAGGTTGATCCTGGGTGCGGAGTGATTTTCTTATGAGGATAGGTTGAGTACGTTGGGCCTGTGCTCATTAGAGATTAGGAGAATGAGAGGCGACTGCATTGAAATATATAAGATTCTTAGGGGTCTTGACAGGGTTGATGCTGAGAGGATGTTTCCCCTTGTGGGAGAGTCTAGAACTGGAAGGCATAACCTCAGAGTAAAGGGTCACCTACTTAAGGCAGAGATGAGGAGGAATTTCTTCTCTCAGAGGGTAGTGAATCTGCAGAACTCCCTACCCCAGACAGTGGTAGAGACTGGTTCATTAAGTTTATTCAAGGCTGAGATAAACAGATTTTTAATCAGTAAGGGAATCAAGGGTTATGGGGAAAAGGCAGGAAAGTGGAGTTGAGGATTATCAGGTCAGCCATGATCTCACTGAATGGCGGAGCAGACTCGATGGGCTGAATGGCCTACTTCTGCTCCTACTTCTTATGGCCTAAGGAATGTTTGCTTTCTGTGAGGCAACATAACTATATATAAAAAGACAAAACTCACAAGTGGCACCAGAAAATTCTGTAAAAATATTGGCTCCAAAATTCCAAAACCATTCTACTGAAGTCTACTCCTAGACCAGCAGAAATCCACCAGAATGATTACACGTTCCCAACACCCCACCAAAAGCATGTATTCCCAGGATGGCTTTTTGAATCTCCATCAACCACTCTAAGCCAGCAGTGTTGGGTTGCAGAGTCATAGGTATGGATTCCCTAAATTGGGAGTTGTCCCACATCACAAAAGATCTTCAAAAACTTCAGTGGTATTAGTTGTGGAATTTGACAGTGGTCCCTAACCTTGGCATAACACCATAGATTGTACTTCTTGGATTTTCAAGGACATTAACTTTGACTTATAAATAATTATATCTACTTGATCTGCAAGTTACTAACAGCACTGACAAAATTGATTTCATCAGTTGGCATTCAATCTGCTACTAGCATGAAATAAATAACTTTATCTTTTGCATATAATACTGATATTGAGAGGATCTTTTTAAATTAACTTCCCTGGTGAGAACTGGTAATGTCAAGGCCGGGTGCTTATTTAACAATGGGATCCTATTTTATGCTCTGATGAAGTGAATGCAGTGTAAAATCAGGCATGATGTCTGAGCTGAACCCACCAATCTCCTGCCCAATGGATTACATTAAAATGACCTCCTACAGGACCTAGAAGGGGAGCCTGAGAATCACATACATTTATAAATTGTCATATGCCAAAGTCATTCCTTCTGAACTAAGCACTGGAGTTAGCTTAAGGATTGGAATACTTGTGTGATTTATCAGTTTCCCAGTATCAAAAAGTGCAGCGCTCCTAATACTGACCTCTGGGAACGGCCTCCAGTCTGAAAAACAAACCCTTACCATTACTCTCTGCTTTCTGTCCCTTAATCAATTTTGTACCCATACTGCAACTGTCCTTTAATCCCATGGGTTGAAATATTGCTAACAAGTCTGATACTTGTAATTGATCAACTATATGAGATGGACAATAATTAGCCTGTGCAAACATTAATTTTTCAACAGTGTTATGATTTTATTTATATACATGTAAAGTAAAATGTTGGCCATTATGAATTATAGCAGAGCTTTCTGGGGATATCAGATTTCCTACATTTTCATTTGAGTCAATTAGAAAAAAATATTAGAAGCATGGGCACCACATAGGAGAATCTGAAACTTGTACAGGTTTGAGCTAACATAATGTATGGCAAGCTGCTTAACAAGTGGCTCAATGACATTATCACATAGAATAATATAGATTAATGGATGCATTTTAATGTTATTTGGCTCCTTTGATGTGCCCTAATTGTCCAGAGATAACTGTAATTGATCCCACAACAGAAATCTGCTGTTCCATTTTTTATTCTTTCATGGAACGTGGGCGTCACTGGCAAGGCCAGCATTTGTTGCTCATCCTTAATTACCCTTAAGAAAATGACGGTGAGCCGTCTTGCTGAATCACTGCAGTCCATTTGGTGCAGATACACCCACGGTGCTAGTTTCTATGAGATACTACATTTCTGTCACATATTTGCAGGCAATCCACACTGACTATCCCTGCAATTTTGGGCAGCACACAGTTTCAGCTGGAAGTTTTGCCCTGATGCACTTCTACCTTGATGGAATCAATCTCATTGAAGGCATTGTATGTTCCTCAGGTATGCTAACAGTGGGGAAAATACATTTCTAAGTTCACACTTTACCTAAGAATAAAAGTTTCCCAAATGTGTCACATGCCTGAATTTATTTAAAAGTTTACTTTGGGAACTGCTCCTCCAGGGATCCTCAATGTTTATTTGATGTTTTGTTTGTATTATTTATGCCTAAGCGAAGGTAGTACTCCAGGAAAGGCTCATTAAAATCATTTTAATAACCTTATATCCGGGGACTGTAAGTAAAATAGTTTAATACTCTCATCCATTTGTAATTTTATGTATTCTTCCACCAAAGATTCATTAAAAGAAAAGAAAACCAGGTTAATTGTGTATTTTGTTGTCTTCCCACACTCATTTCTGGAACCTGTGAATGATGAGGTGAAAAGGAAATTCTTCTTCTAGGAAATGGTAGTGGAGTAGAAAAATAGTGCATTTATTTTTGAAATCTGAATTTGGTTTAACGCAGAAAAAGAGAGTAAATAGTTTCTTTTTTTCTGATTACTGCGAGGCTCCAAAATGAAATTAATTTTGATAGCGAATCCACAATATTTTTTTCACATTTGTCTAAGGGAGTTGAAATATAGGAACAGGTTACTGTGACATTGGACAGAATAGTGAGGTGGAGCTTCAGCAGAGGGGCTGTAAAAGAAAAGGTGCTATTCAAGACATTGGGTGCATCACCCAGGTTAAATAACAAAGTGCCAGTGAAATAGGAGACAGCGCCTATCCAGGCAGATGGTCTTGACCATTATTTGTGCTCTGGTCCACAATGACCTTAGGCCTTGCTGACCCCATGGCAGTCCCCAGTCTCCTACATTCAATAGTTAAAGTAACAGTGCTGCTAAATTATTTTGCTTCTGAGTCATTTCAAGGATGTGGACTTTGGTGGTATTTGCAGTTGGCAGCTCCTCAAGCTATCAGGCTAGTCACGGATGTCCTGTCTTGGAGTGCAGGTGACAACGTCCGTTTTGAGAGAGCGGAGCCAGTATAGGCACAGAAGTCAATGGAGTTTGTCATCATCAGTAGACTCCCTCAGGTTCAGAGCGGGGGTGGGGGTCATCAATTGCATCCAAGTAGCCATCAAGGCACCGGCAGAGCAGCCAGTCAGATTCCTGGACAGAAAAGGCTTCCAGCTAGTCTATGACAGGTAGTGCATCTTGCTCGTCTAGTACTCAGATGTGGATGCGCAGAGGCTCTAAAACAAGAGCCATCTACTCACATGAACCTGCATTGAATAGACCATTGGCATATTGAAGATGCACTTATATTCTCTTGATTGGTCAGGTGGTGTTCTCCAGTACGAGCCAGCCAGAATGCCTCGTGTTGAGGTCATTTGATGCACGCTGTACAACATTTCTATACAAAGAGGACAGGAGCTGGATGAAGAGCAGGACCTGTAACATCATTCTTCCTCAGTGGAGGATGGGGAGGAGGAAGAGGAGGAGGAGGAAAGGGGTTCTCTAAAGTAGCCCGCTGCCCAGACATTGGAGGAAAACCATTATTGCTGCCCCAGGCCTCAAGCCAACTGGCAGGATGGCCTGGTCACAAAGGCCATTCTGATTAGCCCTATGAGAAATGGCTCTAACTTGACTTCCATCAGAGAGAGAAATTATTCAGAAAGTACACACATCTGAATAATCCTATCACCACTTACATACATTGAGATTGAGGTCTCCACCACCGCTATTGCCCCACATCGCAGAACATGGAACTGCACGAAGCTCATGCTTCCACCACCTCTGCCCCCATACCCAATCACTTCCCCCCACCCCTCAACCCAGTTACCTCCCCCCGCATATCTGTCCTCCACCCCCAACTCCATACCCTTCCGTTTACTTTAGCATCCGGCTTCAATAACACAGAAGTCTAATTGATTTCATAATCAAATAGAATTGTTACCGGAGAAATAAATGACAAAACAAATAGAAGTAAACTTCACCTAGGTGACCCATTAAATACCAACTAAAGGTGTGGCATCTTGCACTCTCATGCACTCCTACAAATTACCAGTGGGGTTCCACAGGGATTGGTGTTGGGTCCCTTGCTGTTTGTGGTATATATAAATGACTTAGAATTGAATCTGGGAGGGTTGATCAGTAAGTTCACGGATGATACAAAAATTGGTGGGGTAGTAAACAGTGAGGAGGATAGATTTAGGTTACAGGAGGATATAGACGGGCTGGTCAGTGGCAAATGGAATTTAATCTGGATAAGTGTGAGGTGATGCACTTGGACAGGACAAACAAGGCATGGGAATACACGATGAATGGTTGGACTCTGGGAAGTACTGAGGATCAGAGGGATCTTGGTGTGCATGTACATTGATCCTTTAAGGTAGTGGGACAGGTAGATGAGGTGGTTAAGAAGGCACATGGCATACCTGCCTTTATTAGCCGAGGAACAGAATATAAGAGCAGGGAGGTTATGCTGGAACTGTATAAAACACTGATTAGGCCACAGCTGAAGTATTGTGTGCAGTTCTGGAATCCACTTTATAGGAAGGATGCGATTGCACGAGAGGGAGTGCAGAGGAGATTTACCAGGATGTTGCCTGGGCTGGAGAGTTTTAGTTATGAGGAGAGATTGGATAGACTGGGGTTATTTTCCCTGGAGGAGAGAAGATTGAGGGGGGACATGATTGAGGTGTATAAATTATGAGGGGCATAGATAGGGTGGACAGGAAGGAACTTTTCCCCTCGTTGGAGGGATCAATAACCAGTGGGCATAGATTTAAGGTAAGGAGAAGGAGGCTTAGAGGGGATGTGAGGAAGAATTTTTTCACCCAGAGGGTGATGGGAATCTGGAACTCACTGCCTTAAAGGGTGGTAGAGACAGGAACCCTCATAACATTTAAGAAGTATTTGGATGTGCATTTGCAATGCCATGGCATACAAAGCTATGGGCCTAGTGCTGAAAACGGATTAGAATAGTTAGGTACTTGTTTGACCAGCGCAGACTTGATGGGCCAAAGGGCCTTTTTCAATGCTGTAGACCTCTATGACTCTATGACTCTACTCTCCCTGTGGCTGAGGATGAGGGGGAGGCAGCCTCCTCTATTGTATATGTATCTGGCTGAGATGCCCATGGCTTCCATCCTCATTCTGGAGGTGTCCGTGGGAGTTGCTCCACAGGTTGCTGTGCCTGAATCATTGCAGGGGCAGCCTCTGTTGCAGGGCCTTGTGCATGGATGGGTCCTGTGTCAGTAGGGCCATGGTGGCAAGCGGCGATGTTGCCACTGGATACATCCAGCATACAATAGCACCATAAAAGGGCTGAGACAGCCAAAGGGGTTGATGGAGATGCTCTTTTCATCAGCCTTTTGACTGTCCCAGCCCTTTCAATGTGCCCATGCATGCTGGACAAGGCTACCAGCTGGGACGTAGCTGGCATCTGCTCCAAGCATCGGTGTGCCAACAGTGACACTGAGTGATCCATTCTACAGAGATGCTGCAGATGGCTCTCCAAGAACATGGCCACATTCTCAATGGAGGAGTTCATGCACTCAAACCCCTGAGGCATGAAAAAGCACATGCACTGCATGAACTCCTCCACTGGCAGCCCCTGGCACTGTAACACCTCAGCGATCTCGAACATTTGGGAACTCACCTGTTTCTTGTGCTACAAAAAGACCCTTCTTATGTGTTTCATCCATGGCCCAGCTGTTTTGCCCAGCATGGCTATTGTCTTGACTTCTGTCCTCTGAAGGGAACTCTCCTCCTCCTATTTACTTGTGATGTGCTGTTCACCCAGTGCACCCCACTATAATTTAGATGGTGGCCCCACTGAGGTGAGTGTGTCTGTGCTGGTAGATGGTGCAGAGTTATGCTGTGACAGTGCAAGCTCCATGGAGACTTAATGCCGAGGAGACGGGTGATAGCTGGGCTGGGACACTCAGCGCCCCCTCTGCTATAGGCTCTGTGGGAAACACAGGCAGGTGGTCACGAGAACTCAAGCAACTCAGCGAGTGCATCAGCACAGCCAACTTCAGATGACAGCAGTCGAAGAGCCACAGTGCACATTGGGCTGGAGTTTCCTCCATGCCTTTCACCAAAGGATGGTTATCAAATAACTGTGCTCTTCACGGCCTCTTGTCTTGCCATCACCAATGCCCTGCCATGATGGCATCCTTGCAATATCCATTGCTGCCTCCTCCATTGGTGCTAGGTTGTGAAGGTCAATCACACTACCACTCATACATGACTGTTCTGAGCACTTTTCCTGCAGGATGAGGAGACGATGATGTATAAATAGCCTGGCCTCCCTCACCTATTCCAGCGTGATACTGACATGTATCCTTTGCAATGCCCCCTGCTCAGCTGTGCTCCATGTGGGAGGGTGATTGACATCTCAGTGATAAAATTAAGCACTAGCTCTGACAATGTAAAGGAGTGTTATGGACATTCAGTCTGCTCAGCTTGTGTGCATGCTGCTGTACACTGAGTTTGACACTGTCACCAGGGTTTCACTTGTCATTATTTTTTCCAGATTTTATCAGGTCCTTGAATCTTTTATGACACAAGTCCCATGTCCTCCTGGTCACCCCTCTACTGCTGAACTCCGTATCCAGCTCTATCCAGGCCCAATTGGTATCTTTGGACCTTTTCTGCTGCACTTCTTACCTCTCAGCGACTATCTCAGTTAAAATCTCAAGAGAGGCATCAGAGAACCTTGGGGGCTGCCTGTGGACACCTACCTGTGCCAATGCTGGCCTTCAGTGAACCCTCCAGTGCCATCCCCGTAGAGAATGGCAAGCCCAGTCATAGCTGCTGCTCGCCTTTTCAAAGGGCCCTTGATTTCCATACCCCATCTCCAGGCCACCCCCAATGCCACTAATTAGGCGCCAAACCTGCCCTGGGGTTAAATGTATTTCAAAATTTCATCATATCACTGATCACCATTGAAAATCAAGCCCAATGTTCCAGATCAATAACCTTTTGCCAAAGCTCTGATGTTTCTCTCTCCACAAATGCTGCCTGATCTGCTGAGCATTTCCAGCATTTTCTGTGATAGCTCATGGAGGTCTGCCTCATTATCTTGCTCTACACTTGTGGAGTGGTGCCCCTCAAGCTATATGGCTAATCACCTCTCTCTAATGAAGAGAGACACCCATGGTCCTCTGTGGGCTATGACTAATTATCACAATTACCACTGTTTTTATTTCAGGTTTCCATTATCCACTGTAATTTTCTTTTGCTCCACAAAAGCTCCACAAAAATGTGGTTGATACTTAACTGACATGATCTAGCAAGCCGTTCAGTCACCAAGAGGATGGCTCACAACCACCTTCTCAATACCAATTAGCGATGGGTATAATAACAGCGATGCCCACATGCTGTGAAAGAATAAAAAAGGCAGTAGCAACAGATGGGAAAGACAAGGTCTGACAAATGATTATCATCTTCAAACAATAACTTTGTCCACACACAGATACTGCCTGACCTCCAGATTATTTCCAGCATTTTCTGCTTTTATCTCAGAGTTCCACCTTCTTCAGCATTTTGGTATCACCTGAGTAATCCGGGTAGGTTGTCAATGCCACTTATACCTCCACAGGCAGCTTGTCTGACTGGTGAGTTGAATTTTGGGTTGCCTGCCTCAATCGTGTGAGAACAGTGGGAGGGGACCCAATCACAGCTGACAGCATCTGCCGGAAATACTCCTGCCTTCCTGGCTCCTCATGAATTAAAAACAAATTTTGGGTGGCTACTAGTTTGTAGGTTGTATGCCAGCTGAAGCTGAGCAGAGCTGGCCCAACACTATTTATCAAGGCAACATACATACATGGTCAAGAGGCCTATACTTCTTTTAGACAACTTACAGGGATACCTCCAAAATCACCTGAGCGAATTATGAGTTACTGTCTTTGAAATACCCTCGGTTGACAGGCAATGGTCCCTGAAATTGGCTCTTGTTGCATTCTACACGCAAAAATGTTGAACTCACATTTATAATCTTCACTTATAAGACTGCAGGATTCAATTGGCCTTCACTTCAAAAAGTATTTAATTGGCTGTAATAACCTTGGAGATGTCCGATGGTCATGAAAAGCGTGATATAAATGCAAATCTTTCTTTCTTTATTCCTGCATTCTCATTGAGGAGCTGTCCTTGAAGGGAGTGCGGTTGGAGATAGGCTGCAACACTATGGGGTGCGACTCATGCTCCCTTTGAGCACAGCTCTTTGCTGTGAATGTCAGGATGGCAAATTTACTTAACATCTCATGTGCTACAGTTTTTTTTTATGTCCAGTACTTTATGTTTGACTTAAAATTTCATGAACAAGTCTCAGAAACTTACTTTGCTTCTTTTTCTGTTGTCCCCTGTGGAATTTTCCTTGACAATAAACTTGTGCAGCAATTCCTCTTCCAAAAGTATGACATTTCCACTTTCCATATTTATTCCGTCCTCTGTGCACGAGAATAACAACTGTTCCAAATTATTGTTTTTTTTTTTCCCAGTTCCCTACATTACAAAAACACTGCAGAATTACTTTATTGACTGTAAAGTGCTTTGGGGAAGATGTATGTTCATTCTTTTTTAAGGGCTTATTCTCAGTAAGAGTAAGATTGAATCTGCCTAATGCATTTTAGCTGGAGTATTTACAAAATGAAGTCATCCTACTAGTCTGGGCTGTATTAAAATACAAATTTCGGAGGTGATAAATGAGTATACTAACCCACTGCCCCAGCCAATATCAGAGAAAGGACATTCAACAACATTGATTTAAAAACAAATTATTACAAACTAATTGACAATTAAAGCAACATGACAGTGCACAGATGGTTGGATCTTCTTTCATCAACCAATGTTTTTCTCTCCTGATGAAAAACGATTATGGTATAAAATAAATCTTTTCAATCACTGAACTAAATATAAAGAACAACCTGCACTTATATAGCACTCTCCATTACCTCAGGATGTCCTAAAGCACGTTGCAGCTAATTAAATGTTTTTGAAATGTAATTACTGTTGTAATATATGAATGTAATAGCAGTTAACAGGTCTAAATTGGAGCAATATTTGAAAGTACTGGCAATAAACCTAGTCAGGCATGAATATTAGAATCTACAAACTCCAAAATAGGTAAGAAAAAATGGGGCAGAATTTTCTGCTTGACGTGCGGGGAGCAGACCCTGCATGTCAGAGCGTAAAATGATGCGCGGTGATGTCGGGCGAGCGTCCCGGCATCACCACACACCATCGTGATATATCGCTGGGCGGGATTGATGAAGTTCGATGCGCAACTGCCATTAATTAACGGGCTAGTTAAGACCCTTAAATCATCAATCGATTTTCAGGAGCCCCTGCGACCTTTGGGTTAGTGCACGGGCACAATGGGCAGGCAGATAGGACACTTTTTAATGAAACTCATCCACGGGCGGGATAAGAGGGCTCAGTGGGGTTGTCAGTCTGGCCTGTGAGTATTTATTGCAGAAAGTTTTTTAAACATGCCTGTGTGATCTGTAGCAGTTCAGAACAAATTCCAGCAGCTTTCTGTGTACTTTGAACCTTCAGGTCAGCAGCCTGCAGTCAATAATCTTTATCGGGCCTGCAGCTTTCCAGAGGCCTTCCTTTAGCCTAGGTATGAGTTCCGACATGTCCACTGGAGGCAGCTCCTCTGAGGAGGAAGGGAGGGTTAGAATAAGGAGGAGGCCAGGAGTGCACAATCAGCTTCCAGGGGAGTATAGGCACATGCACAAGGGGCGCAGGGCCAAGAGGTAGTCCAAGGTGGAAGGGGCCACAGAAGACGCCATTATCCTGCTACCAGGGTTTACAGGCAGCAAAGCAGCTACCTCAATATGAGGTGCAGTGCTGAAGGAGGCTCCAAGTGTCAAGGGAGACAGTCAACTACATCTGTCAAATGATTGACCCTGAGATCTCTCCTAACTGTGTGGGTGGACACCCCACGCCAGTGGCTCTGAAGGTCACTGTTGCCCTCAACTTCTATGCTTCTGGTCCCTTCCAGGGCTCGGTGGGTGATCTTTGCGGTGTCTTCCAATCAGCTGTCAACCTATGTGTCAAGCAGGTCACAGACGCTCTGTTCAGGCATGGATTGACCCTCATCCACTTCCACTGGGACCAGGCAAGCCAGACACAGCGAGCTAGAGGCTTCGCAGCCATTGTTGGCTTCTCCCGTGTCCAGGGTGCAATAGACTGCACACATGTGGCCATCAAGGCGCCAGAAGGGGAGTCCAATGCCTACTTCAACAGGAAAGGCTTCCACTCCATGAATGTGCAGATAGTGTGTGATCACAGGATGCTGATTCTACAAGTCTGTGCAAGGTATCCAGGCAGCTCCCACGACGCCTACATGCTCAGACACTCCGAAGTGCCGACGTTCTTCAGTGCTCCAGCCCGGCTGGATGGATGGCCGCTGGGTGACAAGGGCTATCCCCTCAGAAGGTGGCTCATGACGCCTCTCTGCCATCCAATATCAGAAGCTGGGCAGCGCTACAATAGGAGCCATGCCTTCACAAGGGCTGTGGTGGAGAGAGCCGTTGGTCTTCTCAAGATGCACCTCCAATGTCTGGACCGCACTCCAGTACCCCCCAGATTGTGTTTCAGTGATAGTGGTTGCAAGCTGCACTCTTCACAATCTTGCGCTGGAAAGGGGGTACATAGTGGACGATGAAGACGTTGATGCAGTAGATGCGGCTGCACACAATGAGTCCAGCACTGACTCTGTGGATGGGGAAGCGCAGGGAAATGATGAGGGGCTAAATGCTGATCCAGGACTACAGCAAGGAGGCAGGGAAAACTGGCTGACTTTAATCCAATGATCCTTCAGCTAGCTCCACACAAATGGATCAGCAGGACCAGCCTTGCCTGGCGCTTCCATACTTGGCACCTAAGTGCTAAATCTGCCAAGTCATCAGCTGCAACTAAGGGTTTTGGACATTAACTTCAATGTCCACTCAAACACACATGACATGTATGTAAAACATACAAATGCAGAACAAAGGAGCCACCCTCAGCCATGGTAACACATCTGATTCTAATTTCCAGCATCAGTAGTTCTCACAAAGTCAAAACAAAACGTTATTCAAGCAGAAACAAATGATAAGTCCCTAATCTAGGGCCAAAGCACCAGTGAGATACCCGTGGTGTGCCTAAGGTGCCTTACGGTTACGTTTCCAGGTGCTACGTCTTGGTGTCGCCCCATTGCTTGGAGTGGCATCTGAGACAGCCTGCTGACTCTGCTGTCCTGTTGGCATCCGACCTTGGCGGTCATCCTTTGGCCCATGGAGCCTGGGAGGGATCTGCCAATTCCACAGCTGGCGTTTCCCCAGTTGTCGCAGTCTCACTCGATGAAGCAGTCACTGGGAAAGGGGAGGAGCAGCTGTTGCCCTCTTCCAGAGCACTGTGAGAGAAGCCTGCAGATATGACAGGCTGCTGCTTCGCTAATGTGAGGCCGCACCGGACCTCCCTGCTCACTGTCGATGGATGTGCAACGAGCTGGGAAGCTTGAAGCCCACACCATCTCCCACATTGGCATTGACCAGCTGTGGCCACTGGTGCTGTGAGGGCTTGCAGGTCCGAGCGTAACCCCAGGAGGACCTGACTGTTCGCCTGGAGGCCCCTCTCCATGAGAGTCGCCACTCTTTCCATGGAGGAAGCATGATGCTCTGCCATGAGGCTCATTGCATCACTGATGCTCTACCACGGACACCTAGCGAAGCATAGTCTCATGTAACACTCCAAGATCCTCCCGCACACCAGGCCGCATTTCCTGCAGCTGCTGCGTCGTGGACGACTCCAGAGGCACATCATCACGCACCAACTGAGCATGTGCCGGGTCCCCTGCAGTCCTCCGACTGCTGGTGCCATTGGCACTCTCTGTCTCTGCCAGCTCCTCCAGTGATTATGAAGTGCCCTCCCCACTGTGCCCAGGTACAATAGCTGATGTTGCAATGCCCACCAATGTGCTAGTATCTGCGCTGGTGCCTGCTTCGCAGAAATGGTGTGACACAGGTGACACTTGAGGACCCTCTGGTATGAGAGGGGGCATCTGGAATTGGTCCCAGCGGACAGGCCCTGATGATGCTGAAATTAACAACAAGGACTGTGGATCAGTTAGTGTGTACACGGTGACACACTTCATCCCTTTCCCCCTGGCTCATTCTGCACTCAACCTTCCAGAACCTATGGACATGAATACTGGTGAGGTGGCAAATAGTCAGGAGGATATCCTTACGTTACTGCAGATATAGACGGGATGGTCAGATGGCCTAAGGAATGCCAAATGGAATGTTATGTGGATAAGTGTGAGGTGATGAACTTGGGCAGGAGAAACAAGGTATGGGAAAACACGAGGAATGGTAGGACTGTGAAAAGTAAGGAGGTTCAGAGGGGCCTTGTTGTGTATGTCGACAGGCCCGTTAAGGTAGCGGGACAGGTACATAAGGTATTTAAGAAAGTAAATACCATACTTGCATTTATTAGCCGAGGAATAGAATATCGGAACAGGGAGGTCATGTTGCAAGTGCAGAAAATACTGCCAAGGCCACAGCTATAGTTCTTCGAGCAGTTGTGATATGCGCTTCATGGGAGGGATGTGATTGGAGGGGAGAGAGTGCAGAGGTCATTGACCAGGATGCTGGCTGGGCTGGAGAGTTTGGCTTATGAGGAGACATAGCATAGACAGGGATTATTTCCCCTGGAGCAGAGGATATTGAGGGGTGACATTATTGTAGTTTATAACATTAGGAGGGGCACAGATAGGGCTGACAGAGAGGAACTTTCCCCTTGGTGGAGGGATGAGTAACCAGGTGGCACAGATTTAAGGTAAGGGGCATGAGGTTGACAGGTGATGTGATGAACAACTTTTGCACCCAGAGTGTGTTGGGAATGTGGAATACACTGCCTGAAAGGGTGTGGACGCAGAAACCCTCCGAACATGTAATAAGTATTTGGATGTGCAGTTGCAATGCCATGGCACACAAGGCCATGGCGATAGTGGTGGGAAATGGGATAAGGTGACTTTGGAAGGCGCTTGACATACGCATCTTTGAAGGGTCAAAGGACCTTTGTCTATGACCCACATCACTGACTCTATCAGTCTGTGAATGAGCAATGTTGCAACAATAACGAATCAAACAATTATCAGTGCTGTGGATGGTGGGAAGACAGAGCGGATCTCATTGTTGTCCTCAAATACCTGGCTGTTCCACCCCAGCCTCAACACCAGTTGACCTGGGTGCATGGCACTTCTCAAGCTCCAGGGCCTCCTGTTCGAAGCGGCTTAACATCATGAGCTGGGCCTGGCCACCTGCAGTCCTCGGAATACTCAGACGCATTATGAGCATTCTCCTCCTGAAAAACAGAGAAGACCATTCAATTGAGGCAATTTGCACATGGACTCTGCACGTGCACACCATATCAGGCCTCCAGTGCTTCCTCTCCCCACTACTGCTGCTCAGTCACACAAAGGTAGTACGCCTGCTCCCAATCCCCCCACAACAGCCACCTTGGACACATTCTGCATCCATCACTTTAGGAAACACACAGTCTTTGCTCCCATAACAAGGAGGCACAACAATGTGCAGCGTCGAGTTCAGCAGATGGCTCTTGGCCATAACACCTTGAGGCTCCCCTTCCACAATCTCATCACTGTGAATAGGACATGTGTTGGAGTTCTGAGTATGCACCTAGCTGCATCTCCTGCAGGTTGCCCCCAGACTAGTCATGTGCGACCAAGAGCAACACATGGTGCGGGGGAGAACTCATCTCCTCAAGAACCACTCAGGCTGATGTAAGCATGAGCACTATCTGCTTGCCCACCCAGCATATGAGGAATGCCCAACATGATTCAATGCAGTCATGAAAGTAAGACTTGGTGGGCGGGGGGTTGGGGGCTCTAAGGCTAAGGCTACCTGCTGGGTTAAATGCCCAATGCCAACATAGCACTCACCCTTCCAGAGCACAACAAATCGTTGAAGTACTTGCGGCACTGGATCCAGGCGCGCTGCACCACATCGTGGGAGCTCACCACCTCCGCCACCTCCTCCCAGGCATGTTTGGTCTTGTGAGGGGGCCTCCTCCTCCCAAGCTGGAGGACCAACAGCTCCTTGAGGAGGGCAGCAAGGCAATCATCAGAAAAGCGAGGGGCACATTGGCCCTCCGCTGGCCTACCCTGCAGCCTGCCCTACTTCTGTGGCAGACCCTGCAGCCTGCCCTGCTCCTCTGCCCTTCCCTCCATCATGCCCTGCTCAGCTGACCCCCTGCGGTGTGACCAGGAACTGGCCATTGTGAGCAGCCTACATTGGACCTGGCGGTCTGTGCACGCCCGACAGGCAGAAAATTTTGCCCATGGAGAAGTGAGTGAATTATAGATAACAGCAATAATTTACTCTCCTGGATGAAAAGTAACTGAGATAACTATAGCTTTGCCTAATTTACCTTTAGGCAGGGCAGGAAGAAACTTTTCCTCAGGAATTAAATGAGATTGTGTTGAGTTCGTGGTTGAGAAGTTTATTTGTATTCCATGGAAGCAATAGGTTGTCCAGCTAAATGCCTTTCCATGTTTTCTTATATTATTTTTGTAACAGCGGCACCTAGTAAACTATATTAATGATACTTTCCCAGATTGAAATTTTCCCCAATTTCTCTGCCATTGCTGAAAGCACAGGATTAGAATATATTACATTCAGAAAGGGTGTGGAATAAAATTCTTTTTATTCTGCCACATTCAGAAAAATGAAAGGTTTCATTTATAGCTGCTGAATCTTAAAAATAAAAAATTTGATTGACACAGTGCTGTCCTTTCACTTCATTTTCACGCTTTTATATAATTAATTCAAATAAGTAACAGCAGCAGTTTATTTTGAGGTAGAAGTGTTCTGCTGTATGTAAAGTAATTTACAATGGAAACAGAACTGAGACAAATGGCTTTTGTACACAGGTGAAGCTTGGAACAGTTACAGTGCTGTGTTGGCTCATTGTCTAAATGAAAACATTTTCTATCCTTTTCAGAGTATTTTTCTCAACATTTAGGAGAATATGAGAATGTACTGGCAGCGCTGGAGGATTTGAATATTTCTATATTAAAGGCAATGGACAAAACAAAGAAAGTGAGTAAAGCTGCATTTAATATCGAGTTTATGAAATAGGTAAAATAGACTTTTAAATGCAAAATCTTATGTCATATATGGCCAGGGTGGCATGGTAGTATCAGAATTAAGATAATCTGGAATAGTAATTACATTACATAGGAACAAACGACTTAGGAGCAGGAGTAGGCCATTCGGCCCTATGAGCCTGCTCCATCATTCAATAAGATCATTGCTGATCTGTTTGTGGTCTCAACTCTACTTTCCTGTCTGCTCCCCATAACCCTGACTCCCTTGTCTATAAAAAACTCTATCTAACTCAGCCTTAAATAAGTTCAATGACCCTGCCTTCACCCCTTTCTGGGGAAAAGAATTCCACGGACTAATGACCGTCTGAGAGAAAAAAAATTCTCCTCATCTCAGTCTTAAAAGGGAGACCCCTTATTCTTAAACTGTGTCACCTAGTTCTAGTCTCTCCTATAAGAGGAAACATCCTCTCAGTATCCAGCCTGTCAAGTTGCCTCAGGATCTTGGATGTTTCAATAAGATCACTCATTCTTCTAAACTCCAAAGGGTATTGGCCCAACCTGTTCAACCTTTCCTCATAAGATAAGCCCTTCATCCCAGGAATGAGTCGAATTAACCTTTTCTGAACTGCTTCTAATAAAATGATATCATTTTTCAAATAAAGAGACTAAAACTGTACACAGTACTGCAGACGTGGGGTGGAATTTTCCCAGTTCTGCTCTTAAGTGCGGTAGCGGGTGGGTAAAGTGACCCACTGGCTGCGATGGTGGGTTTTCACGCTGTATCATCCCAAACCTGCCTCATTATTTATGCATTCTTGGGAAACCATTTCCATGGCAGGTGGGCTTTCGTTTGCCCTCCTGCCATCACTCCGCTGTTAAATCATGCCGGCCGCCAGCACACCACCTATCGCTACCAGCTGCCCAGGAGACATGGCCAACAAAGGCAAAAAGACCACAGTCTCCCAGTTTAATGACAGGTCCCTTAAGTGACTGCTGGATGCTGTGGAGGCCCGCTGGGATGTCCTGTACTCCTGCTCTGGCCGCAGGATGGGCAGCAACATGACCAATCAGCTTGGGAGGTGGAGGCTGCATGGCTCAGTGCCAACACACTTCAGAAGAGGACAGACGCTCAGTGCCACAAGAGGATGAACGATCTCCGTTTCACCAGGGTGAGTCACTCTCTTTATCACTCTCAACTCACTCACAAACACAGTACACATCCACAGGGTCCTCACTCACTGCCAGTCCAAGGGACATCATTATTCACTCTCTCACATACACCTTCATTGTCATCAGCCCATCCATGGGACCACTCACCACCCACACATGCCAGGCACGTTTATCATCTGGTCCAGCAGGGGTCCTGCTTACACTGTCTCCATCTTTATCCATGCAGAACAAGCTGGTACACAACAAGAGAGCTAGGTCGCACACCGGTGGCAGAATACCCAAAATCAATATCCTCACGGACTTTGAAAACAGAGCCATTCAGCTGACAGTGAGAATCTGGATCGGTCCTGCGTGAAGGTGAGGTCGGCGCTGCTCTACCAAGTAAGGGTCCATCAGTACAACATCCATCAGACAACTATGCTGTGAGTGATGTGTCCTGTTTCACAGGCCACTGCCATGCACTAATTATCTCCCCTTGATTTTGCAGGCATATCTGCCAAACAGGTGACAGAGTCCAAGACCCAGGGCCTCCAATCAAGCACTGAAGAAATCTCCGAAGGGGAACCTGGAGACACCCTCCATGAAGTTCCATCACAGCGCTCACCTACACCCTCCACCAGTGCAGAGACACACACTTCAGTGGGACCTAGCTTTAGAATAGACACGGAATCACAATCTGGTAAGCACATTGCACTGTCTGATCCACAGCCGGCGGAGGCATGGCCTTCCCAGGTCACCGGCATTTGGAGGTTTGCTGGAGGCCAGAAATTTGCTGAGTCCAAGTCAGATGATGAGCCTCTGGACTCGGTCGTGTCACTGTTGCTGGAGCTGCAAAGGCAAGCTCGGGAACACCAGGAAGGGATGTCCCTCCCTCCATGGCCTCTCACCTCCCCAGCTCTTTAATCTCCTCCAGCACCACAAGCCTCCAAGATATCTGTGTGCCTCTAATTCTGGCTCCTTTGGCATCCCTGATTTTAACTGCTCTACTTTTCATGGTCACACTTTCAGTTGTCTAGGCCTCAAACCCTGGAATATCCTCCCTACACTCTCCACCTTGCTTTCATCCTTTAAGAAGCTCCTTAAAACCTAACTCTTTGACCAAGCTTGTATCTCCTCATGTGGCTCACTGTCATATTTTGTTTTATAATACTCCTGTGAAGTGCCTTGGGACATTTTGTTATGTTAAAGGCACTATATAAATAGAGGTTGTTGTGGCTGTGGTATTGATTCTCAGCTATCTTTGCTAACTGGAGAACAAAGTTAATTCTTTGGTATTGAAGGCTCTTGCTGCTGAGATAGTTTTCCTGCTTTTGTTTTTTTGTCCCATCCCCTGTTACCCCTCTCTCTCTCTCTCTTCCTCCTCCCTATCCACCTCTATGTTTCTTTATCTCTTCTCATTTCCTCTCCCCAGTTTCCCTACTTGGGGAATTTCTGATCTCCTATCCTTATCCTCTCTCCTTTCCCTGTTCAGTCTCAGAACATTAATTGAATTAAAACTCAAGGCCAGAAATTTTCAGTTTCCTGGACGTGCTCGGCAAGAGTGGGTGGGGGTGGTTGCGGAGCTGATCGCTGCCTACAATTGGCTCTGCACTGCCATTTTACGTGGGCTGGCCAATTAACGCCTGCCCAGCATAATATGTGAGCCACAACGCTCAGTCCTACCTGTGCAGGCGAGGGGAGGAGGGAAAGTCGGGGCCAATGCTCTTTCGTGCATGCGCATGAAAGAGTGCTTCAATCTCCCTGAGGCATGGAGCTGCCTCAGGGAGATTGAAGGGCTTTTGAAATTATTAAATAAATGCAGTAAAAATTTAATTAAACATGTCCCCTCATGTGATTGTGTCACATGAGATGGGACACATTTTGATATTTCGGAAACATTATTTATTTAACTAATGAAAGCTTTAGGAAACCTCAGCCCGCTCGTGGATGAGGCTCCCTTAAAATCATGAAGGCCGCTTGGCCTTTTCTCCTGCTCGCCAACCTTAAGGTTGGACGGGCAGTGTTAACAATTACATTAATTACTTCCTTAATGGCCTTAAAAGGCTGTTTACATATCGGCAGGCGCATAATCGACTCCAGCGCGGGTTCGCCGAACAAAACATCGCAACACAGCGCAATGACGTCGGGACGCACGCCCAAAGTCATTGCCTGTCATTTTGCGGACCAGCATGTCGGGCCTATCCCCTCATGCCGACTGAAAAATCCTGCCCATGAAGTTGATTTGAGAAGTCCTGATACCCAAAATACCCTGGGAACTCACCTGATGAAGTTCCATGTTCTGCTGACTTAATAGCTTTTTTCCCAAATGAAAAAAATACTCAGGTGTTGTTTCTTGCAAACACTGCATCTGTCGTTAGCTTTAAACATGCATGCATTGCAGACTAGGTAATATTACTGGTGTGTTTATTAGGGTGATGAAGTATGAGCAAAGCTTAGTACTGTGCTAAAATTCACTGCTCTTGGAATGAGTCATCACTAACTATTCTGAATGTTATCTGAAGGTCAGTGCATGCTGGATAGTATAAGTCTGTGTGCTTACCAATAATACACGTTTGAGTTCCCAAATACTGTTGCCATAAAATCCGCTCAGGTTTTTATAACTTCTCTGCATTGTTAGTAGGACTCTTGATAAAAGCGAAGCTTTGCGCAATTGGCCCTTCTGCTTTCTGTTTCCTTATTTGTATCTCAAATCCATTGGCTAATTGGGGGACTGAATCAGAAGTCATGGAATTGAACACACTTCTAGCTGATAGAAGATCTATATGATAATGGAGCAAGCTTTAAATTCAACATCGTAAAGTGTGAAACAAGTGTTACAATATACAAATTTAGTAGCACAGAGTGTTGCACATAATGTTCATAGGCATTTGAGTTATTAGCATTAAATTAGTTGGGGCTTTATTTTTAGATGGCCCTGGCATTTGCCAGAAAGAGGCACAGGCTTCATTTCAATGTTGAGATTAAGATAACAAGCCTATTTCTGACCCAGTCAGGTGTCGAAATTATTATTATTTTAAATAATTTCCCCTGTTTCAAAACCTTTTCAATGTGTATTCTTAGCTATAAGGTGTATTGAGAAATGGTCAAAGCAGTTTTTTTTCCAAATAATAGCAAAAGAAATGTTGCTTGGCCTCAAGTGTTAATTGTGAGTGCATTATAAATAATGAAATGCAACACTAGTGGCAAAAACAAAGCAAAATAAAAATTAATATTTCTGTGCCGAGACTTCAATGAACAGAATTCAATGAGCTGGCAAATGGAGTTTAGGCTGCAAAGGCAATAGATGTTCACTGGCCTTTCCTTTCTGAGTTCTGCCAAAGGCTATTAGCTTGCTCACAACCCGTAATAAAACAATGAAAGTCCATCAACCAGCTTCACACGGATTATTATTGCTTTTTGGATCAGGTGACAATTGGTGTCATCTTTTGAAGAGGCTGCTCAAGGTGCATGACTATACAATGAAGAGAGTGGGCATTTTGATCATGCACAATTCCTTTTTAATAGAAGATGAAAGCTTGTCAGATGACTCATGCTACCGAAGGGCTAAACTCATAGCTGAAATTAGATTTTCTTAGAACAAGCCACTGGGGCTTAAAGCACTGTAAACACTGTATAAAATTACATGGTTGTGAAAGGTGGCAATTCAATCTTTTACTGATTCTAATTGCATAGTTGGTGGAGTGTAAAGATCTAATGAATATACAAGAAAGCTATATTTGTCATAATTATACAAATTAAGGCAGATGTTGTCTGTGTAATGCAACAGAAATTGTGCTTTCTAAAGTTCACTAGCATTGGATTTTCAGGGCGGCCGACACCCTAAATCTGAAAGTTATAAAATAGTTTCACCTATGCTAAGGATACTCATTAAAAGTAAACAGCATTTTGACTTGCAACCTGTGTTTCTTCCTGGAGATGTAAAAACTATAGAAATGGGGGAGATACTCATCACTATCAAATAGTCTTTTGGATGCAAAATTCAAGTTGGGAGACCAATTGCAGGACACAATTTTCCATGCATCCCCCCAGCCCCATCACCCCTCCAGAAGTGCTCTGGTGCCAAACTGTCAGCTGCAATTTTCGAGTGAATGGGTCATCATCTAAAACAGCCTTGAATACCCTAATCAAAGGCCTGATCTGTGCTTTGTGACCCCATGGCCAATTGGCAGAAACTGGGTGGAGCATTAACATGTGTAAACATTAATGATACAAAGCAGAATTTTGTAATCCGTTGCCTGCGAATGCATTTTGCAAGTGACCACTGCTATGTTTGCTAGGGCTGGGATTATGTGCAATTTGCAACCAATGAGACCAGTTGGAATAAGCGGCGCTTGGCTTCCCACAGGTTTCCCACAGGCCCAGACTGTGCACACCTGGCTTCAAAGTGTCCCCAGATCACCCTGGAATCTTTGTCAAGTGAAAGGGTTCCTACTGCATCAATGTGCAACTCGTGAGCAGCCAGAAAAGATATCATCATTCACATATGCAAGATTCCCAGCCAGTCAAGCATCCCTGAGCTCTCACACTGCAAAGCAGAGTTAGTGGTCACATCTTCGAGGACAGGGCTGATGACATCCAGTAGGAGCCCAGATAATGACATCCATGAATGATAGAATTGAAGCCACCTCACCACAAAAGCATTATCAAGCTGATGAGAATGTGCTTTCAGTGCCTGGACAGATCTGGAGACAGATCAGTACGCATGAGCCCGGGTATTGAGAATCACAGTAATGCACATCATAGCACACAGTATGGACTGGAATGCCAAAAGAAAGAATGTGCTGAGTGCACTGCTTCTCCAGATGAGGAAGTAGAGGAACAACATCAGGAAGAGAAGGAGGAGAGACTGGATGGGGCAAGAGCACCAGCAGCGCCATATACAGTTGCCTGGAGTATCTGGTTGTCCTAATCTGGCATGCGTCAGTTAGCTGAAGCAGTGAACCATCCTGCAGCCAAATTCTGAATCCACTTGTCCCACTTTCAGCACCTCCCTCACCACCACCATCCCCAATAAAAAACAAACTTACAATCAACAAAGCATCACTGTCACAAATACCCATTACGTGCCTGTAACACTTGTCTTACCGTTCATCTCAAGCAAGAAGGCCACTACAAGCCAACAGAGAAAAATATGCAAGACAGGAATATGATTCAACAAATAAGTTAATCTGACAGAAAAATTAAACAGAAATTTAACATCTAACATTGTGTTAAAAATCCATGGGCATTCTATTGTGCAACTTCAATTTTTACTCTTGCTTTTTCTACTAATCCAATTGGTTCAATCCCAAAGGGCGGAATCACCCAGTCCCATTGGCGGCAGGTGTCTTGTTGGGGGTGAGTGGACAATATGGTGAGAAGGCCAAAAATCGGTTTTATGCTGTTGTGAAACCAGCTAACAATTGTCCTTCTGACCTGTCAATGGCGGGCTGCGTTTCCCACCACCGCATGTTGGGAACCTACTTTCAATACTTTAGCATCTCATTATATGCCCTGCTCGCCGGAAACATCCCCACACGCTGGATCATCTGGGCACGTCGGCATAATTGCACGCCAATGTGTTTCACAACTGTACATAAGCGCCGTGCATCTGGCATGCTGCTCTTCACTTGGGACTTTGAGGTTTGTTTGCCTACCTTGCTTCAGGTAGCATTTGCGCACATCAGTGCCAGGCTTCGCAGGCAGGACCACATCACTTTTAGGAGGGCTCATAGGCAGGTGTCTACCTACCAGACTAGCCAGAAGACAGGTGTGGCTTTTCAACAACCACAGGGCTAGGACTTGCTTGAGGAATGGGGAGAAGTGGCCTCAGGCAAGGGAAGAGGCTGCAGGACAAGGGCTGTACTGGGAAAGGGGGTATCC
Source organism: Carcharodon carcharias (assembly GCF_017639515.1). Lineage (NCBI taxonomy): Eukaryota > Metazoa > Chordata > Chondrichthyes > Lamniformes > Lamnidae > Carcharodon > Carcharodon carcharias. The sequence goes on from NC_054472.1 coordinate 132,873,634, forward strand.
CAGGGTGTGTGTGGGGACACATGTTGATCTGTACAAGTGGCCACAAGATGGTGAGGGCTGAGGAGGTAGTCTCCAGAGGAGATGGGGCCAGATGGATATGTGAGGGTGTGTGCAAGAAAGTAAGCAGTGACATCCCTTGAGCTGGCAGTGAGTGAGATGCCAGTGAATGTGTGATAGGCTTGTGAGTGTGTGAGTTTAGAGTGATGAGATGGTTGGCTTACCTGGCAACACAGATGAGATCATTCACCCATTTTCTACATTAGATGGCAGCATTTTGTGCAGCATTGGCACTGACCACCTCTGCCATTGGCTCCCAAGCCAGAGTGGTGAGACTGATGGGCCTCCTGCGGCCAGAGCATGGGTAGAGGACACCACAGCGGGCCTCCACAGCATCCAGAAGGTGCCCCAGGCATGTGTTACTGAATCGGGGGACTGCAATATTCTTGGTTTTTGGGGCCATGTCTTCACCGGAGCAGCCCTGGGCTGCAAGCATTGAGAACTGTGTGCACGACTGCAGTTTAAATATGGTGCACTGTGTGAGGAAGCAGCAAGGTAATGGCGTGGTGGGCAAATTGGCAGCTGCCCACCAGCAAGATGATGTATTCGCTGTGGCTGCATAATTAATGAGGCAGGAAGAGGATGAAATGGCATGAAAACCTGCTTTTGTAGCCGACGGGTAAAACATCATTTTTCCTGTCCACTACTGCTCTTAGACAATTCTGGGACAATTCTGCCTGATGGCTTCAGCAGAGCTAGAGATAGGCTGCTCAGAGCCCTCTCCTGACTGTTGAGATGTTCTTGTCCAATGTTCACTGGAGCCTGAAAGGGCTCCACCCAGGGCTGTCCGACCAGTAGCACTGTGTTGCACATCAGTGAGCTGCTGATGGGTCAAGGCTATGGTTTTGTCAATCCTATTTTAAGGTAGCATTCTCTCCCAATTGGTGAGGACCTGCATGCACTCATCATGTGATGCTTCATACAGGTGGCCAGTCTTTCCAAGATGTAGACATCATTGTGAAGACTCTTGTCACTCATTTTAGAGATGGAGTCCTCCAATCTCTCTCCAAGCGGTGAGGTGGTGGTGTGGTGGTATTGTCACTGGACTGGTATTCCAGGGACCCAGGGTAATGTTCTGGGGGCTTGGGTTTGAATCCCACCATAGTAGATGGTGTAATTTGAATTCAATTAAAAGCTCTACTGATGTTGTAAAATCCCGAAAGGAAACCTGCTGTTCTTACCTAGCCTGGCCTACATGTGACTCCAGACCCACAGAAATGTTGTTGACTCTTAAATGGCAATTAAGAATGGGCAATGAAGAATAAAAAAAGAGGGTACAGTGGAGCTGGAAAAGCTGACAGAACTTCATGCAGTTTTTGCTACTGCTCAAATGTTACCTCCCTCATCTCCTTCCCAGATTCAGCATCTGCATCCAGCTGAACAAAGCTTAGAGCGTCTTGACCCCTCCAATGCTTTCTCCATTCTCCAACATCTGCTCTTGCTCTTTTGATGTTTAAGGCACCATGAGGCAGTGCACTACTTGACTTGCTGGTTCTATCAATGTATGTAAACCTGAGCTGATGGATGGTCGGCTTTGAATCATGTGATGGTGCATCCTCAAATGAGTGACCTCCCCTGAGGCGTTTTTGTCCACTTTCTACGCCACCTCATATGGGGGGTGTTTGATGGATCAGTGATTTAGAACTGTCAAGGTAAGAGGGTGCTTAGTCATCATTGTGCAAATGGTTATATTTCACTGGCGTCTGGTTTTTAAAAAATATTTCTTGATATGTGGGCATCGCTGGCAAGACCAGCATTTGTTGCCCATCCCAATTGCCTTGAACTGTGTGGCTTGCTCAGCCATTTCAGAGGGCAGTTAAGAACCAATCACATTACTATGGGTCTGGAGTCACATGTAGGCCAGACCAGGTAAGGATGGCAAATTTCTTTCCCTAAAAGACATTAGTGAATCAGTTGGGTTTTTTTGATAATCGATGATAGTTTCATGATCACTAGTACTGATACTAGCTTTGTGTTCCAGATTACTAGCTTTATATTCCAGATTCTGGCATCAAATCGACATGAGTGAGTACTCTAAGCTATTTGGCTGTCTGATATTTAATTTTGTCACCAGATAATTGGGAGAGCCATATCTATCCATCTCCAATGGCTAGGCATGCTGAGAGTCAGCTTATCTCTAGTGCCACCTGCTCAGTTACAGTCAGCATAGAGATGGTTGGACGGCCACCTTTGGTTCTCTGCGTCTCCCTAATAACCTGTCCTTTCTTCTCCTGAAAGGAGTGAGAGAAGACATCTATGAGTAAAAGTGATGGAATGTACTGAGAAGATTGATGAACAACATTTGTGGAGGGTCATCATGAGGGTAGGTGTGGCATTGCATTAAAATGTGGATGAGTTTCAATGAAGGATGGTCAGATGGACATGTGAGGAATTGCCTAGACAAAGATGAAAGGGTGCACCCACAAGGTAAATTAATATGATGAGAAATGAGCTGGAGTAGGCTTGGGAGGGCAGTAAAGTGCATTGGGGGTACAAGCACATCAGGATATACTTCAATGTGCTACACCACTCACCTTTCCTGCCCTGATGAGTTCATTAAAGCTCTTCTGGCATCGTATCAAGAAGTGTGGTATTGCACTTCTACTCCTGACTGCCTCAGTAATTTCCAGGCAAACCTTCTTGTTCTCTGCGGCAGGCTTCTTCCTCCCATCAATAGGAAAGAAAATCTTATTGCAAGCTCTTACAGCTGCAGCATCAGTTCTAGGAGACATCAGTGAAGTGAATCCTGTATCCTGTGCTGCAGTTCTTTGCCCTTTTGAAACATTTGGACAACCTTTCAACTTTCATCTTAGCAGGGTCCCTTTAAATACCTCAGCTGAAATAGACTCATTTGGATCATCATTGCACAGTTACCCCATTGTGCCAATTGGTCAGTAACCTGGAAATCGGGTGCTGATGCAATGGCTGTGTTAAAAGCCACTGACAGGTGAGCTGCAAAAACTTCCAGGTGCTACTGCCCACCCCACCGCCCTCACCCCCCCACCCCACCCCCACAACCCCGCTGCCAGTGCATTAATCAGTTAATATCTAGTCCAATATCTCTGAAATGTCAATGAAGTAGCCCTATTTCTGACCTACAACCTCACAGTTTCCATTTAACATCACAAGCAAATACAATTTCACCAGTCCCAAGTATAGTAACAAACTAATTCTGCAGTTTCTCAAATATGACAATATAGAACATTCAGTCTAAGCTTATTGGAAGACTGAAATTATTCATGAGTGATTCTATAATATTTTCCACTTAGAACTTCTATAAAGGCAGCCTGTGCCTCAGACACGTAATTTACATATTTATTGGAACTGAAATCTCTAGCAGCAAAACACCATAAATGATAGCAAACCCTAAAGTTCCAGCCATACTGTTAATGTTCAATAACAGGGTTTCATCTAGTACTGGGCTCTAGGGTTATTGATATTCTGTTTAACTTCTGGCTATCTTTTTGTATATACTTAAAGGCACATTTGCAGCTCCTTATTTTTATAGACAATTTTTAAAAATTCATTTACGGGATGTGGGCTTCTCTGACTGGACCAGCATTTATTGCCCATCCCTAGTTGCCCTTGAGAAGGTGGTGGTGAGCTGCCTTTTTGAACTGCTGTAGTCCACCCACAGTGCTGTTAGAAAGTGAGTTCCAGGATTTTGACCCAGCAACGGTGATAAATTTTCAAGTCAGGATAGTGAGTGACTTGAAGGGGAACTTGCAGGTGGTGGTCTCACCTGCTGCCCTTGTCCTCCTAGATGGTCGTGGGTTTGGAAGGTGCTGTCTAAGGAGACTTGGTGAATTCCTGCAAGTGCATTTTATAGACGGTACACACTGCTACTGTGTGTCAGTGGTGGAGAGAGTGAATGTTTGTGGATGTGGTGCCAATCAAGCGGGTTGCTTCGTCCTGGACGGCGTCAAGCTTCTTGTGTGTTCTGGGAGCTGCACTCATCCAGGCAAGTGGGGAGTATTCCACCACACTCCAGACCTTGCAGATCTGCTTTGCCAGATAGTGGACAAGCTTTGGAGAGTCAAGAGGTGAGTTACTCATTGCAGGATTCCTAGCCTCTGACTGCTCATGTAGCCATAGTATTTATATGGCTAGTCCAGCTCAGTTTATGGTCAATGGTAACCCCCCGATGTTGATAGTGGGGGATTCAGTGATGGTAATGCCACTGAACGTCAAGAGGTGATGGTTAGATCCTCTCTTGTTGGAGATCCAGGGTACATTCTGCGCCCTTTCCAGTCTCAGTGCTCCCTCCAAGTGTTCATCATGGAAGAGTACTAATTCATCAGCTGAGGGAGGGTGGTACATGGTAATCAGTGGGAGGTTTCCTTGCCCATGTTTGACCTGATGCCATGAGACTTCATAGCAGTTTGATAAGAGGGCATTTAAGAGTCAACCACATTGCTGTGGGTCTGGAGTCACATGTAGGCCAAATCAGGTTAAGACAGCAGGTTTCCCTCCCTAAAGGGCCTTAGTGAGCCAGATGGGGTTTTATGACAATCAACAATGGTTGCATGGTCATCATTAGACTTTTAATTCCAGGGTTTTTTTAAATTCAAATTCCACCATGGCAGGATTTGAACCCAGCTACCCAGAGAATTACCCTGGGTCTCTGGATTACTAGTCCAGCCACAATACCACTATGCCATTGCCTCCCCTCAATGTCAATGAAATATACTATATAGAGAAAGTATTATTCTTTGCTATAACAGTATTATTCATGCATTTGAGTCTCATTAATATAAAACTATTAAGCTGGATGTTCTTCTATTTATTTACCCATTTTCCAGAGCTACTGAAATGCTTTAGGGTGGAACATAGAATGGCCATTCTTGTTGCTTAATTGTATAGTCTAGGGTTTTATTCCCTTGAAGCTAGAATATTAAGCGAGATCTAATTGGGGGGTAAAAGATGATTAAAGAAGTTGATAGGATAGAAAGAGAGAAAATATTTCTTCTGGTGGGGGAATTCAGAACAACAAGGCATAGACTCATAAATAGAGCTAAGCCATTCAGGGGTCACATCAGGAAACACTTCTTAACTTAAATTAGATATCTCTGCTCCCAAATCTTTTGAGGCTAGATCAACTGAAAAATCATAAAACTGAAGCTGATAAGTTTATGTTAGACAAGGGTATTAAGGGTTATGGAACCAATGAAGGTCGATGGAGTTAAAACATAGATCAACCATGATTGGATGACAGACATTGTCTTTGCCTAGTATCTCTGACATGTCACTAAGTAGCCCTGTACCTAACTCATAACAACATCATTTATGATGAATTTTTCAATTTAATATCGCAGGGCTAATAATGGAATTCACTTCATTTTCTGCCACTAGCACCTTAACAATACCAGCTTCTAAATATTCCTCATATAAAACAGGCATCCAACATAGCTGAAGTTGTAAATAGAAATGTGAATTTTAATTGGCACATCAAACACTTTTGAAAAAAGAGACAAGCAAGGTTTTCTTTAGATTCCACTATAATTCCTGATGAACTTTGGGACCAGTTTTATTCCATATTCCCATTTGAGAATGCAGCCCAACCCTTAAAGCTGCTGCAGGCATTGAAATCCTGCAGCCATAAGCCATTTCGCAGAGTGACATGCTCCCAAGCATGAATGCCAAAATTGATAGATGTCCACAGAAATTATTATAGGCTAGCGTTACCTAATTGTTTTTGCACCATTTGTGTCTGGAAATATCAAAAGAAGTAAAAGTCAAATTCTATTTGTTATGTCATAATGATAAAGAAACAATATCTGCACGGTGAAGTTATTCTCTGATGCAATACACTAGCACCAAACTAACTTTACTAGTGGAGAGCAAGTTACCTTCCCTGCAGAACCAGCAGCCCAATCATATCCAGATAGGATGGCTTAGAGTTTCCTATGAAAATATGCATGTTATATCTATTCTTGTATGATACACTGAGAAAAATTAGGTGAGGTGGCCAGAAGTTGAATGCTTATCACCAAATCTGGCTTCTGAAATGTGCTATGCTTCGACACAATGTTGTTCACCCACTTTTTCCTACCTGAGATGATGAAGAAGTGGGAGTTAAGACACCAAGGTCTTAATTTTTGCAGGGATGGAGGGTATCTCCAGCTTTGCCATTGTGAAGCTGGAATCTCGAATCCGAAGTCTGGCCCCCAAACCCAGCATCCACCATTTTCAACTGAGTGGGCAACGGGCGGGTTGTAGTTTGTACATCTGTGGTTCACAGAGGCAGCTGCACATGTAAAAGTGCATCTGCCTTCAAACAGATCTAATTTTCATTGGTGGAATGTCCAAAACACAATCGTGTAGATTTTCATCTTCAAGGTGGATAGCTGGAGTTGCGAAAATTCCCTGCTCAGCCTGTCCGCCTTAGGATAAGGTGCCTGCAAAGGAGGGATATTCATTACCGGGGGACATGTGTGGGCTGGAGTCAGGCCACCAAACTGGGAAGAAATTTGGAGGCAGCCACAGGGCTGCTGGGTGTGGAGGTGGGCTATTTAAAAGGGCTGCTTTGGTGCTGTGGGACTTTGTCCCAGTTAAAATTAAAATAAAGGCCCTCCAGCCAACACGCCTCACTCTCCAAACATTCCCCTTGCCTCATACATAGTACATCATGCCCCCATGCAAAGCTCTGTCCTTCCATCCACCCCCCATGGCACCTCTTTCCCCTATTCCAAGCTCTTCCTTTCCACCCACCTCCTATAGCCCATCTTGCCCCCATCAGCCAGCCCCATTATCGGCTGACAGCCCACGTAACCATTAAGCTTGTTGAAACAGCTGCACGCCAGAGAAAACATTGGTTGATTGGCAGCTGAGGCTCTCTGATCTCTGCTGTCAATTTCACCTCATTAGTTTACATGTTGGTTGTGTTTTCAAGGACTTATGGATTTTGTTGCTGATATTTTAAAAGGTCTGGGTGATTCTCACTTTTATCAGCTTATAGTGAAATGACTTTTTTAACATAGGAGAAAGTTATGAATGAATTACTTTCAAAGCTTTTCATTACACATCCTTCTTTCACTACAGGGTTCATTGGTTCTGGACAGTGTAGAGTGGGTCAATGGTCATGGAAGTGTGACTTCCTGGCATTGGGGTCATGAAGAGCATAGGAGCTGGGTAGAAGGACAGAGCATGGCATGGGGAGTCATGAGAGGCCAAGGGGGATGGGTGGAAGGGTAGAGTTTGCAATAGGGGGCATGGGGAGGACAATTTGAACACCTTTTAAAAGGTCCCCTTATGCAGACTAGGGTTCATGACTCCTCTGAGGGGCCATGAACCACAACTCTTCAAAAATCTGGCCTCCATGAAAATTGTAGATGACTAGAAAATGCCTACCTCCGCAATGGAGCTGGCCAGGTCTGGAATCCCATCTGTAGGCTTTTGACACAAGCTAGCCCCCACCTTTTATAGGCTCTCCCAAAAATCAGACAGCCCAGAAATGTGTTGGGAATACTAGAGTTGGGACCCACCCATCATTTTTAAAGGTCATCCCAACTTGATGAAACTTCAGGCAATTACACTTGGGCATTACACTTTTCAGGAAAAGTTCTAAACTTACCGGAGTTCCTTGGAGAATATGCAATACTCTAGCACCAAACTAACTTTACTAATGGAGAGCAAGTTACCTTCCCTGCAGAACCAGCAGCCCAATCATATCCAGATAGGATGGCTAAGAGTTTCCTATGAAAATCTGCATGTTATATCTATTCTTGTATGATGCACTGAGAAAAATTAGGTGCGGAGGCCAGAAGTTGAATGCTTATCACCAAATCTGGCTTCTGAAATTTGCTATGCTTCGACACAATGTTGTTCACCCACCTTTTCCTATCTGAGATGATGAAGAAATAGGAGTTAGGACACCAAGGTCTTAATTTTTGCAGGGATGGAGGGTATCTCCAGCTTTGCCAATGTGAAGCTGGAATCTCAAATCCAAAGTCTGACCCCCAAACCCAGCATCTACCATTTTCACTTCAGTGGGCAACGGGAGGTTTGTAGTTTGTACATCTGTGGTTCACAGAGGCAGCTGCACATGTAAAAGTGCATCTGCCTTCAAACAGATCTAATTTTCATTGGTGGGATGTCCAAAACACAATCGTGTAGATTTTCATCTTCAAGGTGGATAGCTGGAGTTGCGAAAATTCCCTGCTCAGCCTGTCCGCCTTAGGATAAGGTGCCTGCAAAGGAGGGATATTCATTACCGGGGGACATGTGTGGGCTGGAGTCAGGCCAGCCAATCTGGGAAGAAATTTGGAGAGGGAAGGTACTGTGTTGGACAGATCCAGTGATACCTTTGGGAATGGTAAGACACTCGTTGGGAGAGGTCAAGTCCCCTTTGGGATTTAAAATTAGAAATGGATGTACATAAAATGTGGATAAACGCATTGGAACTGTCAAGCTGTCAAGATATTTAAGTCTTCTGCCCTTTAAATTTAAAAAATAACCTGCAGCCTAAAACAAATCGGTGCTGCCATTTCACCCTGCTTGATGATATAAGCCTGAGGATTATTATTATAGGATTTGTGCTGCATAGCTGATTTCACAACCTATCATTATCATAGTGGGCTGCCTGTCTGTTCACAGTTTGATTGACAGCTTCAAGTGGTTATAATGTTTTAATGTAGGACTATGAATACAAATGCTGATTTTTATAAGGGTTTAAGCACCTGAAGGAAGTGCTTGTTAATATAATGGATTGAGTAGTTAAAGGAATTTAAATGTAATGAATGGGTTTTTAACAATGGGAGTGTTTTTTTTAATAGTGAAGTTAACAATAGACACTTAAAAAGCTTTATTTTATTTCATCTCAGCATGGATCCTGAGATCTGCCCATGGTGGATACTGGTTGAGTTGGCATGGAATGTGCAAGGGTAAAGAGTGGTGGGTGGGGGATGGGTTGGAATGAGTTGGCACAGGGGTTATAATGGACTATTGGAGTGGGTAGGGGCATAGGTTGGCATAGAGGGTATTAGGGGCCATGAGGTGTGGATGGGGGTATGAGGTGACATGAGTTGATATGATGGGGCATGGGGCATGTGTGAGTGTGTGAGGTGTGAGGGCTAAAGGGTTTTTTCATTTCATTCTTTTACAAGTCCTGGAGCACCAAAGCTGGCCCTTCACACAGCGCAGCGTCCCCTGGGCCTGCCTCTCCATTGTTTCCAGGGATGGCGGGCTCCAATCCCATTAGCACCCACCATCCTGGAATTTTCCCAGCTCTACTCTCCCAAAACAGGAACAACAATCCAGGCCCAAGAGATTTCTATAACTTCATAACAGTACAATCAACCCAATGCAAGATTGGTACCACGGAATGTGGTCAACGAATTGTTGTAGCTAATAGCAGGAAAATTCATTAAAGGGAAGCAAGGGCCTCTTTTTGGTGACCTTTCTCTCTCCTACCCCCTCTAATTGCTGGCGGGGTGGCCAAGAGGGGTTATTCAGAGACATCAAACTCTTGGTTTTGCGACACCTTTAGGAGGCCTTTGGTCCTTTCGCAAGTCCAACCATTATCTTTAGTGCTACCGTTAGTGTCCCACATGTAGAACCACAACAATTTCCTTCTTGACAGTGACAGATTTTCTCTGCAAAACTGACTTACTGTCCAGAGTCCCACCAGCATAATGACCAGGATAATGAATAAGGTTCATGGCAAGGTTGGACCACTGGGTGGAAACCTAACCAGACCTGTTTCCAGCAGAAGAAAATTTCGGACTCATTTTTTCACTCTTGATGTAATTTAGGGTTAAAAGAGGGCGTAGCCATCAGGACCTCCTTTGCAAGAGTCATTTGGGAAAAAAAGTCTTTGTCAGTTGTACAGCAGCAAGATTTTAAATGACCTGTGAGCAAAATTATAAAAATAAAATATGAATTAACTTTGAACTTCATCTTACACAAATGGCATACAGTAGAATGAATTGAACTGCCACTCTCTTAACATAGCAAAAAAGGTACTGTAACAAAATCTGACCATAACAGATTCCTCTGGTAATCAACTGTCAGAAATAGGAATAGCATGATGAAAGAAATTGAAAACCTGAAATTTTACAGGAGAACTACTTGCTTTTGCCGGGTTTTTTTTCCGAGAGTATCATTTTACTCCTGGTGTGTGGGATTGGCAGGGGCGGTCAGGAAACCGACTGCCACCCGCGATTAGCAGCTCACCGTGATTTTAGTGTGATACGTGGCCTGGAATGTGTGCAAAGAGATGGGAGGGGTCGGGGGCATGATGTCCGCCAGGTCCAATGGCAACCCGGCAGCTGATTCAAATGTGGCCTCGGCAGCCCCTGGAAGGCTGCCACCGAAGGACATGGAAGTATTGTGAATGGAAACCGTAGCGGGTAGACACGGCAGGTGGGGCAGCTGGCCCCACGTTTTTCACACAAGTGCCTCGCAGCCCTCCTGGAGGAGGTGGCAACGAGAAGAGAAACCCTTGTCCTCAGGGACAGGAGGAGGAGACACCCACCTCACCAAAAAAGCCTGAGAGGAGGTGGCATCCAAGGTCAACAGCCATGATGTGGTGATGTGCAAATGGGTCCAGTGCTGGAAGCGCTTCAATGATCTCCTGCAATCGGGAAGGGTGAATACCATGTTGACATGGGTCACTGTGCAGAACAGCCAAGAGCTGTCCATTCCCCCGTGGACCTCAGAGGTGTTACAGTGTGAGTCTGAAATGTCAATGAGGCAGGAGCTGGCCAAGGGGGTGAGTTCTGGCTGCTTGGACTGAGTGCCTTGCAGCTCCAGGATCATGAATCGGCTGAGCCCTGCAAGGTTTTCCTCAGGTGGGATTGGCCAGGCTGCAAAGGCACTGCAGGTAGAGAGTGGACTAATCAATTCTCCTCTGCCCTTTCAGGGCAAAACATCCATAACAATGCTGAGAGGTTGTGGACTGATGGGGGACCCCCACACCTCCACATCCTTTTGCAACATGAGCAGGTGGCCCTGGAGCTGGAGAGGCAGCATGCACCTCGGTCAAGCGGCTGCAGTGAGGTTGGGGTGCCAGAAGAAGGTAAGAGTGCAGTGCACTGAGGTGAGAAAGTCAGTTATTGCTAACATTCCAGTGTAGTCTCTATATTGATGTGAGCCTGGAACCTGGGATCGCCATTGACAATTGAAAGACGAGGGCATCATGATGCAAATCTCTGTCTCATCGGGGTGCCAGGCATGCACAATGACAGTGTCATGACTTAAACTGATGACATGTCCATCTTTTTCATTTTGGGCTCACCATCAGCCATTCATTATGAGGACCCTCAAGTCCCACCCCCTCTCTGTCAGAGGCACAGTGCAGATTTCAGCACCTCGGTGGGCATAAGATCGTCATGTAGTCTATTTATCTTTCACATTGGTGAGGGCACTCACACTCGCTTGAGGTGCAGGCGAACCCAGAGAGTGCCCTAGACATCAGCAGTCGGAGGACTGCTGAGGAGCAGGACAATGCTCAGTCAATGGCTGATGATGGGCCTCTGGAGTCCCCCTGAGGCAGCAAATGCTGGATGTCCAGCAGAGTGTATGGGAGGATGTGGCGGAGATACATTAGGGAACATGTGCCATGGTGACCTTTGGGAGGCGTCACTGCAGAGCATGACCACTCGGTTGACCCTCTTGGCTAAGCGCAATGCCTCCTCCATGAAGTGAATGGCGAATCTCATGGACAGGCTCCTTCAGGATCTCAATCAGGGATTCCTGAGGATGTGCTCCGACCTGCAAGCCTTCATACTGGCAATGACCTCAGGTGGTGAGTGTTAGTGTGGGAGATGGATCGGGCACCCAGCATCTCTGCTAGGTGCCTGTCCATCAATGGTGAGTAGGGAGGTCCAAAGTGACCTCAAGTTGGCGCATGAGCTGCTTATCATTTCTGCGGGCTCTTCTCAGGGTGCTCTGGATGATGGCAGCAGCTCATCCGTCCCTCTGCCAGTGACCATGGCATCTGATGAGACTGTGGCGACTGGGGAGATGCCAGCCATGGCACTGGCCTCTCCCTCCCAAATGGGGCCAGCACAAGCTCCACAGGCCAGAGGGCACCTACCAAGGTTATCAAAGGCAACAAAAGAGTGATCAGCCTGTCTCCAATGCTAGTGCCAGCTAGGTGGGAGCACCTGGACTTGGCACCTGCAAGCAAAAATTAAAGTGCCTTAAGCACAACATGGGCTTATCACTGTTGAGACTTGGTTCCCTGATTTTTCTTTTCTTTTTATGGTGATATTATGGTGAGGTTGACATTGGTTGACAATAAGACATTGGTGAGGCCAACTTTGGAGTATTGTGTGCAGTTCTGGTCGCTAACTACAGGAAGGATATCAGTAAGATTGAAAGAGTGCAGAGAAGATTTACTAGGATGTTGCCAGGTCTTAAGGAGTTGAGTTACAGAGAAAGATTAAACAGGTTAGGACTTTATTCCTTGGAGCGTAGAAGGATGAGGGAAGATTTGATAGAAGTTTACAAAATTATGAGGGGTATAGAGAGTAAATGCGAGTAGGCTCTTTCCACTTAGATTAGGAGAGATAAACATGAGAGGACATAGCTTTATCGTGAAAGGGGAAAGGTTTAAGGGGAACATTAGGGGGAACTTCTTCACTCAGAGAGTGGTGAGAGTATGGAATGAGCTGCCATCTGACATGGTAAATGTGGGCTCACTCTTAAGTTTTAAGAATAAATTGGATAGATACATGGATGGGAGAGGTCTGGAGGGTTATGGACTGGGTGCAGGTCAATGGGATTAGCGGAATAATATTTCGGCACAGACTAGAAGGGCTGAATGGCCTGTTTTCTGTGCTGTAGTGTTCTATAGTTCTATGGTTTTAATGGTGTAATAGAAAATGCCAGTTAATGTTAATTTCTGCAATGTTTAATATTCACAAGTAAATGAGATGTTATTTTGTGCAACTGGCCTCTGTATGCATCATTTGTTTTGAAGGTGCAGGGAAGGCCATGATATTATGGTGGATGTGTGTCTCCTGATTCTTTATTGCAAAGGCAGATAGCTTATGTTGTTGACCAAGGACCTGGTCCTGTCAGGGATTGAATATGGAGCCTGCAGCCCTGGCAGTCCTTCTAGCTGAAGGAGCATTGGATCAAAGCATCCCAGATGTCCCTTCCTCTCTGTAGGTTACCCAGGTCTGTGTTTATGCCCTCAGCATTCTCCTCACCGTGCTTGTCCTCGGACTCTCTACTGGACTCATCATCTGTTGCCTGTGCAGCTGCATCAAGATCTTCTTCCTCCAATGCGACCCCCCTTTCCAGTGCCAGATTGTGGATAGTGTAGCTTGCAACCACTATCAGTGACACACTATCTGGGGGGTATTGGAGTGCGCCCCCTGAATGGTCCAGGCATTGGAAGCGCATCTTGAGAAGACCGCTGGTTCTTTCTATCACCACTGTTTAAGGCGTGGCTTCTGTTGTACTGCTGCTCAGATTCTGTTCTTGGGTGGTGGAGAGGCATCATGAGCCACCTTCTGAGGGGATAGCCCTTGTCACCCATAAGCCATCCATCAAGTCAGTTTGAAGCACTGAAGAGCCTTGGCACCTGGGAGTGCCTGAGTATGTAAGCATCATAGAAGCTGCCGGGGTACCTGAACACACATGCAGAATCTGCATCTTGTGATCACACACTATCTGCATGTTCATGGAGTGGAAGCCCTTCCTGTTGATGAAGGCACTGGGCTCACCTGCTGGTGCATTGATGGCCACATGTGTGCATTCTATAGCACCCTGGATGTACGGGAAAGCAGCAATGGCTGCGAAGCCTCTGACTCACTGTTCCTGGCTTGCCTGGTCCCAGCGGAAGTGGATGAAGGTCAATCCATGCCTGAACAGAGCGTCTGTGACCTACTTGACACAAATGTGGACAGCTGATTGGGACACTCCACAAAGACCCCCCACTGACCCCTGGAAAGAGCTGGAGGCATAGAAGTTGAGGTCACCATGACCTTCAGCGCCACTGGCATGGGGTGTTCACCCACACAGTTGGAACTGATCTCAGGTTCCTCTGACAGATGGATGTCACTGTCTCCCTTGAGAGGCAGAGCCTCCATCGGCACTGCACCTCAGACATATTGAGATAGCTGCATCGCTGTCTGTAAATCCTGGCTGCAGGATATTGGTGTCCTCTGCGGCCCTTTCTGCCTTAGACTTCCTTGGACCCTGCACCCCTTGAGCCTATGCCTCTCCTCCCACAAGTTGCTCCCCTGGAAGTTGAATAGGGACACCTGACCTCCTCCCCCTCTGGCCCTCTCTTCCTCCTCAGTGGAGGTGCCTCCAGCAGAGACCACTATCCCTGTTACCAGGGTAAGGGAAGGCTGTCTGATACTGGAAGGCCCCATGTGGTGTGAATCCCCCGGGGGCCTGGAAAACAATAGCTGAGTCCTGAACTGAAGCCTCTAAATTCCCTGAGTGCAGCTCTGAAGCGAATTGAAGTTATCGTGCTCACAGAAGCAACCAGCAGCAAGTGATATCCTCACTAATCACTTTAACGAGACCACTGACCCCTCTCATCCCGACCATGGCTGAGGTTTTGCAAATTGCGGTCTGCCTGCCTGCCTGTTTTGCCCATGTGATGGCCTGAAAATCGCATGGGAAACATAAAGTCAGAGACAGTTGGTGTCTCAAGGACCTTAACTGGCCATTTAATTAATAGCGGGTGTGCCTCCATCTCCATTGTGTACCCGCCTGGCAAAATACACACTCGGCCGATGTCAGCGCACTTTATTTAACGTTCCAACGGGTCGGGCGCGTGCCCACAAAGCTAAAAATTCTGCCCCAAGTACGGTGATACATAAATATGAACATCATCCCATAAGGAATTGTTTAATTGCTTAAGTAAAAATAATGACATGTAGCAATTAACAGGTTGCAGTCAAGAAACTGCAAGAATTTACATTGGCTGTAAAAGGTATCAACATCTTACAACTGTGTAGCCTGTATTAAATATTCAGTGTTGGATTCCAATTGAATCTCAGGGAGATTACTAATGTGATAACCATGCTTTATGATCTAACATTCAGCTCCTTAATTAGCAATGATGTTTGCTGTGCTTTCTGTACCCATCCACGCAAGTTACATATGGGTCAAACACAAAAACAATATTACTGTAACAAAAAAGTTATTGTTAGGTAATGTTGTTTCTTTTTTGATGGATTTGTTGATAGTCCTTCCTTCTTTATCCCCCAGTGTCACAGTGCACATCTGACATCCAAGCACTTATTTTGTTTTCTGTTGCACCAGTGGACGAGGCAAGTGTTTGCTGCATTGGAAGCAATACATGTATTGGAAAGAAAAACAATATTTAAAATTTCTTTGCTTCACAATTTTAATGCATTAGTGCCACAGAATAAGTAATGCTCAGCTGTCTTTGAAGAGTATTTTGTCAAATGAGTGTTAAAGCATTATTAATGAAAGGTACCTATATATTTTGAGATATTGTTGCTCACGTCAAATGCTGAGCCAGTGTGTTTAAGCACTGCAATTTAAGGTTTATCATATTAAAATTGTAGATTGAAAACACACAACACATTCCTGGTCTGCCTCCTACGTTCTACCATCTGTAAACTTGAGGTTATCCAAAACCTGGCTGTCCATGTCTTTATTTGCACCACGTTACGTTCACCCATCACCCCTATGCTCATCAACCTACACTGGCTACCAATTAAGCAACACCTTGATTTTTAAATTCTCTCCATTGTTTTAAAACAATTACTTCACACCCTCCCTCTCATTACCAGTCCCACAACCCTCTGAGATTCCTGCACTCATCTAATTCTGGCGTCTTCATCATTCCTGATCTTAATTGCTCCACCGTAGATGGCCATGCCTCCTGCTGCCTAGGTCCTAAACTCTGGAATTCCCTCCATAAACCGCTCCCTTCTCGAAAACTCTTCCCTCCTTCAAGTGGCATAATGTAATGTAATATTACTGGACTTTTACTGATACTTATGTCAACGCAATATGTAGAACCTAAGCAAGGGAGATTAAATATATTTCTTACTTGAACTTCAAAGCCAAAATTTTTCTGCTTAGCTAAAACCTGAATATAAGCATAGGACTGGCCCCAATAGCACTTCAAGGATTGCACTATCTGTCACTGCTTGCTTGTGAGAAGTGTTCAAAACCATAACGGCCTGAATTTTTTGATCGTTGGGCATGTGTGATCAGTGGGCCCGGGAATGGCCAGGAAACGGACCCCCAGCTGCCAGTTAACAACCAGCCAGCTCAGCGCTGCCAAGGTGGGGTGGGAAGAGGGCAGGCGACGATGGCACTGCAGGTGCGGGTGAACGCTGAAGGCAGGTCTGCAGTCGCCTCAAGGAGTTGCAGACTTGCAAATAATAAAAGAAAGCTCTAAAAAGCTGCAAAAAAATGTCCATGCATCACAATCAAGCGCCTGAAAGCATCCCTCATAAAAATGCTGTCCCCAGATTTTTCTTCTTATTTTATCTCTGAATGGAGATTTCATTCTGCTCTTGGATGAGGTTTCATGAAAAATGTAAAGCTTGCCTGGCCAATTCGCCCATCTGCCAACCTTAAGGTTAGACAGGCCACAAAAAATCAGAGACAGTTGCACTGTAAATTGGCTTAATTGCTTGCTTAATTGTCTGCAGGCATGCTTCTGACTTTTGCGTACACCCACTGAGCTAAATATCGCGCAAGTGTGCAATGACGTCAAGGTGCTTGCCCAACATCAACTTGTGTGATTTTACACCTGATCGGGTCGGGCACACGCCCGCCCGCGGGACGTAAAATTCTGCCCAATGTGTCTGGACAGAATAGATAGGGAGAAACTGTTCCCACTGACAGAAGGGTTGAAAGCCAGAGGACACTCGGAAAGTGGCAAAGGAGTCAGAGGTGACTTGAGAAAATACATTTTTATACAGCAAGTGGTTAGGACCTAGAATACACTGCCTGAGTGATGGGGAAAGCACCTTATGAGATAAAAGTTTATAAGGCTATAGGCAAAAGGCAGAACAGCTCTTACAGAGAGCCAGCACAAGCAAGACAGGCCGAATAGCCTCCTTCAGTACTGTAGCAATTCTATGATTCTATGAGTCTATAAATAAAGACACCAATTTCAAGAGGCTTAGAGAATGAAACAGAGAAGTGTATACTGGACACAGAACATGAGTGAGCGGAAGTAACTGGGGTAGAAGATAAGGAGAAGCACATTGCTTTAGGACAATAAGTGGTCCCTCAACTGAAGAGCACAGGGATCCAGATCTTACAGATCCTGCTTTCAATAATTCTCTTGCATGAAACCCTGTTAGACACCAATGGCCTGATTTTAACTCACTCAAAACCTATGCATTTACACAGAGTTAAAATGGGGCCTCCCAGGGCAATATTTAAGGTGACAGATTGAATGCTGGATCTCACTAATCACTTGTGCAGCACGGTCTTGCAATTCTCCAGTCGACTCTGGATCAAGAAACAGCTCCAAAGAAATATGCAGCATGAGGCATGTATCTTAATAACTTATCGATACCCAAACTATTGAGACTTGGGGTGCCAGATTGGAGGCTATTGCTTCAAATGATTCGATTGGGTTGCAGACATGCTTCTCATGGAGCTTCCATGATCTTGTTGATGACATTAGGTCTTCAAATCAATGGCAAGTAGAGCCAGTGCTATTTTAAGTAAAATGCATTTGTAAAATGATTCTGTCACCCACGACAGCAGCACATGAGTGCCCTTCCACTTAGCCCTCCTTCACATGTCTCAAAGGATGCCCAACTAGATTCAAACTTCTGCAAGAGGTGCAGCCTGCAACTTGTCCAAATTGTATTCCTAGCTGCTGTGAAACAAAAACTATTTATGTTGCAAGAGGCTCCCCTAGTCCTGTAGCGATGAGCCACTTAATGCACTTTAGTCTAAGAAGTTACACACTGGCACTAAAGAGAGGAAGAATCACAGTGGAAAGAAGCAGCAAAATATCCATTAAAAAAGTTCTGGTCACCACATTACAGGAAGGAAGTAATAGCTCTGGAGAGAGTGCAGAGGAAGTTTACAAGAATGTTGCCAGGGTTAGAAAAGTGTAGCTACAAGGAGAGATTGGATAGGTTAGGGTTATTTTCCTTAGAACAAAGAAGGCTGAGAGGTGACTTGATTGAGGTGTATAAAATTATGAGGGGAATAGATAGAGTGGAAAGGGTAAAATTGTTTCCCTTGGTGGAGAATTCTAGAACCAGGGGACATAGATTCAAGATAAGTGGCAGAAGGTGTAAGGGGGACATGAGGAATAACTTTTTATGCAAAGGGTAGTGAGTGTCTGGAATTTGCTGTCCAAGTTGGTGGTAGAGGCAGAAACTCTAAACTCTTTTAAAAAGTACCTGGATCTGCATCTTAAGTGCTGTAAGCTGCAGGGCTATGGGCCAGGTGCAGGAGGGTGGGATTAGAAAGGGCACCTGGGTGTCCTCGGGCTGGCATGGACAAGATGAGCCGAATGGCTTCCTTTTGTGCTGTAACTTTTCTATGGTTCTAAAGGGGTTAAATTAGAATTTTGGTTGCACTGAACTTGTTCTATGTACAGTCAGTAGTGCAAAATTTTTGCAGGGTGTAGCCCGATAACATTGGTGGAAGATCTGTGGAAATGTTGTAAAATGGATAAACAATACTTACACTGTTTCTCTGGGGTGTTGACAGATCTTACATTCAAGTTATGTGTGACAATTGGGAGAAGCTTGTAAGTGTGGATGTTCAGAGAGACTTGTGTGTGCTTGTACAAGGAATGCAAAAAGTTAACATACAAGTACAGCAAGCAATTAGGAAGGCAAATGGCATGTTGGCCTTTATTGAAAGGGGATTGGAGTACAGGAATAAAGAAGTCTTGCTGAGTTGTACAGGATTTTGATAAGACCACATCTGGAATACTGTGTGCAATTTTGATTTCCACATTTAAGAAAAAATATATTGATTTGAAGGCAGTATAGCGAAGATTCATTAAATTGGTTCCTCGGTTGAGGGGGTTCTCCTGTGATGAGAGGCTGAGCAAATCAAGTCTATTTTCTCTGGAGGTTAGAAAAATAAGAGGTAATCTCATTGAAATGTACAAGAGTCTGAAGGGGCTTGATACGGTAGACACTGAGATTGTTTCTGCTGGTCAAGGAATCTAAAATGCAGAGGCACGGTCTCAGGATAAGGGGCTGAGGATTTAGGGCTGAGACGAGGGAAAATTACTTCCATCAAAGGGTTGTGAATTTTTGGAATTCTCTGCCCCAGAGCATTTAGATATTCTATCATTCAATGCATTAAGGCTGGGAGAGACAGATTTTTGGTTGAATCAAGGGATATGGGGAATGGTCAAAGATGTGGAGTTGAAAGCCATGATTGTATTGAATGGCAAAGCAGACTCAAAGGACCATATGGTCTACTCCTACTTCTATTTCTTGTGTACTTGTATTCTTGTGCCTGGTTGGAGTCCTGATTGATACAAATTGCTAGTTGGTGAGTGAGGCGCGAGGGCAAATTGAATAGTGTATGACACTAGTGGTGCAGTTGGTGGGATATGGCATTTGAAGATTCATTCAGTAACCTTGATAACTCTTATGAGGTCATTGAACTTGTGGTAATATATCCAGGTCCTGACGTTTGACATTGATCTCCATAGCAATCTGCTCCCACTATTTTGTGAGCAAGTGTCCTAGGGTTTCTTGGCCTTCCATGGAAATAGGACATCTCTCTTCCTTTGAATCTCCTCCAACAATGCCTCCAGAAGCAGCATCGAAAAATCTTGGAGCCCTCTCTCTGCCATGTAATGCCATTTTTCTGTCTTTAACAGAACAGTCAATTGTAGCATGATTCCCAACATCCGTTGCAGCCATATTACATGCCCCCTTTAAGAGGTGCTGGTTGATTTTAAGTATTGCAGGTTAACTTTAAGTAATGCTAGCTGCTTGTGATTTTGGGGTCCCTGCTGAGTCATGCTGTCATTACTGACTGCATGCGGCAATCCTGTTAATCAGAAGCAGCACAAAGTTGATGTGCTGCCAGCATCACATAGAACAGGCACCGGTTAATCGCTTGTCATGATGCACAAAACTATTTTCTGGAGCTATAAAATTTAGCCCCCAAATTGTCCTTAAAACATTTTCTTTTTGGATGTAAAATATTATATAACAACCTTCTACCAAAACATTTAGCAACTGCAAAAAGAGGAAACATGGCTATCAATAAACTCAATCTAAATATAAAGTCCTTAACCATTGAAATGTTTCCTTAAACCATGCTTCAGAAGAATACGTACTGTAGCCTTACTTTGGTGCCAGAATGAAAACAAAGGCAAAATTTTAATCTTAATATTATGAGAGTCTTAGCAGAGCAGCACGAATAGCATATGGGAGCGCAATAGGGCTAAAATACACTTTATTCAATACGCAAAACTAAGAGTGGAATTTTCCCTGTCAATTGGCATCAGGCATGATGGCAGATGTGAGCGGATAATATTGCAGGAAGGCCAAAAATTGGTCTCATGACATTATGAAATCAGTTTACGATTGTCCACTCTGCCCGCCTTTCCCACCGCTGGATCGAAAGCTTCATTTTAATACATCTACATATCATTATAAGTCCCGCTCACCCGAATCATCCCCCCACATCAAATATACCACCCACGTCGGCGGAAAAACATACCAGAGCAGAACACATCTTGACAAGTGTGACGTGCAGATGTTGGCACTTACCTTCAGGGCCTTGCTCACATTGTGGACATCCAAGGAGCCAAACATGCTCGAGCCTGATAACAACTGGACCCTGGAGGAACTCTTGCATCGGATGCTGGGTGGATTTATATAGATATGGCCTTGCCACGCGCAGCTCACAGCAGGTGGAAGGTCAGCATTGAAGATCTGCTTTGAGACATCACTGTCTTGGTCATGGTCAGCTATGGATGATCATTGAGGGAGTGGAGAGGGAGGCCAGTTCTGAGTGGGAGAGGAAGATGTATTGGGGAGGGGTCAAATAGAAAGACCTAGGCTTGACTGTGAGAGGAAGGTGTACAGGACTGGGGGGTGAGGTTGGGAAGTGGGAAACAATGATTCCAGGGGAGCGTGAGGATAGAAGGAACAGTGCGATGGTGTCAGCGGGGGCGGGGGGATCAGCTTGGGAGGGAGGAGAATTATGATATCGGGAGTGAGGTTGGGAGGGGGCAATGATGGTGTCGGTAGGCAAGGTTGGGAGGGGGAACAGATGGTGTCTGGGGGGTTGAGGTTGAGAAGTGGGTGGGAGTATGGGGGAGGAGGGTGTACTGGACGCCATCAAGAAAATTCTGGCCACAGAAATTCAAGAGAGAAGGAAATAAATTATGCTGAATATGAGAGACATGCAGAAGCAACAAATGCACAAGAAGACAAGAAATAGGAGTAAAAGTAGACCATACGGCTTGGTGAGCCTGCACTACCGTTCAATATGATCATAGTTGATCTTGGGCTACAGCTCCATTTTCCCAATGGCTCCCCATATCCTTTAATTCCCTGCGAGACCGAAAATCTGCCTATGCAAGCCTTAAATTTGTTCAATGATGAAGCATCCACAACTAACTGGGATAGAGAATTGCAAAGATTCACAACCCTTTGAGTTAAGTAATTTCTCCTAATCTCAGTCCTAAACGATCGGCTCCTCATCCTGAGACTATAGCCCTCTGTTTTAGACTCCCCCAAACGGTGGAAACAATTTCTCAGCGTCTACCATATCAAACCCACTCAGAATTTTATAGGTTTCAATGAGATCGCCCTCTCATTCTTCTAAACCCCAGAGAATATAACTTATATTGTTACTTAGCATTTCATCATAGCACAACACTCTCAACCCATGTGCTAACCTAGTGAACCTTCACTGTACCACCTTCAGTACAAATATGTCCTTTCTTAAATGTGGAGACCAAATCTGCACACAGTATTCCAGATGTGGCCTTACCAAAGCCCTGTACAACTGTAGTAAAGACTTCTTATTCTTTATAAAGGCCAACATGCCATTTGTCTTTCTAATTGCTTGCAGCACCTGCATGCAAACTTTTTGCGTTGCTTGTACAAGCACACCCAAGTCTCTTTGAACATCAACACTTACAGGTTTTACACCTTTCAAATATTTTTAAAAATATTCTGCTTCTCTACTTTTATGGCCAAAGTGAATAACTTCACATTTCCGTACATTATACTCCATCTGACATCTTGTTGCTCACTAGTTTAACCTGTCTATATCTCTTTGTAGCCTCTATGTGTCCTCCCCATTGGTGGCCCTCTGCTGTTTTCTAAAACATTCCCAACCCTCAGACTTGCTATTGTTTCTTGCAACATTATAAGTCTCTTCTTTTAATCTAACTCACCCTTAACTTCCTGCGTTTCTCATTGAGTTTTTGTTTTTCAATGAAATGTATTTTTCTTGAAGATTTTGAATTGTTTCTTTAAATGTTTCACACTGTTCATTTGCCTCCATACCTTTTAGTCTCTTTATCCAATTAACCTTAGCCAGTTCTCCCCTCATACCTATGTATTTGCTTAAGATTCTTGTTCATGATTAGAATATGTCAGTTTTAAACTTCACAGAACTGCAAAATCATAGAATTTTAATAGCACAGAAGGAGGCCATTCAGCTCATTGTGTCTGCACCGGCTCTCCAAATGAGCATTATGATCTAGTGCCATTGCCCTGCCTTTTCTCCGTACCCCTGCACATTGTTTGTATTCAAATAATCATCTAATGCCCTCTTGAATGCCTCGATTGAACCTGCCTCCAGCACACTTCCAGGCAGTGCATTCCAGACCTGAACCACTCATTGTGTGAAAAAGATTTTTCTTACTTCACATTTGCTTCTTTTGCAAATCACTTTAAATCTGTGCCCTCTCATTCTTGATCCTTTTACGAGCAAGAGCAGCTTCTCCCTATCTACTCTGTCCAGCCCCCTTGTGATTATGAACATTTCTTTCAAACCTCCTCTTAGACTTCTTCTCTCCAAGGAGAACAGTCTCAATCTCTCCAATCTATCTTAATAACTTAACATGGAATTCAATGGTATTACATCACTATTTCCCAGAGGATCTTCTACCACAACATTACTAACTAATCCTGCTTCGTCACACAATACTGGATCTAAGATAGATTTATCCCTAGCTGGTTCCACTATATATTGCTCCAAGAAATTGTCACAAAGACGTTCTACAAACCCAACTTCTAGACCTTCTTTGGTGGGACAATTTGATTGTCCCAGCCTATATGAAGATTAAAGTCCCCCACAATTATTAATTGTCTTTTTACAAGCTCCAATAATTTCTTATTTAATGCTCTGCCCAATGGTATAACTACTGTTAGGCCTAACAATACTGCAGGTAGGTATTTCTGTTTTTTATTCTATGTTGTGGCAAGATATTAAAATCAGAATATAACTCGTTTATAATGATGTATTATATGCAGATACAGAAGTATTTTCCCTAAATCCACCATCAAAGAATCATACAGGAATAGTAAGTACACATGGTACATTCTATATCAAAGCTGGATATGAGAGTTCTAGTTGCCTGCTTGATGGAAAGATAGTTTTAGGATTGAGGGTCTACTGTAACAGCTGAATTGTGGGGGAGTTTCAATCCTAATCACTTGGCAGAACTGGGGTGGTGGGCAGTTAAATAGCTCTGAGTGACTTACTCACTGATACCCTGTTTAGATTCCGCCCAGCCTCACAAGGAATGCTTAGGCCTGCGCTGCTCTGAACTACCTCAACTGGAATCCACTGCTCTCACACGTGAGTGTAAGGGCAGGCACCATTTTCCAGCCAATACCCATCCATCTTCTTCCCATTCTGGGTCGGAAATTAATTAGCAACATGGCAGTGAAGTCTGCCAGTTAAAACCACAACCAAGCTGGTTGATAATAAACTGACTCCCACAGCTTCCCACTAGCCATCGACTGCAAATAAAAATCAATCTTGTGTCTCTATTTGGCTAGATCATTCAATCAGAATACTGTATTGCTAACATAGGAACATAGGAGCAGGAGTAGGCCATTTAGCACTTCGAGCCTGCTCCACCATTCAATAAGATCATGACTGATCTAGTTGTGGTCTCAGCTCCAATTTCCTGTCAGCCGCCCATAACTCTAAACTCCATTGCCTAACAAAAATCTGTTTAACTCTGCCTTAAGTAAATTTAAAGACTCAGCCTCCATTACTTTCTGGGGAAGAGAATTCCACACACCAACGACTCTTTGGGAGAAAATGTTTCTCCTCATCTCGATCTTAAAAGAAAGACCTCTTATTTTTTAAACTATGTCCCCTAGTTTTAGTTTCTCCCACAAGGGGAAACATCCTCCGAGATCCGCACTGTCAAGTCCTTTCAGGATCTTATATGTTTCAATAAGTTCACCTCTCATTTTTCTAAATTCCAATGGATATAGGTCTGTTCAACCTTTCTTCATAAATTACCTGCTTCCAGGAATGTGATCAGTGAACCTTCTCTGAACTGCTTCTAAAGCAATTATATATGTTCTTAAATAAGGAGTCCAAAACTGCACACAGTACTCCAGATGTGATCTCACTGGGGTCCTGTACAGCTGTACTAAAACTCCCCTACTTTTATATTCCTTTTCTGTTGCAATAAAATATAATACAAATAAGTATTGAATGTTTTGAGGAAAAGAACAGGTAAATGAGATTAGAGTAATTAGTTCTCATGAGGAGCTTGTATTAGCATAAGCATAATAGGGAATTAAATTCCTTTTGTGCTGGATAGACACAATTTTGGTTGCTCAGGGAATCAAGGGATATGGGAAATGGATGGGAAAGTGCAGTTGAAGCCAAAGGTCAGACTTACATTGAATGATGGAGCAGGCTCAACATGCAGAATGGTCTGCTCTTGCTCTTATTTCTTACGTTCTTACATGCCTGCATGCAGCAAGCAACATTCATGCCATCCAAATACCAAGACTTTTACTATAAAGAGAGAATCTAACCAACTCTCCTTGACAATTAATGGCAACCATCGCTGAGTCCCTCACCATCAACACCCTGGGGATGAGTGCAGCTCCAAAAACACTCAAGATTTTCAACACCATCCAGGACAAGCATCCTGCTTGATTAGCACCCTATCCACCACCTTAAACATTCACTGCCTCTACTACCAACCGTGGCTGCAGAATGTGTCTTCCACAAGATGCACTTCATTAACTCATTATGCTCCTTCAACCTCACCTTCTAAACCCATGATTTCCACCACCTATAAGAACAAGGGAACAGACACAATTTTGGACAAAGCAGTCCACTTGATCAGTGTCCCACCTATCATCTTAAACATTTACTCCATCCACCGTCAACATTCAGTGGCAGCAATGTGTACCATCTACAAAATGTACTGCAGTAACTCGCCAAGGCTCCTTCGACAGCAACTTCTTAATCTGTGATCTTTACCACCATGAAGGGCAAGGGCAGCAGATGCATTGGGACACCACCAAGTGCAAGTTCCCCTCCAAGCCACATACCATCCTAATTTGGAACTATATTGCTATTGTTTCACTGCTGCTGGGTCAAAATCCTGGAACACCTTCCCTAACAGCACTGTAGGTATACCTATATGAGATGAGCTGCAGTCATTCAAGAAGGCAGCTGACCACCATTTTCTCAAGGGAAATTCTGAGTGAACAGCAAATGTTGGCCTTCCCACATCTCATGAAAGAATAAAAGAACTTCCTACCGAACAGCATTGTGGGTGTATCTCTACTACACAGATTGCAACAGTTTAAGAAGGCAACTCATAGCCTTCTCCAGGGAAATTAGGGATGGGCAATAAATGCTGACCTTGCAGAGATGCTTGGAGCCCATAATTTGCAATGTGAGATCAGTGGGTAACTCCATTAGCACTCTTGCAGACCCAATTATGATGCAGCATCTGATACTCGATGTCTCCATTTACATTGCAGCGCAAGCAGAAGCCACTCAACATCTGGGTGCTGCACTGGAAGCTCAAACAGAAGTCATGCAAGGTCACCTGGCTGTCATGGAATAATCTGGCTCACATCAAAGCACAGTTTACTGCCAAAAAATGCTCAGATTACTGCCATTTTGGCTTGCAAGTACCAATGTTCAAAGGGATATGCAGGATCTCACAGTAGTTCAAGCAATCTGCCATCTAATGGATTACTAAGATTGCTGAAGCACCTCCTCAGGGGAGTAGCAATAGCTTAGTAAAGCATGAACCTGCTGTCATCTCTAAGAAAACCATCCTTTCACTGGATTGCTGCAAACTGCTGCCGCCCATGCCGAGATGGTATCGTTCAAAGCCAGGCCTCCTATGGCCTGAGCTGATTAAGACCATTTGCAAGACCACCTGTAGTTTCTTCCATTGAAAGTCAGCAGCCTTCCACCAGCAATGCTGCAACCATAAGAGTAGCATGGCAGGAGCACTGGGCCTGGAAAAGGCACACCAAAGATGAACGAAATGCACAAAAGGGATTGTTTGGCTCTTATATCCAATATAGCAAAGTTTGATTTTTAAATTTTGTTTGGGGTTTTGTATTTTATTTTGTTTTTATTTTAACATTGTGGACAAGCAAACCCTGTGTTCATCAGTAAGAGAAGGAAGGGATATGTGGGACTTTTGGTGAATGAGAAATCAGGGTTGCAATTACTAATATGCCACTCAGATGAGGTGATTACATATAGCCTGGCCAGAAAGAGGCTATGTTGGTTGCCTTCTCCATTTCTCTTCTCTCTCCTCTTCCTTCTTCCTCTCAGTTGGTTGCCTTGTATACAGACAGTACACAGTACACAGGTAGCTAGGGTTCTACACTCATCATGCAGCAGACCATCATGAACCTGAGTACTGCTGGGCTCCTCCAGAGAGGCCCACTGGAGGAGCCCAGACTGTGGAAATATTGTTCGAGGACCCCACTTGCCTCCTCTACCTCTCTCTTGCAATGCCTCAAAGCAAGGAGGACACTTGCCACAGAGTACCAGAGATGACTTTTGTTATACTGCCCACTTTTGTGTGGGTTGCACTTGAGAGTCATGAGACATTTGGTCAACCAATAGCGCATGTCACTCAGTAGTCACCTCTGGTTTGTCATGATGGCTCATTGGTATCATTACCGCTGCAAAGATACCAGGCATTGACCTGCATAATACCCTGCATCTGCTTGCACAGCAACTGGACTCTGCAGGAGTAGGGTTCCTTTCAGTTGTTGTACATCCCAGAGTTGACACACAACACCCACAAAGTAATGAGCATGGAGTCAATGCCACCTTGCATCATGGAGAAGTCTGCAATCCTCACTCTACCTGCTTCTCTTTGGCAAGAGAGAATGAAATGTGTTCAGCTCTCTTGAAATACAGAACATCAGTGGCCTCCCCTATGTAAACTGCAAACTGTGAGATGTTGCAAATATCGCTTGCTCCAATCTTCAAAGGGTCAGGTACTTAAAAACTCATCGAAAAGCAGAATACTGCTGATGTTGGAAATCTGAACTGAAAGCAAAAAGTGCTGGAAATACTCAGCAGACCAGGCAGTATCTATGGAGAGTGAAACAGAGTTAATGTGTCTGATTGTCCATCAGAACTGGGAAAAGTTAGAGGTGTAATAGGTTTTGTGCAAGGGTAGATGAGACAGCAAAAAAAGGTCTGTGATAGGGTGGAAGACAGGAGAGACTGAATGACAGTAGAGTTCATCTTACCTTCTCAAGCACAATTAGGGCTGGGCAATAAATGGTGGCTGAGTCAACGACTCCCACGTCCCCCAGATCACAGGATCACAGAATCTCACAGTGCAGAAGAGTCCCTTCAGCCCATCGAGTCTGCACCGACATTGAGCAACACCTGACCTACCTACCTAATCCCTTTTAACAGCACTTGGCCCATGGCCTTGAATGTTATGACGTGCTGAGTGCTCATCCAGGTACTTTTTAAAGGATGTGAGGCAACCCGCCTCCACCACCCTCCCAGGCAGCGCATTCCAGACCATCACCACCCTCTGGGTAAAAAAGTTTTTCCTCACATACTCCCTAAACCTCCTGCCCCTCACCTTGAAATTGTGTCCCCTCATGACTGAACCTTCAAATAAGGGAAGCAGCTGCTCCCTATCCACCCTGTCCATGCCCCTCATAATCTTGTACACTTTGATCAGGCTGCCCCTCAGTCTTCTCTGCTCTAACGAAAACAACCCAAGTCTATCCAGCCACTCTTCATAATTAAATGTTTCATCCCAGGCAACATCCTGGTGAATCTCCTCTGCACCCCCTCCAGTGCAACCACATCCTTCCTATAATGTGGTGCCAGAACTGCACACAGTACTCCAGCTGTGGTCTCACCAAGGTTCTATACAATTCCAACATGACCTCCTTACTTTTATAATCTATGCCTCAATTGATAAAGGCAAGTGTCCCTTTTGCCTTTTTCACTACCCCACTAACATGCCCCTCCCCCTTCAGAGACCTATGGACACACACGCCAAGGTCCCTTTGTTCCTCAGAACGTCCTAGTGTCATGCTGTTCAAGGGTTAAATTCCATCTGACACTTATCTGCCCATTTGACCATCCCGTCTATATCTTCCTGTAGTTCAAGACACTCAACATCTCAACCCACCCCGCCAATCTTTGTGTCATCTGCAAACTTACTAATCCTACTCCCCACATAATCATCTATGTCATTTATATAAATGACAAATAATAGGGGATCCAGCACAGATCCCTGAGGTATGCCACTGGACACGGGCTTCCAGTCACTAAAGCAACCTTCTGTCATCACCCTCTGTCTCCTACAACTAAGCCAATTTTGAATCCACCTTATCAAATTACCCAGTATTCCATGTACATTTCCCTTCTTTATAAGTCCCCCATGTGGGACCTTGTCAAAGGCTTTGCTGAAACCCGTATAAACTACATCAACTACACTACCCTCATCTACACACCTGGTCACCTCCTCAAAAAATTGAATCAAGTTTGTTTGGCACGACCTCCCTCTGACAAAGCCATGCTGACTATCCCTGATCAAACCTTACCTCTCCTTCAGAATTTTCTCCAATAGTTTCCCTACCACTGACGTGAAACTCTCTGGTCTGTAGTTCCCTAGCTTATCTCTACAACCCTTCTTAAATAGCGGAACCACATTAGCTGTTCTCCAGTCCTCTGGCACCTCCCCCGTGGCCAGAGAGGGATTAAAAATTTAGGTCAGAGCCCCTGCGATCTCCTCCCTCACCTCCCTCAGCAGTCTCGGGCACAAATCATCCGGACCTGAAGATTTGTCCACTTTTAAGCTTGCCAACACCTCCAATACTTTGTCACTCCCTATATCAATTTGCTCAAGAACCTTGCAGTCCCTCTGAGTTTCATGCCTTCATCCGCATTCTCTTGAGTGAAGATGGATGTGAAGCATGTTTTCAACACTCAGCCGATGTCTTCTGGCTCCACCCATAGATTGCCCCTTTGGTCCCTAATGGGCCCTACTCTTTCCCTGGTTATCCTCTTCCCATTGACATACTTATAAAATATCTTGGGACTTTCCCTACTTTTACAAGCCAGAGCTTTCTCATACCCCCTCTTTGCTCACCTAATTGCTTTCTTAAGCTCCACCCTGCACTTTCTGTACTCCACTAATGCCTCTGCTGATTGGCTCCCCTTGTACCTGCTGAAAGCCTCTCTTTTCCTTCTCATCGTATCCTGAATATCTCTGGTCATCCATGGTCCTCTGGGCTTGTTACTCCTTCCTATCACCCTAGAGGGAACATGTTGAGCCTGTACCCTACCCATTTCCGTTTTGAATGCCCCCCGCTGCTCTTCTGTAGATTTCCCCAAAAATAGCTGCTCTCAGTCTACCTTGGCCAAATCTTGCCTTATTTTAGTAAAATCCGCTCTCCTCCAATCCAAAACATTTTTTTGCAACTTGTCTATTTCTTTGTCCATAACAAGCTTAAGATAAATTTTAAAAAAGGCAAAGGGAATGATGATAGAGAAACAAAAGAAACAAAGGGTGGAATCATTCCAGGTTTGCACTAAGTGCGGTAGCAAGTAGGAAAAAGGACGTTTTACCCACTGGCCGCAATGGCGGCTTTTCACACTGTATTGTCCCATTCCCGCCTCATTAATTATGCATTCCCAGGAAATACGCTGGGTTGCTGGCACGGCAGCATCTGCTTTGCCCACCCCACTGTCACCTCAGGCCTTCAGTAAACCGGGCACCATATTTACAAGGCTTGCCTGCACAGAGCTAGCACTCTTCAAGGGATAGGAAGCTGCTGGGACCTGACGGCTGCCAAAGGGAGGAAACATGCTGCCCCCACTCTTGAGCACCTACTGGAAGCAGTGGAGGCCCGCCGCAAAGTCCTAAAGACTAGCAAGCAAGATCTCCAATCCAGCATGGGAGACGGTGGCAGCAGCGGTCAGTGCCAATGCTCTGCAAAAAAGGACAGCCATCCAGTGAAGGAAGAGGATGAATGGTCTCATTACTCACAACTCACACACTCATAAACCCATCACACATCCATTGGGATCTCACACCTCAAGGGACAAGACCACTAACTCTCCATCAGGCTCATATCCCCTGGAGCTCGCATCCTTATCACGTCCATGGATTCACTCACCGCACAAACATTCCACACAGTGTCATGCACCCTGTTCACAGTCTCTCCAACTGTTTTCATGCAGGAGAATCTGGCTGACAACAAAAGGGAGAGGTCCCAGACCACGGGTGGAATGGCCCACATCCGAGTCCTTGCTCACTTTGAGGAGCATGTCATCGCATTGACTACTGAGAACGTGAACCGTGCCTGTGGAAATGGCAAAGTTGGTGGTGAACACCCACATGACTTTCCTGTACCACATCATGGGTGAGCTCCTGCAGTGGTAACACAAGAGGGAAACAGGGCACTTTGATGTCCATCCAGGTGCTCCTTCCCTGCAAGGGGTCAGGCCGGGATCCTCGGGCACCCAAAGGGAGGAGGAGCAGCAGCCGGATACCCCTGGGTCAATCACTCAGTAGTCTCAGAGGCAGTCCTCTTCCTCTGAGTCACCTTTGCCTGTGACCCTCTCAAACTTGTCTTCTGTCACCACAGAGGGAGTAGCTGGCCCACAGGAGGACAGCCAAAGCAAGCCGGGACCCTCAAGGCCTTGGCTCCCCAGAGGACCTATGCAGAAGTCAGCAGAGACTAAGGGACCAACCATTGTACAGGTTGCCTCCACCCCCACTGTGAGGGTGGAGACATCCTGTCAGAGCAGCACCTAGAAGGAGTGATAGGCCGAGAAATGTTAAGAATTTCTGTTCACGAGTGGTTGCATGAGTGAACACATTTTGTCACTTTAGAATCTGGAAATATATTCACTTTAACTGAATAACGTGTAATGGTGTCTTTCAGCTTCATTTACAGGCCTCATGAGTCCTCCTCCTGCATAATGCTGGGAGGATGATTCCAGTGAACGGGGCTTATAATTAAATACAGATGTATTAAAATAACATTCCCGATGTGTGGCAGTGTTAAAGGTGTTTACCATTGTTGGGTGGAATGGACAATCGTAAACTGGTTTCACAATAGTGCGGAACCGACTTTTGGCCTTCCTGCCATAATGTATGCTCGTCATTACACCCGACGCCAACAGGGACGGAAAATTCCAGCCAAAGCAACAAAATATTTACCTGGAATAGATGTGCCAATGAAACATACAAAGCAAAAGAAACAAAAATGGGTGACAGAGTTGACTTTGGCCTGCTGCACTGTTCCAGTGAAACTCAATATCAGCTTGAGGAACAGTACCTCATCTTTTGATTAGGTACGTTATAGACTTCTGGGCTCAACGTTCAGTTCAATAATTTCAGACTATAAACTCTGCCCCCCAATTCTGTTCTTCTCTCCACAAATGCCACCTGACTTGCTAAGTATTTTCAGCACTTTCTGTTTTCATTACATAGAAGTTCATGGTTACAGTCAACATCACAGCCACTGGTAATGTTATCCTTTCCCTGCTCTGAGATTGCTGCTGTGGTTGCAGCTTTTGGCAGATTTCAGTGAGTGCCTTCTTACTGAAGCATGGATGTCTCACACACTGCTCCATGCTGAGGCTCAGGTAGGAGAATTGCTCCCTGAACACCTGGATGTATATGGCCACCTGCTAAGAATATCTATTCTCCTCCTCCTCCTCTTTCAGCAGCTTGTCTTGCTTGATGTGGCCTCTGTTCATTTTCCCAGTCATGCCATACTCCAAGTGAAATGCCCACTACTGCACCCATGTCTGAGAGGAAGTGTTTGTGCAGATTTATTAAAACTAAGACAAAGTCCTTCAGTGTGCCACACCACTCCCTGTCGACTTTAACAAATCAAGAAACACAAGGAAACCACCAAACAATTCTACAATCGCAGCAAGAGAGTAGAAATAAATCAGCAACTAATCTGAAAATACTTGATGCTCCCTTTAAATAGCATTGATTGGGATCCTTCCTGCTCCTGAAACTATATTCAGTTGTGTGAGATTAAGACAGGGAGTTTGTTGTAGAATTGAGCTCCAAAACGGTAACACTGCTGTCAAATCAGTGTTACATTTCGATTGATAATCATGATCTCCCTATTCTGCATGCTTTTGGTGGCATTTCCTGAGCACATGCTAATGCCTTTACTAAAACGCCACTTGGCAAGATTTGCACCAGAAGTGTACATTTGCGCTGACACCATTTTGGAGGCAAAATGGCATTTATAGCATCAAAAAAAAAGTGACTTAGAAGCTGAATTTCATAGCCAACATTTAGTATTAAGACTTCGTTCTTTACAATCCGTTTCATCCAATTATTATTCATGATTACATTTGTGTGATGAATAAGTGTTCTGCCATTAGATTATCTGACGTATTCATGCCTGTGTACTGCAGTGGTGACTGAAGTATGAGCTGCTGTTACCACTGAAAACAATGACTCAAGATATTCAAGGAGGCTCCTTGATTAAACAGGGGATCTTTAATTGTCAGCACACGATTTTCTCCAAGCCTTTCTTCAAACTGTACATCTGTAGAAATACAAATACAAATTACATTATCAACATACTTTAGGAAGAAATGTGATTAAGCAATGGAGCTTTGCTGCCCCTCTGAGAAATAACAGAAGGATCAATTTAATATAGACATTTTTATACTTATGTGATTTCCTCAACACTAAGTAGATCACAAGAAGTAAGAAGAATAAAACTGCAAGTGTGGAAATTTGAAAAAATGGATAGAGTTTTCACTAGCTTTACGTTGCTTTTTCCAGTGCAACTAAAATCAGTCAACCCAGCACAAAGGATTTCAAGCACAAAGTATGTCCGGTGCAAATACAGCATCTACCCCGTCAAGTCCCTAAGAATTTTATATGTTTCAATTAATTCACCTCTCAAATTACATTAACAATACTACAACATTCAACTCACTCTGTAAACAGTTTCTTCAACCAAACTTCCAGCGCAATTGCTTAATTTCAGTATGATTAGGACCTGCCCTGCTGCTTTAGACACTGTATACTATTTAAAAAAAATATATTCATTCATGGGATGTTGGCAGTACTGGTGAGGCTAGCATTTATTATCCAACATGGTGGTGAGGTGCCTTCTTGAGCCACTAAAGTCCTTGATTCAAAACTCAGTCAAATCCTGCCTGGATATCAATTCTCACCTCACCTCAGTTTCTTTATCCAAGTTTGGACCAAGGCTGTCTGGAGCTAAGTGGCCCTGGCAGAACTCAAAATGAACATCATTGAGCAGATTATTAGTGAGTAAGTGCTACATGATAGCCTTGTCAACAACACCTTCCTTCACTTTGTTGACAATTGAGAGAGACTAATTGGCGGTAATTGGTCAGATTGGATTTGTCCTGCTTTTTGTGAATAGTGCATAACTGGACAATTTTCCACATTGCCATGTAGATGCCAGTGTTGTAGTTGTGATTGAACATTTTGGCTAGGGATGTGGCTAGTTCTGGAGCGCAAGTCTTCAGCACTATAGCAAGGATGTTGTCAGGGTCTACAGGATTTGTTGAATCCAATGCATTTAGCTATTTCTTGATATTAGTTGAAGTCTGGCATCTGTGATGCTGGGAACTTCAGGGGGAGGCTGAGGTGGATCATCCTTTCAGCATTTCTGACTGAAGATTGTTGTAGATGCTTTGGTCTTGAACTTGGCACCAACATGCTGGGTTCCCCCACTATTGAGAAAGGAGAATATCATGCAACTTCCCCCACTGTTGGTTTTTTTAAATTGTCCACCGCCGTTCACAACTGGATGTGACTACAGAACTTTGATGGTTCATTGGTTATGGAATTGCTTAGCACTGTCTATACCGTGCTCCTTCCATTGTTTAGCAAGAACGTGGTCCTGTTTTGTGTCTTCCCCAGGTTGGCACCTCATTTTAAAGTATGTCTGCTGCTGTTCCTGGCATGTTCTCTGACAGTCCCCTCTGAACCAGGGTTGGCCCTCTAGATTGATAGTAGTAGTAGGTTGAGGGATATGCCAGGCCATAATGTTGGAGATTATTCTGGAACTCTGCTTCTGCTAATGGCCCATAGTGCCTCATGGACTCTCAGTTTTGAGCTACCAGATTCGACCTGAATCTTTCCAATTTAGTACAGTGGTAGTGCCACATAACACGATGTGTGAAGATGGGACTTTGTCTCCACAAGGACTGTGAGGTGGTCACTCCTATCAATATTGTCATGGGCAGAAATATCTGTGACAGGTAGGTTGATGAGAATGAAGTCAAGTAAGTTTTTCTCTCCTTTCAGCTTTCTCACCATCTACAGCAGAACTCAGCCAGCTCGAGCTATAGTGGTGCTATAGAGCCACTCTTGGTAATGGAGGTTGAAGTTCCCCTTTTATTCCAGATTTATTTAATTAATTTTATTTTAATTGAATTAAATTACTTCTGCAGGATTACCAGGATTCGTGTAATCTGGAACAATTTGTGACTCGCTTTCTGTTGAAAGAAACAGTGAACCAGCTTCAGTCTTTGCAGAATTCCTTGGAATGTGCAATGGAAACCACGGAGGAGCAGACACGCCAGGAAAGGTGAGTCTTAGAATCTGCATTGCTGCTATTTTGTAATTACTGCTTGTTATTTTCCTTTAAAATAATAACTTGTATCAATACAGTTCCACATACATACAACGTAAAAGGTCATATTTGAGAGGGCAGAAGGTTCCTCTGTTTTCTCTTTGATTCTACTCGTCTTCTGAGGCCAATCATTTTCAGCAGCCAAGAAAAAAGCTCATAGCCTCTTCAAATGTCTTTCAAAAGTGGGCTGATAAGTGTATAAGGGCATGTGGAGGAGTGTTCCTCTGGTTTCACTTTGTCTTAAAATTAACAATGCAGTAGCTTGGGGAACCAAATCTACACTGCCCACTGTCATGTCACTACACATTGTTAGCTTCACATTCACATCCCTACTTCTTTACTCATTCACCCTTCCTCTGTCAAAACCGTGGTGAATAAATAACAAGTCAAAATTTCGGAACAGTTTGCTAAATTGATATGTTCCTCAACAGAAGAGAAATATCATTCGGGTATACATGATGTAAATAAAAGGGTTTTATTTTGTTTTATTTTTACCAACAATACTAATGAATTCTACTTTGTCAGCACTGCTGTGATATTTTTAATGTTATTGACGAAACGTGACTAAAATAATCACTCTACATGGGAGAATTTGCAGAAAACCTATGAAAGTGGTTACATATAACAGGAGACATTCAAGAATAACCTTGAAAACAAGATGCAAAATTCTGCAAATAAACAAGAGTTTCAATAAACCAGTATCAATAAAGGAAAAAGATAGTTTAACATTTCATCAAGGGTAATAGCCAAAATGTTAACTTAACTGTTCCATTTACAAATGTTGATCATTTGCTGTGTACTTCCAGTAGTTTAGCTCTGAATTTCCTTAGGGTCAGTGGCAACTGGAGTGAAATGGGTTTAGGAGGTCAAAGAGAAGAGGCAAATCAAGCAGAACCTGGGAACCCATAGGGTAGAATTTTGCTGTCGGCGAGCAGGGGGTGGGGCCAGCTCGCCGACGTGTAAAATGATGTGAGATGATGTCAGGTGGAACCCCCGATGTCATCCCACCCCATTTAAATTTTCAGGAAGGCGGGGGTGCAGCAAAATCAGCTGCGGGCCCACCGGCCTGTCAATGACAAATTGAGGCCATTGACAGGATCATTAAAACAATTAATGGACCTGCCTGTCCAACCTTAAGGTCGGCGGGTAGGCCAGGAGCCCCAGTGGCTAATAGATAAAACATGAAACCTCATCTAGCGGCGGGATGAGGTTTCATGCGGAGTTTTAAACATTTTAAAAAAGTTAGTATGTAAATTATGAACATGTCCCATCTCATGAGGGGGACATGTTAGGGAATTATTTTTTTCTATTTTTAATCTTTTTAAAAGTGTAAGCAATCTCCCTGAGGCTGCACTTTGCCTCAGGGAGATGTGCACTCTTTCGTGCACATGTGTGAAAGAGCGCACTCCCGATTTTGGGGAATCCCCCCCCTCCCAGCCACACACAGGAAGCGCATAGCGCTACCCACCGGATGTCATGCTGGGTGGGCCTAAATTGGCCCACCCACGTGAAATGGCAGTGGGACCTACTTCTCCGGCGGGGATCAGCCGCCCATGGAGATTGGGTCGGGCCTGTCTGCCCGACAAGCAGAAAATTCTGCCCATAGTTTCCACCCAGAAGAGCGAGGCTGCTGGAATTCTGCAACTAAAAGTTTCACCTGCCCCAGCAAAGAATCATGACATGGAAAGGAGGCAGGTTTCATGGTGTGTCAATTGTAATCCCAGGTCCTTTTTGGGACCATTCTGGATTGGGTCTGCTTCCTAGATGATCATTCTCAACTTCTGGCTGAGAAACACAGATCCTAAACAAACTGAATGGGTCTGAAGAACTGATCTAGCTCGCCCCAGAGGAAAGGAAGCAGCTGAGAATATTACTGTCTTCCACATAGCCTTTTTAACAAGTTTCAGCCAGATTAACTTAACCTTGATATTTCGAGGGTCCAAAAATCTCTCCTCAGTAATGTACCTCTCCACCAAACTGTGTACAGAGATGGGTTCACAAGTCAGTCATACAGAAGATCATGTGAGACAATGTAAATTCTAAAATATAATCAGCCTGAACATCCTTGGAGTGGCAATCAGTGTCGGATTGCCACTCTGTGCGCAATTACTTGTGTTAATTTTTTTTTTCCAGTCTATCTCGCCCAGTCTTCTGACTCAGGCTGAGCGATACCCAGGCAGTGCAGAGCGTCCCTGGGGCCCAGCATCGACATGCAGCAGAGGTAAAGGGAAGGAAGCCAAACCCCCTTTTTTATGACATTAGCTGCATAAACCAGGTTAAGTTTAAAGGTCCAGTGAAATTTTAAGGTCCTTGATAGTCTAGGGAGAAAGTAGGTGCCGAGGGTATGTGGATAGGATTTGCGGGGGTGGGAGGAATTGGAAATTGAATTGGTGGGGAAGGTCAGAGGTGGGGAAGGGTCATGTCAGGATTGGTCGGGCCAGGCCTACCAGTTGTGGGGGTGTAGTCAGTTCAGGCCTGGAGGTGGGTGGGGGGCCTTGACAGTTGGCGAAATGGTGCTGGGCCTTGGGGTGGGGAGGTGGGGAGGTGTGTCGGGCCTCGGGTCAGGTCAGGTCGGGCCTAGTGGGTGAGGGTATCAGGCTTTGGGATTGGGGGTGGTCAGGCCTGTGGGGTGGGTGTCAGTTCTCGGAGATTAGGGGGCAGGTATGGGAGAGTTGAACCCCAGGATGGTTCAGGCCTCAGTGCCAGGGTGTGTTGGGCCTCAGCTCGGATCGGGTCAGGCCAGCGGGGGGCAAGATGAGGGAAGGGTGTCAGCCTCAAGGTTGGGGGGAGGAGGGTGTCGGTCCTGGGAGGGGGTGGGGGGGTGAGTACTGGGCCTCTGGGAAGGTCAGGCGTGGGGATGCTGGGAGGGGGGAGTCAGGAATTGGGGTGGTGGCCAGGGGGAGGGTGTTGAGACCCGGGGACTGTTTGTAGAGGGCCTTGCGGTGTTGGGGTACAGGCCATGTATCGGGTCTGTTCAGGCCTGTGAGGGTATCATGAGGATAGTTGATTTGTGGTAGTGCACACCAGTATTAGATACTATACAGGACTCTGTATGAGATGGGGTCACCTGACCTGGGGAGTGCAGGTCAGATAGCACATGTTGGAGCCTGTCTTGATCAAATTCAGTTACTGCAGAGATATGTGTTTATGTTAGGAAAATGTGTTAAGAATAAACTGACAGCCTGTGTGTATCATTGAAACAAAAAACAAGACATGGGCCAGAATTTTCCTGTTGGCGTGCAGAGGCTGACCCCGCACGCCCGAGCGTAAAATGATGCATGGTGATGTCGGGCCATCGCAACATTAATTAACCGGCCATTTAAGGCCCTTGAGGCGCCAATCAATGGCAATTTTTCGGCACACAGGTGCAATGGGCAGGCAGGCAGGACACGTTTGTATAAGCCTCATCCACGGGTGGGATAAGAGGGCTCAGTGGGGTCGCAAGTGTGCACGGTCAAATATTGATGTCTCAAAGTTACTAATACTTGCCTTTGTGATCTGCAATACTACAAAACACATATCAGCTGCTTGGACTGGACTCACAACCTTCAGGTCAGCACTCTGCAGTGAAGGATCTTTTTTGGGCCTGCAGGTTTCAGGAAGCCTTCCCTTAGCCTGGGAATGGGAGCTGAACTCTCCACTGGAGGCAGCTCCTCTGAGGAAGAAGGGAGGGCTAGAAGGGGGAGGAGGCCAGGAGTGCACATGCAGCCTCCAGGGGAGCCACCTTTGGGAGTTCAGGCGTAGGCATAAGTGGTTCACGGCCAAGAGATAGTCCAGGGTGGAAGGGGCTGCAGAAGACACCGCTATCCTGCTGCCAGGGTATACAGGCGGCAAAACAGCTATCTCAATATGTCTAGGGTGCAGTTCTGAAGGAGGCTCCGTCTTACAAGGGACACAGTCAACTATATCTGTCAGATGATTGTGCCTGAGATCTTCGCAAACTGTGTGGATGGACACCCCATGCCAGTGGCTCTAAAGGTTACAGCTGCCCTCAACCTCTTTGCCTCTGGCTCCTTCCAGGGGTTGGTGGGTGATCTTTGCGGTGTCTCCCAATCAGCTGTCCATATTTGTCAAGGAGGTTACAGGCGCTCTGCTCAGGCATGCATTTACCTTCATCCACTACCATTGGACCAAGCAAGCCGGACACAGCAAGCCAGAGGCTTTGCGGCCATTGCTGGCTTCCCCCGCGTCCAGGGTGCAATAGACTGTACACATGTGGCCATCGAGGCACCAGCAGCTGAGCCCGGTGCCTTCATCAACAGGAAGGGCTTCCACTCCATGAACAGATAGTGTGTGATCACTGGATGCTGATTCTAAAAGTCTGTGCAAGGCACCCAGGTAGCTCCCACGACGCCTACATCCTCAAACACTCCCAGGTGCCAGGTCTCTTCAGTGCTCCAGCCCGGCTGGATGGATAGCTGCTGGGTGACAAGGGCTATCCCCACAGAAGGTGGGTCATGACACCTCTCCGCCATCCAAGAACAGAAGCTGAGCAGTGGTACAATAGGAGCCACACCTTCACAAGGGCTGTGGTGGAGAGAGCAGTTTGTCTTCTCAAGATGCGCTTCTGATGCCTGGACCATTCAGGGGGCGCATTCCAGTACCCCTCAGATTGTGTGGCGCTGATAGTGGTTGCATGCTGCGCTCTCCACAATCTTGCGCTGGAAAGGGGGGATGCTGTGGACAATGAAGACATAGACACAGTGGCTGTGGCTGCACACATTGCGT